>NC_134793.1:48808849-48816349 GCF_046742065.1 Oratosquilla oratoria
GGGGCAATGTGCTGAACAATATCAAGAAATATATTTTCATGTGGATGAATTATCTCTCAGAGACCACAAAATGCGGCAGTCAAAAAAAAAAATAAATAAATAAATAAATAAATAGATAGATAAATAAATAAATAAATAAAATACGGAGACAGAACCCCATCTGTGTAGGTAATTTTTTTCTTCTAAATTATAATGACATAAACATAGTAAATACATACAAATGAATAATTTTTTTTGCAGGTGTTCAATCTTATGACATACGCTATACAAAACAAAGCAAGAGTTGGAAAATACACATAAATCAAAGAACCTCCTACACATAATCTCGCAGGGAAGAATACTAAACCAAATACCCGAACATAAAAACATAAAATCATTAGAATCAAGGAGACTGTTAGAGATCATAAAACCCACACTAGGGAGTTCCATATTTATTACCACCTATCATTTGCATCCATATGTTATCTAACTAAGTGTCTTAAAATGGCGATAGTTTCAGCGTTCATTACATGATTAGTGTCTCATGAATGTGACGAGCCATATTAATTTTGTTCCGACTGGTGGCGTATACGGAAGCGCGGAGATCACGCATTTGCTTGGTTGTGGGCTCGAATCCCGTACTCCTCTCCAATTCCCAGTAGTGATGGCTTCGGCTGTAGCTACTCTGCGCCTGCTGGCGTAGGCTCCTCACCTAACAACAGAAGACTAGTTATGCCTGGACTTCAGCCAGACTGAGTTCTTGTGACATTAAGTCATCCGGACTAAATACAAAGAGATTAACGTTGTTGAAGAGGCATAACCCCGTGCATTGAATTAAATACTTCCCAATGGGAATTCAGGTGACACTTTCTGAATCTTTATACTTCACCTTGACAAGTGAGAGAGGGAAGAGAGGGGAGAGAGGGAACAGAGTGGATAGATGAAAGAGAGGGGAGAGTGGGTAGTAGAAATGAGATACAGCGGAAAGAAGGGATTGAGGGGAGAGTGGGTAGTTGAGGGAAAGGGCAAAGAGAAGAGAGAGGAAAAGAAGGAAGAGAGGAAGGGAGAGAGGGAAGAGAGGTAGAGAGGTAGAGGGTAAAAAGGGTAAAGAAGTTTAAGAGTAGAAAAAGGGACGGGAGGCGAAGAGGGAAATGAGTGGTACAAGGGAAGAGGGGTGTACAAGGGGAGAGATGAGTACACGGGGATATAAAGTACAAGGAGAGAGAGGGTACAAGGGGAGAGAGGGTGCAAGGGGAAGTAGGGGTACAAGGGGAGAGAGGATACAAGGGGAGAGATGGTTACAAGGGGAGAGAGGGTGCAAGGGAAGAGAGCGTACAAGAAGAGAGGGGGTACAAGGACAGAGAAGGTACAAGGAGAGAAAAAAGGTACAAAGGGGGAGTGGGTTGAAAGGGGAGAAAGGGGTACAGGAAAAAAAAAATCCGCCTGAGCATTGTCTCATTCAACGAATATGGTAACCACTTACGTCCCATCTTTTATAAACAGCAGCTAAAGTACCATATATTACAGATTTTAATTACATCTCCCCTGACAGCCTTATCCTCCCTACCCTTCCCCCTCGCCCCTTTCACTTTCCCCCCCTACCTCCTTTCCTTCCGTCTACTCTACCCCCTTCCCCCATTTCGCCAACCCACACAACCAACGTCATGAAAGATTTTTTTCTTTTCTTTACTGATACTCTGCCTTTGGTCCATTTTTCTCCGTTTATGAGTGACGTGCATCATAATTTTCTTAATCTGAATTAAATCCGCAGTCATTCGTTTACAAAGTTCATAAGGGCCCCCTGAGTATAGTGTGTGTGTGTGTGTGTGTGTGTCTGTGTGTGTGTGTGTGTGTGTGTGTGTGTGTGTGTGTGTGTGTGTGTGTGTGTGTGTGTGTGTGTGTGTGTGTGTGTGTGTGTGTGTGTGTGTGTGTGTGTGTGTGTGTGTGTGTGTGTGTGTGTGTGTGTGTGTGTGTGTGTGTGTGTGTGTGTGTGTGTGTGTGTGTGTGTGTGTGTGTGTGTGTGTGTCGGGGGGGGCGCATGCAAGTGTAGGCATGCATAAGCGTGTATGCCTGTGCAAACGTTAGTGTACTCATGTGTGCACGTTTTAAAGCACGTCGGAACCTGAGTTCGAGAAAGTGAGAAAGCGAAAGATCGAGAGACCGAGAGACGTCGGTAGTTGCAGTCGAGCCCAAATGTCAACGTCTTCCGAGAAGTGATACTGCGACGAGGCGGGCGAGGGTAAGGTGGTCGTATTTGCTCCTTCAAGTTTTTCGAGATATCTCCGACGAGGGTAGATTTTAAGAGTGTAGAATCTTAGAGGGCAGACTCTTCGAGAGAGGGAGGCTCTGAGAACCTACTTTTTCAGACTCTTGAAGGGCATACTCTTCGGGGCCAGATTCTATGTGGGAAGACTCTTAGAGAGCAAATTCTTAGAGGGTAGATTTATAGAGGGCAGACTCTTTGGGGGCAGACTTGTGGAAAGCAAACTATTCGAGGGCTCTAGTAGCCTCTGACGTGGACAAGTCAAGGTGACACAAAGTGAATCGTCATTTCTTCTTCGTAGTCTCTGCCGCAGTCGAAATCGAAGTCGAAGGCCAAGACGACAACGGCGATTGGCAAAGAACTTTATTCCCCTGAAGTGAACATAAAATCCTCAAATCTGGTTATGAATAGAAGATAAAATGGTTGAACTCTGTTTTGATCTGCGAGGAGAGTTCACCCGTTTATCCTGGTTTTGAAGAAGACATAAACCAAGTAAAATCGGGTTTTGATAGGGAGTAAACCCATTCAACCTGGTGTGGAGCGTGGATAAACCACTTATGGTTTGGAAGAAATATAAATCCGTTGATCGTGATTTTAACGCGAGGTAAACCACTAAACCTAATTTTGAAGATTCCTAAACTAATAAGACTGGTTTTGAAGATTGATAATCACTTTAATCTAGTTTTGAAATTGGATAAATCCGTCAATCATGTTTCGATGACAGACAACACTATTAAACCTGTAACTTGTTTCATAAAGGGTTTCAACACATATTGAAGGAGTTATACCTTGGAACGATACAAGCAATGCGATTAAATGCAAATTCATATTGAAATAGATATAGTAATAGACAATTACATAAATAGACAATATGAAAATATAAAGATAAACAAATAACAAATAAAAATGAAATAAGATAAAATGAAATAAATGAAAAAGTGCAGCAAGTGTTTTTCTTTTAATTCAAAACTTTGTTATCAATGTTACCTTGGGGATACAGCGGAGTTGAACAGAACACAGAGGCGGACCTTAGGTCAAAAACCAACCGGTACAGAGGAGGTTCATCAATACAGGAACCATTTTCCTACTGAAGAGGGAGAAAAGGAAGAAGAGGAGGAGGAGGACGAAAAGGAGGAGAGGGAGAATGTCACAGAGATGAACCAATTCACTTCAACCCCAGTCACCCCAACGTTACAGTGGGACTGGGGTGAGGGTAGAGACAGAATCATCACGACACTCTTACATTCTTTATCTATACACTTTTTTTTCTATCTAACCCTCCCTTCCCCCCAACACATTTTACTCAAAATTCTCCATTTGTTCATGTTTCACAATTTTTTCGCCGCTTTCTGCTCCTCCTCTCTTCTTTTCATCCCTTCTTTATTCCGTCCCTACTGCACCCTTACTCTCCTCTCCTCTCTTTTTTTTTCTATTTCTTCCCTTGCTTCAGCGTTCAGGGAGGGAAAGGAATTTCTGACCCAAAAACGGACCCTTCAGATTCGTTCCGCAGCTTCCGTGGCATTCCATACACAGGTCTGTAATCTTTCCCTTCGAAAATATCTTTTCCGATTTCTCTTCCACATTTTCTACACCCTTTCCATTACTTCGTTTCCTTCCACTTAGATCCTTTTTCCAAAATTTCCGTATTTACACAAAACGTTTTGTTAGACAATGATCTTCTGCTTCTTTTACGTGTTTTCTACCTCTCAATCTCTTCAGACTTTTCTAATTTGTTACTTTTTTTCGATATCTCCGTGTTTGTAGATACTTGTTGAGAAAATACACTTTTCCATTCACTTTCTCCATTTCTACATTCCCATTGTTCTAATTCTTCATATCTTCGTTCATTATTGTACTTAAAACATCTTTTCCTGCGCATGTCTGTCACTTCCACTCCCTTCCCGCCTTATTCTCCGTTCAATATCTGTGCAACTGTCGAAAATTCTCCCCTGAAATCAGACTTTCCACATCCTTTCCACGTTCTTCTTTTAGCTCTATTTCCCTTTCTCCAATATTTTTCTCCCTTTTTCGCAAAATTGTCCTCCCTCTATTCAATATTTTCCTCTATCTATCCATTACTTTCCCGTATTTATCCAGTATTTTCTTCTATCCAATTTCTTCCTCTATGTATCCAATAAACTGACAGACTTCCCCTCTGCAGATATTTTATATCTTATTTGTTTTTCTACACCCTTTTTGCATTTTCCATTTCCACCATTTTCACCTACATTTGTCCAAATATTCAGTCAGCTATAATAGTAATTGTCAAAACCATGTTCCAAGTAAGAACTGGCTGACACCAAAAAAATTTGTTCTATTTGGAGTAATTTCTCGTTACTAAAAGATTAAACTTACTTTAAAGTAAAAAAAAAGATAGTAGTAATGATATAAAAATACAAATAAAAGAAAAATATACATTGATAAATAAGTAAATGAAATATAATGAATATATAAAAATTCTTATTTCAAAGTAAAATAAATAGTAATAATAATAAAAATACAAACAAAAGAAAAAACAACAAAAATATGAGTAAATGAAATATAATAAATGTATAAGAAAATATTCCTTCGCGTCCTTCTTTCATTAGTAATAACTTCACTTATCCACAGCAATGGAATATAACTGATATATACAAAAATACATCAAAGGTTTGTTGACGAGAATTACAGTGTACTTAGTTAAATTCAAAAAGAGTTAGAACATATATACGTCCACACAAGTGTCGATTTCACAGAAACTAAAGCCCCTGTCATACATACGGGACTCAAGTGAGTTCATTTGAGTAGAAATAACTTTGGTTACAATCTTTCATTTTTTAAATTCCCAAATGCCTAATCACCTTTTCCTCATATACTGAGAAGCTGAACGACTAACTAAGAGAAATTAAATTTATACGAATATTGAATTGACCTCAGGAAGGTTTTAGAATCTTGGTTTGTTGGGACGACTACATACATACGGGTTGACCAGACAAGAGATGTCCTGTCTGTAAGATAGGTTTCCTGTCTTTCTGACGAGAATAGACGTAAACTAGTCTCTTTCAAGACTCGAAATTCCATTTCCATCCTCGTGGTTGGCAATTCTGCTTGACAAATGTTGGCTCTCCTGGGTGGTAGCCCTGGTTTGAAATGGGAAGCTCTCGATTTTCTCTCCGAGATGGTTGGCAATCCTGACTTCAACGGTCTATGGTTTAATCAAAGGGCTTGCTACTTAAACTAAAAAAAATATTAATGAAAAATATATAAATAAATAGACTAATGAATGGATAAAATAAACAAATAATATATAAATAACATATAAATGAAATAAAAGGAGTAAAGGAAAATATCGAAATACAAATAAACAATTAACCAACTATATAAAATTCATAAAATAAGTACAATAAATGAATATATAGATAAAAAGAAAACAGTAATTAATCAAATAGATAAAATAAATAGATTAATAGACAAATATATATAAAGTAGAGATAAAAAGTAAGTAAATATTCATATGAATAAAATAAATGCAATAAGTAAAAAAAATAAAAAGAGAGGAAAAGCGTTGGTTGGCCAATTCTTTCCCCAACAGGTTGTAAAATGTCTGAATTTTAGAGTAGATGCAGAAAGCTCCAATCTAAGAATAAAAAAACGCCCGCTAATTTTCGGAATCGTTTGAACGAGCCCAAACGACTGAGAAAACCAATTCAACTCCTTCAAATTCGAACATTTCCTATCGTCAGCATCCTTCGAAATCTGCAACGCTTTTGAAGCATCAGGGAAATTGCAAATCTAGCACACCCCACCCCCAGCCCCACCCACCTTGAGCTCTGCCTAATACGTTTTTGTCCTTTGACAAAGAGGTAAAGCGGATTGCAAAGGGAGAATGCGGGCGGCAAGCCGGTTCTGGAATTCGATGTCTATTCAGCGACAATAATAATGGTATCACTATCAATACTACTATAACTACTACTACTATTACTTCTACTACTACTACTACTACTACTACTACTACTACTACTACTACTACTACTACTACTACTACTACTACTACTACTACTACTACTACTACTACTACTGCTGCTGCTGCTGCTGCTGCTGTTTTTTTCTACCATTATCACTATCATTAATGTCGCTACTAGTACCAGTACTACTACCATTACTACTTCTGCTAGTGCCACCACCATCAACACCATCACTAACCCCATAACCACTGCGACCCCCTAACAACCAATACAACTACAACTACAATCACGACCGCAACCACGACCACAACAATCATCATTATCACTATTACCACTATTTATGGTACCTCTACTGCTACAATGGGTTGAAGTTGAAGATATTCTGAGCAGAAGTTTATTCAGCAGTACGACAAAATGGCCTAATTACATTAAACTAAACTAAAACTCCCACCTCCTCCACAGTACACCTCACGATGTCTTCAAAGTTATCCTTCATCTCCAAACTCCAACTCCTTCACACTTCGCCACCTCCTCCAATGTCTTAGTTGGAGGGTCCTTCAGTTCTCCTTTTTCATGATAACCTCTTCCTAATGATCCTCCTTGTACTCCCTCCCACCTTCATCTTCTCGCCTCCAGTCTCTCTAGCCCCTCCACCACCACCACCACCTCTACCACCACCACCTTTCTTTTTGTAGCTGTTGTACCTGTTTCTCAATGTGGCTGCCGCCAGGCTATTCTATTCATTCCAATGGGATTCTTTCGATTGAATTCTCCACTACGGGGTCGTTCTCTTCTGTTCTGGTTGCCGAATTGGTATTTCTTTCGTTTCAAATTTACCCTTAACAGGAGCTGAGGTGCTAAGATCCTATCACACTGTGCATTCCCAGTAACTGTTAGGAATGTGATCGACGCTACTTAATCTCCAGCTCATAAAAAATAGTGTGACCAAAGTCTCTACTAATAAAAAAACAACAACACAAAAGTGTGGCTGGAAACGTGCTTTGTAAGATACGGGCCTTATCGGAGCTCGTCTGAATCTTCCTCTCCTTCCTCCCTCCCTCCCTCTAGGATCTTATCCGCAACTGGCCTGGGTGCCGGAGGGCGTGGGGCTCAGGACGAAACGCAGCTAATGTTTTCTCGATCCTATTCTCTCTGATGTAGAGGGAAGTGAAGAGGGTTTCAAGAGGACTCGCGGTAACGGCCATGAGGCAGCGGTTCCCAGCCCTTTTCGCTGGCAACTCCAATGACCCTGTGACTTGACCCATGCTAGTCCCTTCCATTTTTTTTCCATTACTCATTTATCTACTATTAACT
>NC_134793.1:48833849-48836349 GCF_046742065.1 Oratosquilla oratoria
TTGCATCATATAATGAAAACTTGAGTGACAGCTAAGAGATGTTAAACCTATACAAATGTTGACACATTGCTAAGATGTTCTTACAGAAGTCTAAAATATAGTAAGCAAAGTCGTTTCTACTCAAACGAAACAGCAAAAATAAATTGCATGCTAGCCTAGTGTGCTGCCACCTTTAGGTATGGTTGATGACGCTAACTACCTTATGTGATTGGACGTCTAGGACAAATGACAGTCACTTGGAACCAAAACGCGAGCCTCCTTGGCTACAAGGCGAGATCGATACCCAACTGGATTCTACAAAACCTGTCTTGTATATAACAAATGCATCAACCAAAGACTAAAGGAAATAGGTCCATCCTTCTCCCGGTATGACCAATTTCATTCTTCTCTATCTATTTCTAAGGATTCACACTTTCATCTTCTCTATTTTTAAAGATTAACACTTTCATCATTCCTATCAATCTTCCGTATCGCGTTGATCTCAGTCTCCCTTTATACCAAATGGCTATTTGGATAAAATACCTGACCAGGCTGTCTGAACACACAGGGTATTGGAAAACATCGTATATGGTTAAGATTGGTTCACTTTTCCTATTAAAAAAGACAACGAAACGTTCCCTTACAAGATGTTCTCTCTTGGGTAAAAATAATAACATTTACAGGGCTATTGACCAAGTAAAAATAATAATAACAGTAATAATAAACAAAGATAAATGAATAAGAAAATAGAATACATAGATAAAAAAAAACTCTTTCTCTCAAAGCTATTGGAAATGTTGAGTAGCCGTTTTCCAATAATATCCAGCAATATTAATAATCTTCAATGATTACCACAATTTCCAGTCATTACGATAATGTACGTTAATTAGTATAATCTTCAATAAATTCTTAATTCTCGCGCCTACAGAGTGACAATGCACGAGGGTCTCTATCGCTTGGCTTTATCCCTTCAACACAGTGACGCACGATATGGGTTTTGTTGCAGCGAAAGACACACAATTTTATGGAGCTACACGGGTAGGACACAGGATTGATGGGGGTCTTCATGGAGTGAGACCCCATCCAGGATGAAGTTTACCCTCCTCAGCTGAATAGGAATATCTGTCCCTAGCTAGAATAAAATCCATAAAATGATTCATCATTTTGAAGAAAGGCTCCTGGAAAAGTAGACACAGTCTCCGGCTGAATGAATTAATCTGAGCTTTAGGAGATGCAGGCCTTTAGGGAAATTGTAATTAACAATTTCGTTGCGTGAATAGTAACAGAAAATTTTGCCTCAAATTACAGTGAATTGAGCCCCGTGGCGTCTGGCAAAGTTTCTCAAGTTCTCCCATAGGCGTTTCTAGTATGGAGGCGTTTCTATGTAAATGGCGTATAGTAATGGAAAGTGATCAATTGCCGGCTGTCACCTGTCCTTATGTAAAGAAATCTCGTCCACGTATGGTGGGCGAGTACCAGCCCTTTGGGATTGCACCTCCAGATGAAGAAATTGAGAGGTGCTGAATACGTTCGGAAGGGAGACTGTTCCAATGTTTGTTTCGCAGAACCATCACTGGGCTCATTTATCTATTATTAGTAGACACCCCACCGTTACGTTGTCTAACTATAAAGGGATTATCACAATGGGATGTTGTTCCTCCCACATCCTACCTCCAACCTCCATTTGAATAATTAGAATATGACTTCGTTTACAGAGCGCTTGACTTTTATAAGAACATTTCAACAGCATTTCTAAAATTCGTATAAGTTTGCAATCTCTTAGTTCATCCTTCAGCTTTGATATATGTGATGTTAAGATAATTTGATATTTGGAGACTTAAAAAATAAAATACTGAGTTCTAAGTCATTTTTACTCAAAACAAACTCTCAACTGTCGGCGCTGGTATATCCTGTCAAAACCCATTCTTAGAATCACTGCGTATCACTGCACAGAATAATTTTCCTTTAATTCCGACTACCATTAAATTATCTTATTTACTTCTCTGGCCATCTAAGGATCATTAAATTTATTCTGGTTCAATCTATACACTTTTATTCAGATTCAAGAGGGGATCTAGCTGGTAAAAGGCCAAGAGGAGGGAATAGAAGTATGGCAAGAGAAAATAGAAAAATCGAGAACGGTCAAGTGGGAAGAGAAGAGTAGAAGGGTGCCAACACCCTCCCCCCTCCCAAAAAAGTCCTTTCGTTTTAGGTCCTACTTCGTATCCATTGAAATTTCCTTTCTTCTTCTTCTTCTTCTTGTTTTTCTTATTATTATATTCTTTTCTTTATTTTTGTCTTTATCTTTTTTCTTGTGTCGGGATAAATCCGAGCCCGATCTTCATCTCTCCCTGCGTTCCCTTCTATATCGTCTATTCAAACACAATTCTAACAAAAGATCATTTTATCGCAAACGCACAAACGCGCACGAATCACCTCAGGCTAATTTGCATAGCCTCTACGAAAGAGCCGTGTGCTTGATTGTGTGCGTAGTATGTGTGTGTGTGTGTGTGTGTGTGTG
>NC_134793.1:48848849-48858849 GCF_046742065.1 Oratosquilla oratoria
ACAGGAAAGGTGAGAGATAGAAAGAAAGAGGTTGGAGATAGAAGAGGGGAGGAAGGGAGAGGTAACAAGAAAGGAACAACGGAGCGGACGGGTAAGGAACGGCAGAAGGATAAGGTATTTGGGGAAAGTGTGTAGGGAAGGGAAGAGGAGCAGATGGATGACAAGATGAAATAGTGTGGGTGTAGAGACGCAGAGGCAAAGCAGAAGTGCCGAAAGGAGAAGAAGGTGTCGCGAAGTGCGGCGACAAGAGATCGACGTCAAACTGCGGCGAAGGAGACGGGCCTAGCCCGGCGCCCCGGCCCGTCGCCGCGTGTCTCGGAAGGAAGTGCGACACCGGCTAATTGGACGCGGCATGAGGACGAGGAGGAGTAGGAGGAGGAGTAGGAGGAAGAGTATGAGTAAAAAGAAGAAAAAAGAAAGAAAAAAGAGAGAGAAAAATGAAGTAACATTAGAAGAAGAAGAGACGAGGACAACGGATGGACGGGTAATGGACGACAGGAACGTGGAGAAGACGAGAGACCAATGGAACGAAGAGGAAGGAGACAGAAGGAACATACGGACACGTAAGGAACATAGAGACGACAGATAATGAAGGAACGGGTTAAAACAACGAGGAGATAGGAGTCGGAACAAGTTACTTGATGAGATGAACAAAGAAAGTGGACATCAGGACGAGGAGGCAGACAGAATAATAAAAAAAAAAAAAGACCGATGAACAAAAGGGACGGGAAGAAAGGAAATGAACGAAGACAGGAACAGAGAGTGAGAGAGAGAGAGAGAGAGAGAGAGAGAGAGAGAGAGAGAGAGAGAGAGAGAGAGAGAGAGAGAGAGAGAGAGAGAGAGAGAGAGAGAGAGAGAGAGAGAGAGAGAGAGAGAGAGAGAGAGAGAGAGAGAGAGAGAGCGCAAAGGGGAAACGGAAAATAAACGGGCATAGAGAAATAAAGACGGAACGAAAAAAAACTACTTAAAATGACCAGAGGGAAAAATGACGAAAGAAGAGAAGTGCACAGACTGGCGGCCGCACGGGCGACGCGGCTTGTAGAGCGAGACGCACGAGCCTGAAGACAAGAGTCGAAAATGTAATCAGAACCGAACGACGTATGACTGACTGAAGAACGACAGGTGGAATTAAAAAGGGGTAGACGCCAAGGACAAAGGCTGCATAAGGAAGAGGAAGAGAAAGAAGTTACATAAAGAGGTGGAAGAGGAAGAAAACAAAGAGGAGCTGCATAAAGAGGAGGAAGAGGGAAAAACGAATAGTTGCTGCATAAGAGGAGGAAGAGGAAGAAGAAGAGGAGGTGAATAAGAGGAGGAAGAGGAAGAAAACAAATAGGAGCTATATAAGAGGAGGAAGAGAAAGTATAAGGAGAGGAATAAGTTGAAGACGAGGAAGGAAAAAACAAGGAACAGAGTGAGGAAAGTGGGATAAATGAAAAAATATGAAAGAATAGGTTGAAAACCACCACGAAGAAGAAAAAGGCGAAGAAGAGGCAGAAGAGGAATTGAGTGAAGAAAGAGAGACAAATGAAAAGAATGAGAAAGTCAGTAGAGGTTGAAGGATACCATGAAAAAGAAGACAAAAAAATAGATAAATAGATAAAGAGGAGGGCGAAAGAAACCATGCCAATGACTGGAGGCTAAACTTCTGATAAACGAATGAAAACAGGATTGAACGAAATGCAGCGAAAATAATTCAATAAAATTACACCAGGAGAGCGAATGAAAGACGATTCCACAGCCACTGAGGTAAAGGAGGAGGAGGAAGAGGAGGAGGAGGGGAGGAGAAGAGAGAAGGGAGAAAGGGAAGGGGAGAAGAGAGGGGATGACGAGAGGAAAGTGAATGTAGAGGAGAAGGAGAGAAGAGTAAGCAATGGCGGTGGGGGGGGAGGAGGAGGAGGAGGAGGAGTAGGAGGAAGAGGAGGAGGAGGAGGAGCGGCAGCAGCAGCAGTAGGAGCAGGAGTAAGTGGAAGTGGAGGAACAGGAGGCAAGAAGAGGAGAAGAGAAAAAAAACGGAAGACAAAGATGAGAAAGAGGAAAAATTATGACGAGAAGGAAGAGTAGATGGAGTTGGAGGAAGAGAAGAGAAAAAAGGAGAATGGGGTAAGAAAAGGGAGGGAGAGAAGTGGAAGAGGAAGGGAGAGAATAGGAAGAGGAAGAAAAGAAGAACACAGAGAAAATCAGATGTAGAGGAAGAAAACAAGGAAAAGGAGAGAGGAGAGGAGGAGTGAAAGGAGGAGGAGGAGAAGGAGGAGGAGGAGGAGGAGGAGGAGAAGGAAGAGAAGGAGAAAGGGTGGTGGAAAGCGATGCCGACTCAGCATTGCACATAACTACATCCGAAGGAAGCTTCGTATTGACCTCGAAACAGGTGGATTGGCTTCGAAAAAGCAAGAGGGGGAGAGGAATGCGTGGATGTAGAAGGAGGCAGGGAGACGTACTATGTAGGAAGTCTAGGTACTATGGAAGGAGGTGCCTCAGGAGTCACCTCTTACATGGCCATATGAAGAAATAATTTGAAGAAGGTATTTCTAGAAGAAAAGGAAGATGGTGGCTTTCGTCCCCATACTTTAAAGTCTAGAAAACAATTTCTGAACGCATGTAGTTCGTCCTTGTAGGAGCATACGCTAGGAAGCGTGTGCCTGCGGCCGAAGCTGTCATATTTACGCTGGACTGTTCGGGCAGGTAACATGAATCACTGCAGGGAGTCGGAAAGGTGTACGGAATTCGAACCCACAACTAAGCAAATGCGAGACCAACACGCTTCCAAACACAATACAAGAGAACTATGAGTAATAGAGAATAAATCAAAATATTGAAATTAAATTTCAGAACACATTGTATACAAAAGTTCTTATGAAATGAATAAAATTGTCTGCCATAAGCGAGAGAAACGTAAATATAATTAATATATTCAGATAGATTTTTTTTTTAATTTTTAGAATATTCTAATTCTATTATGCCCAGTGCCAGACGATCTTATTCAGCTCTGATGAACCTCTGATCTGCAACAGGTTAGGGATGGGGGGTCATGTATATTAAATGCTAAAGTAAATTTTCACATTCAAACTATACTTCACTTCTTTTATGATGCAGAGCCAAATGGCCGCCGCGACTCCCTGCGAAAATTTCGGCAATCACATTCGGTTTGGCCATATATGAAAAATAATAATAGAATATATACATGTATATATATATATATATATATATATATATATATATATATATATATATATATATATATATATATATATATATATATATATATGTGTGTGTGTGTGTGTGTGTGTGTGTGTGTGTGTGTGTGTGTGTGTGTGTGTGTGTGTGTGTGTGTGTGTGTGTGTGTGTGTGTGTGTGTGTGTGTGTGTGTGTGTGTGTGTGTGTGTGTGTGTGTGTGTGTGTGTGTGTGTGTGTGTGTGTGTGTGTGTGTGTGTGTGTGTGTGTGTGTGTGTGTGTGGGCGCGCGTGTGTATGCGTGTGTGTGTGCGTAAAGATACCAAAATATATAAATATTTTGACAGGAAATGTCTGTTTGGAGAGCATGAGAAAGAGAAAGGAAGAGAGAGCGAGAGAGAGAGAGAGAGAGAGAGAGAGAGAGAGAGAGAGAGAGAGAGAGAGAGAGAGAGAGAGAGAGAGAGAGAGAGAGAGAGAGAGAGAGAGAGAGAGAGAGAGAGAGAGAGAGAGAGAGAGAGAGAGAGAGAGAGAGAGAGAGAGAGAGAGAGAGAGAGAGAGAGAGAGAGAGAGAGAGAGAGAGAGAGAGAGAGAGAGAGAGAGAGAGAGAGAGAGAGAGAGAGAGACAGAGAGAGGGAGAGAGAAAGAGAGACAGAGATATCTGGGAGACTAACGAGCGCATACCTGATTGACCGTGAAAGACCGGACACAAATCGCGAATTAGAATAAGCGCAGTGAGGGGGATCAGCGGTGAGGGGAAAAAAGGGGAAAAGATAGAGAGAAAGGGGGAGATGGGTGGAACGGGGAGAGGGTAAGGATATTGTGGAGAGCAAGGGGGAAATTGAGGAACGGTGAGGGGAAAGTAGCGAGGGTGGAGGAAAGTGGAGTAAGTTAACTAAGGGGAATCGATGCAAGATAAGAGGAAGGGGAAAGGCACGGAGAGGAGGGAGTGTGGGGGGGGAGGCTGGCGAGAGAGAGGGGAGACGAGGGAAGGTGAGAAATGGGGGAGGGAAGAAAAGAGGGAGAGAAAAGGAATAAAGAGTGGAAATGTAAGAAGTTAGTCACAGGTTGGATGAAGGGAAACCAATGAAATATATTGGGAGGGGGAAAGAGGAGAAGGAAGGGGAAAAGAGGGGAATGGAGAGGAATGACGTGCAGGAGGAGATGGGGAGGAGAAAAGTGAGGAGGAGATAAGTGGGGAGGAAAGAGGTGGGGAGGAGATGGGGAGGAGAAAGGTAGGGAGAGGAGAGATAGTTAGGAGAGAGATAGTTAGGAGAAAGGTCGGGAGGAGATAGGTGGGGAGGAGAGAGGAGGGGAGGAGAGAGGTGGGGAGGAGATAGGTGGGGAGGAGAGAGGTGGGGAGGAGATAGAAAGGAGAAAAATTGGAAGGA
The DNA here is from genome assembly GCF_046742065.1 of Oratosquilla oratoria. Lineage (NCBI taxonomy): Eukaryota > Metazoa > Arthropoda > Malacostraca > Stomatopoda > Squillidae > Oratosquilla > Oratosquilla oratoria. The sequence continues at coordinate 48,853,405 of NC_134793.1, forward strand.
GATGGGGAAAAGAATGATGGGGAGGAGAGATGTGGGGAGGAGAGAGGTGAGGAGGGGAGAGGTGGGGAGGAGAGAGGTGTGGAGGAGATGGGGAGGAGAAAGGTGGGGAGGAGAAAGGTGAGAGGAGGAGAGATGGTTAGGAGAAAGGTCGGGAGGAGATAGGTGTGGAGGAGATAGGTGGGGAGGAAAGTGGTGGGGAGGAGAGAGGTGGGGAGGAGAGATGTGGGGAAGAGAGAGGTGGGGAGGAGATAGAAAGGAGAAAGGTTGAAAGGAGATGAGGAGAAGGATGATGGAGAGGAGAGATGTGGGGAGGAGAGAGGTGGGGAGGAGAGAGGCGGGGAGGAGAGAGGTAGGGAGAAGAGAGATGAATAGGAGACAGGTGAGGAGAAGAGAGATGGGGAGGAGGCAGAAAGGGAGGAGAGAGATGGGGAGGAGACAGAAGGGGAGGAGGGAGATGGGGAGGAGAGATATGGGACAGAAGAGATGGGGAGGAGATATATGGAGCAGGAGAGGTGGGGAGGAATGACGCGAGGAGAAAAAAAGAGAAGAAAAGAGAAGAAAAGAGGAGAGCAGAGTAGAAAGGGGAGGAGAGTTCAGAAGAGGGAAAGGGATGAAGGAGGGGAGAGAAGGGGACAGAAAGATAATAAAGCTTGAAAATCAGCGGGAAAAAGTACAAACATATCTGTTTGTCCTCACAATACGTTCAGCGCCATTTTGTTGGCTAAAAGGCGAACCTGAAAAAAGACCTCAGGAGGTAAGGAGGTAAGGAGGTAAGGAGGTAAGGAGGTAAGGAGGTAAGGAGGTAAGGAGGTAAGGAGGTAAGGAGGTAAGGCGGTAAAGAGGGAAGTAGGTAAGGAGGTAAGGAGGGAAGAATATGAGGGAGTAAGGAGGTAAGAAATTAGAGAAATAAGGGGGTAGATTTGGTAAGGACTTAAATATCGAGTAAGGTTGGGAATCAGAGAGGTACGGAGGTGGGGAGGTAAGCAAGTAAGGAGGGAAGGAGGTGAAATGGTAAGGTGGGATAAAAGGAGGTAAGGCGGAAAGTAGGGAGTAAGGAGATCGAGGATGAAAGGGAGCGATTAGGTAGGGAGGAGCAACAAAGTGAAGAAGTTAGAAAAGAAGGAGTTTTCAGTGATAAGTCAGATTACTTTTTTTTTTCTCAGCTTTGTTGTGAACTCAAAACGGGACAGTGATGGCTTCGACCGCAGGTATATAACTTCTGCCGGAGGATATAACGGCTGGAGGAAGGGAGAGGAACGAACGTAATAGAAATCAGTGTCGAAGATAGGTATTCAGGGAGGCAGAAGCCGTGAGAGGCAGGGAGAAGGAAAGCTTGCGAGGCAGGAAGGTAGGGAGAGTACAGTAGATATGAAGGAAGAAAAGCGACCAGAAATCAAAAAGGAGGGCCGGATAGGCGAAGAAAGCTCCGTGGCTACGTGGAGGGTAAAGAGGCCGATGGACACAGAGGCTGGGAGAGGGAGAGGCAGAAAGGTGAAGGTCCTGGGAGGCTAGGAGGATAGGAGAGGCTAGGAGATAGAAACTGAGGAGGGAAGGGAGAGAAGATAGAGCGGGGAGAGGGTGAGAGAAGAGGAAGAAATGGAGAAGAGGAGGCAGGCTGATAGATATACAGGGCCAATGTGTCAGTAAGGGAGAGGGCAAAACAGTAAAGCCAGTGAAGCAGCGAGGCGGAGTCAACAAAGAGAGAGGTTTCCAGTTTCCAGGACTTTTCCAGGTCAAAATAATAATTTTCCATGACAGCTAATGCAGTTTTAAATGGTTATCATAAAAAGGAATGTTTTGGTACTGTAGCAATACCGTTATTTTCAGACCAATTTTTTTTTCTTCCTCGTCGTGTTCCTGTACATTTCGACGAATTTTGACTTTTCGAAATTTCACGACGAAAGAAAAAAAAATACCATGACCTGCTGGAACCCTGAAAGTTAAAAGAAATGGATGATAAACGAGGAGAAAGAAAGGGGGGAAGCAAAAGAGGGTAAAAAATAGGGAGATATTGCTCCAGGAAGTAAAGAAGGATGGAAAAATTGAAACAGGGAATCAAGAATGAAAGAAGACAAGGAGGATGGAAAGCCGGAAAGGTCAAACGAAAAAAGAAAAGGCAGAGGAAGAGTTGAGGATTACACGTGGCAGGAACAAAGAAAAAATACGAATTAATAAAAAAAAAGCGGATGAACAAGAACAAATGGAAGAACAAGAACGAGTTCCCGCCCAAATAGGGGAGGGTGACAAAGGTAAGAAACAGCAGCAAAAAAAAAAAAAATAATAATAATAATAATAATAATGATAATAATAATAATAGTAATAATAATAATAATAACAATAATAATAATAATAATAAATAATAATAATAATAATAATAATAATAATAATAATAATAATAATAATAATAATAATAATAATAATAATAATAATAATAATAATAATAATAATAATAATAATAATAATAATAATAATAATAATAATAATAATAATAATAATAATAATAATAATAATAATAATAATAATAATAATAATAATAATAATAATAATAATAATGATAATAATAATAATAATAATAGTAATAAAAAGTAAATGAATAAATAAATTAATTAATCAATTAATAATGATACAATAAAGAACTAAAAAAGAATTGATAAACATATATGGAAATGGGAAAGAAAAGAATATATAAAGGTGGTTTGAAAATTGGGAAGATAAACAATGAAAAAAAAAACACCAAAGTAAGGGAGAGAATGAGAGAGGAGCGGAGAGGAGAGAGGAGAGGAAAAGAGGGGAGGAGAGGGATGGAGACGGAAGAGGAGAGGTAAGAAAGGACAGAAAGGATAGGGAAGGATAGGGAAGGGAGAGGAGGGGCGAGGAGGGAAGAGGAGGGAAGAGGAAGGAAGAAGAGGGGAGAGGAGAGTAGGTGAGGGGAGAGGAAAGGAAAGGAACGAAGGCAACAGGAGATAATGGGAGGGGAGAGAATAGGCAAGGAAGAAAGAGGATGGGGAAGGAATAGAAAGAAAGGGAAAGAGGAAGGGAATTTTAAAAGAAATGAAAAGACGAGATTATTGTTCCATTACAAATTAAATTCAAGAAATCAATCATATCAGGAGAAGTCCCAGGACGGTTAAATCTAGCTAACTTTCCCCTTACTATACAAAAACTATGAAAAAAGGCATTGAACTATAGGCCTATAAGCTTAACCTCAATCGTGTGTGTGTGTGTGTGTGTGTGTGTGTGTGTGTGTGTGTGTGTGTGTGTGTGTGTGTGTGTGTGTGTGTGTGTGTGTGTGTGTGTGTGTGTGTGTGTGTGTGTGTGTTTGTGTGTGTGTGTGTGTGTGTGTGTGTGTGTATGTGTGTGTGTGTGTGTGTGTGTGTGTGTATTCACTTGGTCTTTGGATCACGTGTTGGACTCGTGATCGACAGTTATTTCCCTTCTGGAAGAGAGCTCAGAGCTCGTGGGTAATGCTATGACCTTGCACACACACACACCCCCAACTCCCCGCCCACGAGAGTTGGAGTAACACCCCTCAGCGCTGCGATACTGATATTATTTCAGCCCCGGGCGAGGATCGAACCCGGACCTCCGTAGTGGCAGGCCAGAGCTCTAACCACAGCGCCATGTGTGTATGTGTGTGTGTGTGTGTGTGTGTGTGTGTGTGTGTGTGTGTGTGTGTGTGTGTGTGTGTGTGTGTGTGTGTGTGTGTGTGTGTGTGTGTGTGTGTGTGTGTGTGTGTGTGTGTGTGTGTGTGTGTGTGTGTGTGTGTGTGTGTGTGCGCGCGCGTTTGTGTGTATGTGTGTGTGCGTATATCTATCTATCTATCTACGAGGGGCGTTCAATAAGTAATGCCCCTTACCCCCTTTCAGTTGTCCAATCTAGCTGAAATTTTGCATGTGCAGTGATTTATATCTCTATGGGTTATGTGGAAAATAAGAGCTTAGAACTAATTGTGCTTTTTTATTTACAGGTGTTTGAACTGAGTCAGGTGTGAAATGGAGCCTGTTGAATGCCGAGCTGTGATCTGGTTTTTATATTTGAAAGGACGCACACCACGGGAGACTTTTGATGAAATTAAAGAAACTTATGGTGTTGATGCCCCATCCTATGACCTTGTAAAACGCTGGCATCGTGAATTCAAACATGGCCGTAACTCTGTGGAAACAGCTCCCAGACCTAGTCGCCCCCCTTCTGCCATTGATGAGGCATCTGTCCGTCAAGTTGAGGCTGCCATTTTGGAAGATCGACGCATTACTATTCGCCAAATAGCCCAAGAGGTCAACATTAGTACAGGTTCTGTAGAAACAATCATTCATGATCATTTGTATTTGCATAAGGTGTCTGCCAGATGAATCCCCAGGTTACTCACACCTTTCCAGAAGCAAAAACGCGTCGTGTGCTCGAGGATGAATTTGGAGATGTGCCAAGAAGATGAGTCAAAGTTTTTCAAAAGACTGATTACACAGGATGAAACCTGGGTCCATCACTATGATCCAAAGACCAAAGCCCAGTCAATGCAATGGAAGCACTTAGATCCACCACCTCCAAAGAAGGCAAGGGTGCAGCCCTTCGCTGGCAAGGTCATGCTCACAGTCTTCTGGGACCAGGATGGAGTAGTGATGACAGATTTCCTGGCAAAGGGTACCACAATTACAGGAGCTTATTATGCTTCACTTTTGAGGAATTTAAGAGAAACTATCAAAATCAAAAGGCGGGGTAAGATCAGCAAAGGTGTCCTCCTCCTGCAGGACAACGCTCCGGTCCACAACTCGCATGTCGCCAGATCAGAAGCACGGGCGTGTGGTTATGAATTTTCCCCCATCCCCCCTACTCTCCTGACCTTGCACCCTCTGACTTTCAACTTTTCCCAGCCATGAAGTTGTTTTTGAAAGGAAAGCGTTTCCTAGATGATGCAGCCTTGATTTCTGAAGTCACGTCGTGGTAGACAGAAAGGCACTGTGGGAGGTTATGCAGATATACGGAATAGGAGGAAAGCTTCTGGGACCTGTCAAGAGTTTTTATGAGAGTAGTAGAGCTTGTGTCAGGATTGGATATGGAGAGAGTGAGTGGTTCGAGGTAAAGGTGGGACTTCGTCAAGGTTGTGTTATGTCGCCCTGGCTGTTCAACTTATACATGGATGGGGTGGTGAGGTAAATGCAAGGGTAGTGGGTCAGGGATTGGAGATAATTAAAAAAAATGGAGAAAAGTAGGAGGTGAGCCAGCTGTTGTTTGCGGACGACACTGCGCTTGTGGCAGGATCGGAGGAGGGATTGAGGAAGTTGGTGGCAGAGTTTGGGAGAGTACGTGATAGAAAAAAGCTAAAGATAATGTGGGTAAAAGTAAGGTGATGAGATGTACAAGGGGAGAAAGTGGCAGTAGACTGGAAGTGAGCATTAAGGGAGAGCGACTGGAGGAAGTGGATAGTTTTAGATACTTGGGTGCAAATGT
>NC_134793.1:48883849-48886349 GCF_046742065.1 Oratosquilla oratoria
CTGAAAAAGTTATGGATCATATTTTCAAAATGTACAAAACCCCAAATCTGGAACGATAGGACTTTATGAGTAGTTGGTGATCTTGATTTAATATGTATAAATAGATAAATATATATAGTATATATATATATATATATATATATATATATACATATACATATAAATATATATATATATACACATATGTATATATATGTATATATACATGTATATATATATATGTATATATGCATGTATATATATATATATATATATGTATATATATGTATATATATATGTATACATATATATACATTATATATATATATATACATATATGTATATGTATATATATATATATATATATATATATATATATATATATATATATATATATATATATATATATATATATATATACAAGGTAACAACTTAAGAAAATAAACAAACGGAACAGAGCGCTTTCGTATATTACATCTTCAGTGTAAATTGCAAAGAAAAAGGGTACAGCAAACATAATATAGGATGACAGGAGTATAAGGAACAACACTAGGAAAGGTTGTGGGTGAATTGTCCGGGCGTGGGTCACACGTCCAGCATTCTTACATTTTGTAATTATTGGCTGTTTCCTTACAAATATAATTATCAAATTTGTAGAATCCTAAATTAAGGTTAAAGTTGTTATCATTTGTGATTTTAATCAGGCAACTTACAATTAAATTTCTTTCGACAAAATTATTGTTGAAAGTAATCACTCTAGCGTTTTCCCAATTGATAGGGTGATTAAAAGTGCTTAAATGTTTAAAAATGGCACTTGACTCATTCCCGTCTTTGACACATTTCTTGTGTTGTTTTATCCTGACAGAAAGATCTTTTGCCGTTTGGTCGATATAGAATTTATCACATATTTTGCAAGGAATTTTGTACACACAACCTTTTTAGCAATTTTTAGAATTATTAATTAGGTATTGTTTGATAGTGTTATTGTTTCTGAAGGCTACATTGATATTAAAATTCTTAAGTAATTTGGAAACAATAGTTAAGTTTTCTTGGTAAGGTAAAACTACTAGGTTATTATTGACTTTGGATTTGTTTGGCTGAGAATTGTAATAATTTTTCCTTGCAAAATTGTAACAAACACCAATGAAATGTTTAGGATATTTCAATCCAAAACTAATATCGTAAACATTTCTTATTTCCTCATCAATGCACTCGGGACTGCAGACCCGTTATGCTCTATGGAACATTGATGAGAAATCCGATCTTTTTACATTATCAGGGTGGGAAGAATAGTAATGGATGTATGAGTTTACATTAGTTGGTTTTCTATATACACTAAATGTAAGGTTTCTTTCTTTACGATGAATATTAACGTGTAAAAAGGGTATCACACCATTTTCCACTTTAACCGTGAACTTGATTGACTTGACTAGGTTATCAATTTGTCTGAGGAATTGTGACTCATCTAAATGATCAGGTCATAGACAAAGAATGTCATCGACATAACGTAACCAAATTATTCCTGGTGGAATTATTTTACTTAAAATCTTGCTCTCAAAGAATTCCACATATAAATTGCTGAGCACGGGAGAAAGACAATTTTCCATGCTCATGCCGAAAGGTTGGGCATAGTATTTATCATGAAACTGAAATTTGCAATCTTTAATGCAAAGTTCAATTAACTGAACAATGCTATGTGTCGGGAGTGGCAGGACATGTTTGTCTAATTCGACTTTAAGGAATTCTATGAGATCAAGTATTGGAACTTTTGTAAATAAAGACACTAAATCATAACTGATTAATTTAAAACTGTAATTAGGCTGCATATTATTAAGTTTGTCTAGGAGATCAGAGTTATTAGTTATATGAGAGTTAGAAATAGTGCCGACTAATGGAGTGAGAGTTGTTACTAGCCATTTAGAAAGTTTATAGGAGGCTGATGCTATGGACGAAATAATCCATTGGAATAATTTAATAGTAATTATAACAAAAAGATCAAGTACATTTTCAAAGACCATAGTGATCTAATAACGAAATTCACTTCCATAAGTCCACCTCTACCATATATGGTTTGATCAAAACTCATAAACCAAATTATCCTATTATACCCATCATTTCGTCCATAGGATCAGCCTCCTATAAACTTTCTAAATGGCTAGTAACAATTCGCAGTCCATTAGTCAGCACTATTTCCAACTCTCATATAACTTATAACTCTGATCTCCTGGACAAACTTGATAATATGCAGCCTAATTACAATTTTAAATCAATCAGTTATGGTATATTGCCGTCTCTTATAGTATCATCTCTCCATCTGCACCTTTTACCATTTCTTCTTTGTTTGATTCACCTCCTCTTCCTCTCTTAGCTTCTTCCCAAAACATATTCTTATTACATACATACATACTCTGTCATACTTTTCCCCCATTTCACATATGCTCTCCTCTTTGCCTCCTTTTCTTTACTTCTCTCTCTCTCTCTCTCTCTCTCTCTCTCTCTCTCTTTCTTTCTCTCTCTCTCT
>NC_134793.1:48903849-48911349 GCF_046742065.1 Oratosquilla oratoria
CTCAAAGCTTCGAAATGAACTACATTGCACTACCTGTGCTGGAAGTTTATTCCATTCATGAACTACACGGTTGGCAAAGTTGTTTCTACCTACTCTCAAATTGAATCTATTTCCGGACAGTTTGAGACCATTGTTTCTTGTCGGATTCTCATTCAATGTGAAAATTTTGTCACTTTTGATGTTTTCAATTCCTTTCAAGATCTTAAAGACCTGTATCAAGTTACCTCTGAGTCTACGCTTTTTTAGGGAAAACAGATTCATGTGTTTTAGTCGATTTTCGTATGATTTATTCTTTATATTTGGAATCAGTTTTGTGGCTCGCCATTGAACCCCCATATCCCTTGTGTAAACCGCTGGACAATCCTTATTCCGGCCGCCTACTACGTCTATTAGACTACCAGCTTCAACAGTGCTCGCTCAGGAAATAGTTTGTGATTGGGCTCGTGGCGATTCTCCTACGCCACAATAACCATCGATTTGTATCGACTCCTTATGTATCTGACAGACAGTTCATGTAATTCAGCTGTTTTTACGTCCTTTCCCTATTGTTTCCCATTATCGAGACCCTTGTTTCTAGAAGAGACGTAAAATGATTGATTATTTTAATATGATTGTCCCCTGTGTTTATTATTTCTGTTATGTATATTTAATACACTGATACACTTTTTTCGTACTATTATTATACCCAAGCAAACGTTTTGAACACCTCTTGAATAATTAAACGAGAGGCCCTAGTTCCTCAAATGATATATTCCTTGATGGGCCGAGAGAACTTAGTTCCTCGTCTTGCCTTTACAGGCTTTAACAAGGTTCATGCAGGAGAGCCCATCATATAAGGACAGTAGGACAGGACTCGTAGTAATGAATTTAAATTGAAAAAATAGGATTAAGAAGGAAATAAGGAAGAACGGTTTACCAACAGACTGGCTAAAAACTAAAATAGATTTAGTAACTATGTTATTGCTGAAACAATTGGTTGCATTAAAAGATGATTAGGCAGCTTTATAGATAGGTATGACATGTGGTAAGGGATATGGAACTGCCAAGCATGGGCCTTATGGTCTCTTGCAGTCATCTCCATTTTTATGGTCTTATGTTCTAAAACCCCCTGGCACTCTCAATGTGCGGTAGTCCCTCCCAAATTCGAACTGCCAGATGAATTTCGCCATTATCCGAACATGATTTATGAGCAATGCATATATATATTTCTATTCTTTCATAATTGAAAATTCAGCAATGGAGAGCCGGAGTGGAGACTTGGGTCGGGGGGAGGGGAGAACAATTTTAATTCGTATATCCGAACATTCCCCAGATCCGAACGCCTAATTGTCCAATTCGTTCGGATATGCAAATGATTACTGTATATACAAAAGAACACCAACTCTAAAGTATTTAGTCTTGACTGGAAACCTGTTTACTTGTACTGTTAACAGATAATAGTCACTGTTGGACATCGGAAAAAAGTGCGGAATTCGAACCCACAACTACGCAAGTGCGAAACGATTAAGCCACCAACGCACTAAACATTTGAGGGAGATTTAATTTCGATCACCGGGCGATTTCATTCAGCTGAGGCATGTATGGCTTCGTGACCAAAACAAAATTATTTGGAAGAAAATATGAATAAAATAAACGAATTATAAGAACTGAAGGTAAAGAAGAGAAATCAAGGATTAGCAAGCGAAGAGGACAAGGATGAACACAAGGAAGACGAGTAGGAGGACAAAGCGGGGGAGGAGGAGCAGGAGGAGGAAGACGAGGACGAGGAGGATGACGAAGAGGAGGACGAGGCCGAGGAGGAGGATGAGAATGAGAGATGAGCTCCGAGCAAATACAAATGAGAGAAAACCAAAGAGAAAAGTCGAAAACCAAATATAAAGGCAAATGGGGTTAGGGGTGTAGATTCATTCGGCAGCAACGAAATTATAACCTCTCCTTCCATACCAGCCGTCCCTTTTCTCTCTACTATGGGCTGCTGTCAAGTGATGCTATTCCACTCTTTGTTAACCCGCGAGGAAATAAGGATACCTTCAAAAGTACAGTCCATTCATCTCAAGCTCTATTCTGTATAGTTTAAGCTGAGGCTAAAATATTTTATTGTCAGGTGGAGTAAGGCAAATCTACTTACAAACGTCTCAATCAGATAATATTACACACACACACACACACACACACACACACACACACACACACACACACACACACACACACACACACACACACACACACACACACACACACACACACACACACACACACACACACACACACACACACACACACACACACACACACACACATACACACACACACACACACACATATATATATATATATATATATATATGTATATATATATATATATATATACATATATATATATATATGTATGTATATATATATATATACATATATATATATATATATATATATATATATATATATTTGTATAAATATATATATATATATATATATATATATATATATATATATATATATATATAGGCATTTTGGAAGATTACAGTTTATATACATTATGAAAAGACACACATGTAAACAGTTGAGAATGAAGTGTTATTTATTTTTCGTGCATATATATACCAAAGGCTTTTTCCCCATTACAAAATTCTCGTGACTGTGGACATTTCACCTCATGTCTTCGAGACCCAGTTTTTTTGCAATATAAATACCTACCTACATACATACATATGCGTGATCACTTGGGTGATGACGTCACCTGGACGATGGTACCCCACAAACGATGACGTAACGGTCACCATTACGTCACACAAACTAGGACGTCACGTTATTGTGACGTCACATTATTCTTGGCAGTATCAACCATCAGACATTGAAAATTTAAAACAAATTCGAGATCCTAGGGACCATATATTTTCCGAGTCATTCCTATTATATGATTGCGAAATATGAATAATATTTCACGTCCTTTTGTAAATGCAGAATTACAACACAAAACAACATAGCACAACCCACCTCAACAAAGGAGTATGAGGATGAAGATGAAAAGCGAGAGGTAGGATGAAAAAGGAGGATGAGGAGAAGGTTGGGAATAAAGAGGGACGGCTACTATGAAGCTTTCTCCTCAGAAGTTAAAAATAAATAAATAAATAAATAAAATAAACAAATAAAATCACCATAGCATTCCTCTTTTTACATGAATACATGAAAAGGAAAAGCTGAGAATAGTTTAATTTTGGATAGAAATAAAGGAAAACAAGATGAGATAACAAAAAGGCTAAGAAAAACGTAGTAGTAGATATACACAGAATATGCAAATCCCTGCACATGTTATACATATATGTATAAATCATAAAACAAACGTAGAGAAAAACAGAGAAAACCACAGAAAAACAGATTGGAGCTTACTGAAGTAGAAAAGAAGAAAGAAAAATGTTATGTTGTATAGGTGAAGAAGGAATTGTCGTGACATAGACAATCATAGACACATAATCTATTGAATATCAAATAATGAGGTCGCCAGTTAAGGCATGCACCCACCAATTTATCTTTTCATATTACCTTCTTCTGAATAAAGGGTCACATCTGTTCCACGCCCATTACTTTTGTCGGAATCATTAGATATAAGAATATATATATATATATATATATATGTATATATATATATGTATATATATATATATATATATATTCATATATATACAAGGGGAGGTAGCCAAGTCAAAAGGCATGTACCCACTCCCACCCATTCCATTCCCCTCCATAACCCTTTCCTCCTTCTCATCTTAGTTCTTCATGTGTGAGTGCTCATCCCTGTACCCCGGCCGCAGCCCTGGGTCAAAAGCAATGTAACAAGAAAATAACAAAGAAAAGTAAGGAAAATGGCAAGTTCTGGTGAGGTAAACGAAGAACACATTTCTGTGGTATGTTGACACGCACACGAAGGTCAACTTCCTCTGTTTACAAAACGGATGCGTATATAGTTGTGCTAAGCGGATCCAAAGTTGGTGTGTGAACAAGGCATATTTCCCCCCTTTCTCTCCGGATAATCTACCGCTTTCCACGCAACTTTGACATGCCCAACAACCAGCTTAACACTGACTAAGGGGTTTGTTTACGGCCTCTGCGGTAAAAAAAAAACAGATCCACCACTGGAGACACATGTGGAAGTTACTTGGCTCAAGGCTCTACTATAGGCGTAGTTATTGGACTACACTTCAATCATCTAATCTAATATCGCATTACTTACATATATTTTTGGGTCTCACCAAAGAATTATATTGTATATATATATATATATATATATATATATATATATATATATATATATATACATATATATATATATATATTTATATATATGTATATATACATATAAGGCGAGGACGGGGAGAAATCCCTTCGGGCTGCGTCAAAATTTACTCACACATACTACCCCCCACCCCCCCGCCCATTCATCCTCATGCAGTCACAACATCATCCATATACAACCATTCTCCACTCACCTCTGTCTTCCGTCCTCTCCCTTCCTTCCTCAACAGACATTCCCCTCTTCCCCAAAGCCCCCTTCACCCCATCCATCCACCTCATCCTAGGACGTCCCCTCATGTTCACTCCCTCCACATCTGCCTTCCATACCTCTTTTACTAGTCTTTCTTCACTCATTCTTTCCATGTGTCCAAACCATCCTAATATTCTTTCATCAACCCTATCTCCCAAATCCTTTTTCACCCCTTATATGCAAAGGGGGACGGAGAGGGGGGGTCGCCGATTAAATGAAGCGGCCTTGCTGTGGATGTACTGTGTCTTGCGACACTGCTTCTGACCCAGGGCGGTGGGCAGGGTGCAGGGATGACCCGTCATCCAGGAGGTGCTCAGATGAGAGGGAGGGTGGGAGGGGTGTGGAGTGTATTTAGGGATGAAATGGGTGGGAGTGTTTTTATGCCTTTCCCTTTTTGGCTACCTCCCTTGGAAGGGGGAAAAAGCCTTGGTATATGTATGTATGTATGTATATACATATATATATGTATATATATATATATATATATATATATATATATAAACACGCACACACAGACACACATACACACACACACATACATATACATATATAGTATGTGTGAGCAAAAGTTGACGCAGCCCGAAGGGATTTCTCCCCGTCCTTTCCTTTTATGCAAGGGGGGGACGGAGAGGGGGGGTCGCCGATTTAATGAAGATGCCTTGCTGTGGATGTGCTGTGTCTTGCGACACTGCTCCTGACCCAGGGCAGTGGACAAGGTGTAGGGATGAACCGTCATCCAGGAGGTGCTCAGATAAGAGGGAGGGTGGGAGGGTTGTGGAATGTATTCAAGGATGAAATGGGTAGGAATGATTTTATGCCTTTCCCTTTTTGGCTACCTCCCTTGTAAGGGGGAAAAAGCCTTGGTATATGTATGTATGTATGTATGGATATATATATACACATACACACACACACACACACACACACACACACACACACACACACACACACACACACACACACACACACACACACACACACACACACACACATATATATATATATATATATATATATATATATATATATATATATATATCAAAGGTTTTTTTCCTCCTTTCACAGGGGATAGCCAGAAATAAAAAGGCATAGAAACAACTCCCACCCATTCCATCCTCTACATATTCCACTCCCCTCCACCCTTCTCCCTCCCTCTCATCTTGGCACCTCCTGGATGACGGGTCATCCCTGCATCCTGTCCATTGCCCTGGGTCACAAGACACAGCACATCCACAGCAAGGAGGCTTCATTAATTCGGCGACCCCCCCTCTCCGTCCCCTCACGCAGGAAAGGAGAAGACGGGGAGAAATCCCTTCCGGCTGCGTCAAATTATTTCTCATACATACTTCCTCACCCCACCACCCATCGCCCACCCACTCCACCGCATGTATCACAGCATCATCCATACACAATCCTTCTCCATTCACCCCTAGTTTCTGTCCTCTCCCGTCCTTCCTCAACAGACATTCCTCTCTTTTGTAATGCCCTTTTTACCCAATCCATTCATCTCATCCTAGGACGCCCCCTTATATTTACTCCTTCCACCTGTGCCTTCCACACCTCTTTTACTAATCTTTCTTCACTCATTCTTTCCATGTGTCCAAATCATCCTAATACTCTTTCATCAATTCTATCTCCCATCTCCATTTTTACCCCTGTTCTTCTCTTCACCTCCTCATTCCTCACTCTATCTAGCCTAGTAACCCCTATTATACTTCTCAGACATTTCACCTCAAGCACATTCAAAATCCTTCTCTCTTCCTCTCTTATGTTTTATGTTTCTGCTCCGTACAGTGCTTTCGGAACAATCACTCCTTCATATAACCTCCTCTTAGCATCCATTCCCAGATGCCTATTTCTCATTACACTTTTTAATCCACCAAGGCATTTACTCGCTTCTCTCAATTTATATTCTACGTCCACCCTCACTCCTCCCTCTCCTGCCACATTCGCACCCAAGTATCTAAAACTATCCAATTCCTCCAGCCTCTCTTCCTTAATGCTTACTTCCAACCTGCTGTCACTTTCTCCCCTTGTACATCTCATCACCTTATTTTTGCCTATATTTACCTTTAGCTTCTTCCTTTCACACACCTTCTCAAACTCTGTCACTAACTTCCTCAATCCCTCCTCTGATCCAGCTACAAGCGCAATGTCGTCAGCAAACAACAACTGGCTTATTTCCCACTTTTCTCTATTCTCTTTAACCATCTCCAACCCCTGAACCACTACTCTTGCATTCACCTCTCGCACCACCCCATCCATGTATAGATTGAACAGCCAGGGCGACATAACACATCCCTGACGAAGTCCCACCTATACCTCAAACCACTCATTCTCTCCATTTCTAATCCTAACACAAGCTCTACTACTCTCGTAAATACTCTTGACTGCTATTAACATCTTTCCTTCTATCTCATATATCTACAGTACCTCCCACAATGCCTTCCTGTCTACCCTGTAGTAAGCCTTTTCCAAATCAATAAAAGCCCAATAAACATCCTTACCTTTTTCTATAGCTTTCTCACATATCTGTCTTACCACAAAAATCTGATCTACACAACCCCTACCTGTCCTAAATCCACACTGTTCCTCACTAATTACTCCCTCTGTTCCTCTCCTAATCCTCTCAATCAAGACCCTCCCATAAGCCTTCCCAACCACACTCAACAAGCTGATCCTTCTGAAACTACTACACTCACACTTGTCCCCCTTTCCCTTGTAAAGCGGAGCGATACAAGCACTCCTTTAGTCCTCCGGCACTCTACCCTCTCTTAAACAAAGATTGAATAACCTCATCAGCCAGTCCACCATAACTGTACCTCTTTTTTTTTTCAGACATTCTGCATGGCATTCATCCAACCGAGGTGACTTACCTGCTCTCATCATCTTATCAACTACTTTCACCTCATCTTTCCATATTTCTCCTCCATTTTCCTCACTCATTACTCTCATTTTCT
>NC_134793.1:48956349-48961349 GCF_046742065.1 Oratosquilla oratoria
GGTTGGTTTGATCTCTTACAGGCACAGCTGTGAAACGCTCAACAATTTTTTCAACTCTTTGATATACGTGTATGTAAACAAAAAGTAACTCATATTTCACTCAAAACTTGTAGTTCGAGAAGAAACATAATTAAACTCACCAAGTTCACACCTTCCCCAAGAACACCCTACCCTTCCTTCCCGACCTCATCCTACCCCACCCTTCATTACCTTCACCCTATCTCAGCCCAGCCCAACCCCACCCTCCCTCCACCACCCCACCTTCCTTTCCCCAATCTTCACCCCACCCCGTAACACCTTACCCTCCATTCAACAATCCCACCCCACCTTCCCCCATCCTCCTATCCCTCACCCCACCATCCCATCCCCCACCCCACCCACTCATACCCCACTCTACCCTATCTTCCCCAATCCCACCCTACCTTCTCTCACCCCATTCGCCCTTCACCCACGCTACTCACCCATCCTCCACCCCACCCCAGCCGCCTTTCACCCACCCCATCCTCCCTTCACCCACCCCACCCTCCCTTCCCCCAACCTAACCTCCTTTCCTCAACCCCAACCTTCCCTTTCCCCACCTAAACCTTCCCTTACCCCACCCACCCTACTTTCCCCCAACATACTCTCCCTTCCCCCACCCCACACCACCCTACCCTCCCTTCCCCTAGCCCATGCAAACCCACCCTGCCTTCCCTTCCCCTGACCTGCTCATAGCCCAAGAAATGTCAAAACCCTAAATCAATCGAGCTCGAAGGAAAGGGGAGCTCAATCATCTACTTCGAGTCCCAGAAGTCTCCGGTATGGAACCGATTAGAGGACCCTCTCAGACCTCATCGTGGCTCCATCTTCCTCGCCTTTGGGGACGTCACCAGCGAACTCACAGGGATCATAACGAACATAACTTGAAGGACTTTGACTCTAATGGTGCCTCGGTTGACTCATGTGATCTAGAGTCACTCTTGAATGACCACAGTGTTGAAGATTGTAATGGTGCTTACGGTGTGATGGTGAGAACGGAGAACGGTGATGACAATGGTGTTGGTGATAATTGTGGTGATAGTGATAATAGTGATGATAGTGGTGATAATGGTGATGGGGTGATAATTGTGATGGTTATGATAATGGTTAGGTAATGATGATGGTGATGATAATGGTGATGGTGATAATAGTGGACATAGTGATGATGATTGCAAGGTGATGGTAACGGTGATGGTGATGGTGATGGTGATGGTGATGGTGATGGTGATGGTGATGGTGATGGTGATGGTGATGGTGATGGTGATGGTGATGGTGATGGTGAGGGTCATGATGGTAGTGATGGTGACGATGGTGCTGATAATGATGATAGTGACAGACCTGATGGCATAACTGTGAAATAGTGAACTACCCAGCATCCATTGTGAGTTTACTTGTAACAATAGCCGTCAAATGATAAACAATGCACTATAATCAAAATAATGTTTTCAACATTTTTTTTCTGTCAAGCAAAAAAGAACGACGTATATTTACAACAACGATTTTTCCACATTTTACTATATTATACACTTCACCAGTTTTATATCATTTTGAAAAAAAGTATATATAATCTGAAATATTCTAATACTCTTGTCCGTTACTAGATTTCATTAAAAAGGATTTAGTAAAAGCATATATGAAATTGTATACGAGTTTGTTTTAAATACACGTTTCATATTACGGCAAAATAATTAACATTTACTTTAACCAGTTTCTATTATGAAGATTAAGTTAAACAGCAGTAGCTTTACATATTAGTTTGAAAATGTATACTCTGAATTATCTAATGCCTTTGTACGTTGCTAGAATATAATTAGAAAGGATTTAGTAAAAGCATATATGATAAAACATTCGTGTTGGATTTAAATACCCCTTTCATATTGCAAAAAAGTACCTAAGTTTTATCATAACCAGTTTCTATCGCGCAGATTAAGTTAAACAGCAGTATCACATAACTACATAAAATACAGCACTATATATATATCTATATACCATATAAGGAAAGTAACCAAAGCACGTACACACTCCCCCTATTCCACACGCATCTACCAATCTGAAAAATCATCTCCTTTGCCCATTGTGTTCAGACAGCCAAAAAGAAAAGAAGTCACATAAGACCCCACCATTACGAGGCACAAGACGCCCCTGCAGCACAGAAACTTACACCAAGTGACCGAACTTTAAATAACTTCTTCTAGTTAACGGCAGACTCTTCAACATGGGTTAAACCTCGAAGATATGTGAGGTCTTCAGCGTTCAGTTCCTACCTAAAGCAAGTTCAGTATCTCTTTGTCTGTGCCTCTATTCTATATTGACAGCTTTTACTTGACTTCATCACCCCTCCCCTTCAGTAATTGACCTGTTCGCTTCCAAAGAGCACCCTTGCAGTCGAATAAAACTATCTAACGACAGCCATTAAAAGACATGTTGACACTGGTATGGGGCTAATTTCTCTTTCAGTCTCTTCTGACAGCTCCACACTACCGGTCCTTGGCCTCCAAACTCCTGCCTCATACCTACTCCTCTAGTCTCTATCGGAAACTAATAGCTACAGAACTAATCTCTACTGAGACCTCATACTAACCATACCAATCTCTTAAGATCTCATAGGTACCTTACCAATATATCTTGAGACCTGATAGATGCCATACCAGTATCACTTGAGAACTTATAGCTACCATCTGTTGAGGCCAGTTAGCTAATGTACCAGTCTCTCTTGAAACATCATATTTACTGTGGAAATTTCTTATGAGACCGCATAGCTACTGTACCAGTCTCTGTGGAAACCACATTATCACTACACCAGCTTTATATGTTAAATTTGTCTTCCAATTTGTCTTTCACTTTCTAGTACGACTGCCTAACTTGTCTTCTACTTGCTAGCAAGACTAACTTGTCCTACACTCTCAAGCAAGACTGTTTAACTTGTCTTTCATTTTCTAGTATGACAACTTAACTTGTCCCACACTCTCTAGTGCAACTTGTCTTCCACTCTTTAGTGAGACTGCTTACCTTGTCTTCTATTTTCCAATAAGAGTGCCTCACTTATCTTCAACTCTAGTGAGACCCACTTCGCACCTCTTAACGAGACGGACAAAGTAGTTCCCCATCCTTCGCAAGAATGATTAACTAGTCTCTCCAGTGAGACTGCCTATCCAGGCCCTAAAGCCTCTTGGTCTTTTTGCCGCCTCAGCTGCAGGGCTCTCCAGCGACTGCCTCTCTCTCGCCGGTTCTCCTCCAAGAGTTCCTCTTTAATCCCACTCTCCTGGCAGGTCCTCTTGCAGACTCTCCCAACAGCTTATTTCCCCGTGTCTCCCGGCAGAAGCTCTTCAAGCAGTTCCTCGTGATAGCTATTCATCCAATATATATTTTTTTTCTTCTGGGCCCGTTCTCGACAGCTCTCTTCCTGTCCTTGGTTGAACAGCCCAAAACCTTTTCTCCCACTAGAGACTTATCTCCCACTTTCTCCCATCAGCTCTCCCTCCCTTCATTTCATTCTCTTACATCCCTTAGCTCGCTCTCTCTCTCTCTCTCT
Organism: Oratosquilla oratoria; assembly: GCF_046742065.1. Classification (NCBI taxonomy): domain Eukaryota; kingdom Metazoa; phylum Arthropoda; class Malacostraca; order Stomatopoda; family Squillidae; genus Oratosquilla; species Oratosquilla oratoria. Next base: position 48,959,900 of record NC_134793.1, read on the forward strand.
CTCTCTCTCTCTCTCTCTCTCTCTCTCTCTCTCTCTCTCTCTCTCTCTCTCTCTCTCTTCTAGTGTCTTAAAGCTCTTTCTCTTGTTCTTCACTCTTACCGGTCTAATCTATTCCCCTCCTCTTCCTTTCTTATTTACTTCTTAGCTCATCTCTACTTTCTCCCTCCGTTATCTCTAATTTCTTTCTCGCTCGTACCCATTTCTCCCTACCCCATCCACCCCTTCACCCTCCAATATTCATCACTTTTACCTAACTCGTTTCCAGGTTTTTCTCCTTTCACAATCCTCCATTTTCTCTTTACCCCATCTCCCAATCCCTCCCCAATCCCAAACATCTTTCTCCTCATCTCCCACTTTAATTTTTTACCATCTCTCATTTTGTCACACTCCCAAATACTCCAATGTCTCTCTCCCCATCTTTACATTTTCACTCTCCCATACTCCATTTATCTTTTAACCCATCTTCCATTTCTCCATTTTCTATCTCCAACTTCTCCCCATTACCCAATTTCTCCCTTCCCCATGCCCATTATCTCCCTCCCAACCCCAAAATTTTTCTCCCCATCTATATACTCCCCAGCCTAACCCCACTTTCTCCCTCATCACTCCCTGCCTCCCTCCCCCCAACACCTACCTTCTCTCCCACCCCTCATTTTCTCTATCCCAATCTCCCATTTTCTCCCTATTTCCATCCCATCTTTCTCCTTTTCCTATTATCTAATCTCTTATTTGCTCTTTCTTCCTATCTCCACTTTCTTCCAAATCCTCATTTGTTATCCCCAATTTCTACCTTCCTCCCTACCTTCCTCTCTCTCTTGTATTTCCCTCACTAACTATTCACATTTTATATTTTCTCTCCCTCCCTCTTACTTTCTTCCTCTCTTTCTCCTCTGTCCGTTTTTTTTTTCTCTTTCCCAATCACTGTTTTCCTCTCTCCCTCTCTTTTATCTCCCTCACTATTTACATTCTATATTTTCTCTCTCTCTTACTTTCTCTCTTTCTCCTCCCCGTTCCTTCTGTCTATTTTTTCTCTTTCCCAATCACTGTTTCCCTCTCTCCCTCTCTTTTATCTCCCTCACTATTTACATTTTATATTTTCTCTCTGACTTTCTTCCTCTCTTTTCCTCCTCCTTCCTTCTGTTCGTTTTTTTTTCTCTTCCCGATCACTCTTTTCCTCTCTCCCTCCTTCCTCTTTTTTTCCCTTACCTCCCCAATCCCTCATCCTATTTCAATAACTCTCGGTCTTGTAGTAGATCCCCTTCAAGGTTTTAACACCAGTTACTCCTGACAACTCGTACTACGAGTTCTTACGCGCCTCTTTATTATTTTTCTCTTTTTTTCTCTCTCTTGTCCCTACGCCCCTCATTTCAAATTCCCAGTCACATAATGGCAAACAATACAAGAGGAAAGCTGTCAACCCAAAATGTCATTTTCATTTTTTCATTGTGTC
>NC_134793.1:48978849-48981349 GCF_046742065.1 Oratosquilla oratoria
CACATTGTAAGTACCCTTCGTCGTATATAATACTCTCTCTGCCAAAGTATCATTCAATTTTGGTCATGATTTATTATTGTAAATTCATTGTTTCAGATGTAATTCTGACGATGTCCCCCTGAGGAAGAAACGTCAAAATATATCACATGACGACAATAGATGATTTGATATCTGCTCATCCCCTAAATCAAGTACATTAATAAGAACTTTGCTGTTCCTTATAAAAAAGTTTAATAACTATAAGATACCTGTCAACTTCAACTCTATGAGCAAGCAAGAGAACCTGCTCCCTTACATCTGCAATACATACATACATATATATATATATATATATATATATATATATATATATATATATATATATATATATATATACATATATATAGCGCAAACACATGGGACAGAAGAGAGGAACAGAGAAGGAATTTTAAGTGTGTTTGAGATGAAGTGTCTGAGAAGTATGATGGGGGTTACTAGGCTGGATAGAGTGAGAAATGAGGAGATGAGGAGGAGAACGGGGGTGGTAAAGGAGTTGGGAGATAGGGTGGATGAAAGTGTATTGGGATGGTTTGGACACATGGAAAGAATGAGTGAAGAAAGATTAGTAAAAGAGGTATGGTAGGCAGATGTGGTGGGAGTGAACATGAGGGGGTGACCTAGGATGAGATGGATGGATGGGGTGAAGGGGGCTTTTGGGAAGAGGGGAATGTCTGTTGAGGAAGGACGGGAGAGGACAGAAGACAGAGGTGAATGGAAAATGGTTGTATATGGATGATGACGTGATGCATGAGGTGCAATGGATTAGAGAATGGGGGGTGAGGTAGTATGTGTGAAAAAAAATTGACGCAGCCCAAAGGGATCTCTCCCCGTCTTCTCCTTTTCTACATGAGGGGACGGAGAGGGGGGGGGTCGCTGATTTAATGAAGTGGTCCTGCTGTGGATGTGATGTGTCTTGAGTCACTGCTTCTGACCTAGGGCAGTGAACAAGATGCAGGGATGACCCGTCATCCAGGAGGTGCCAAGATAAGAGGGAGGGTAGAGGGTGGAAGGTGAGTGGAGTGCATTAGAGATGGAATGGGTGGAAATGGTTTTATGCCTTTGTTTTTTTGGCTACCTCCCTTCTAAGGGGGAAAAAAACTTTAGTATATGTATGTATGTATGTATGTATGTATGTACACACACACACACACACACACACACACACACACACACACACACACACACACACACACACACACACACACACACACACACACACACACACACACACACACGCACACACACACACACACACACACACACACACACACACACACACACACACACACACACACACACACACACACACACACACACACACACACACACACACACACACACACACACACACACACACATGTATATATATATATATATATATATATATATATATATATATGTATATATATGTATGTATGTATACATATACCAAAGGCTTCTTCTCCTTTACAAGGGATGTATAAAAAAATAAACAAAGACATACAATCCTTTCCCACCTATTCCATTCCCACACACTCCATTCCAGTTCACCCTCCTCCCTCCGTTTTACCTTAGGTCCTCCTGGATAACGGGTAATTCCTGCATGTCGCCCACTGCCCTTGTTCAGAAGCAGTGTCGTAAGACACAGCATATCCACAGTAAGACAGCTTCATTAAATCGGCGACCGCCCCCTTTTCCTTTCCTTCATGTAGAAAAAGAGAAGGAAAGGAGAAATCCCCTTGGGCTGGGTCAAATTATTTTCCATACATACTCCCTCACCTATCATCCCCCACCTAACCCCTTTCATGCACCACAGCATCATCTATACACAACTATTCTCAATTCACCCCTGTCTTCTGCCTTGTCCCACCCTTCCTCAACAGGCGTTCGCCTTTTTTGCAATGTCCCTTTCACCCCATACATCCACCTCATCCTTGGTCAGCCCCTCATGTTCACTCCTCTACCTTCCACACCTCTTTTACTAAACTTTCTTCGCTTATTCTTTCCATGTGTCCAAACCATCCCAATACTCTTTCATCAAACATATTTCCCAACTTCTTTTCCACCCTCGTTCTTCCCCTCACTTCCTCGTTTCTCACTGTATCCAGCCTAGTAACCTTTATCATACTTCTCATGCACCTCATCTCAAACACACTTAAACTCCTCGCCTCTTCCTCTTTTATGTTCCATGTTTCTGCCCCATACAGTGTTGTCGGCACAATTATCTCTTCATACAATCTCCATCATAGCATCCATTTCCAAATATCTATTTCTAATTATACTTTTTAACCCCCCAAAGCCTTTACTTCTTTCTCTCAATCTACATTCTACTTCCACCTCCACTCCTTTTTTTTTTCTGCCACATTCACACCCAAGTATCTAAAATTATCGTCTTCCTCCAGTCTCTCTCCCTTAATACTCCTTTCAGTCTGCTGCCACTTTCTCCCCTTGTACATCTCATCAACCTACTTTTACCCACATT
>NC_134793.1:48986349-48988849 GCF_046742065.1 Oratosquilla oratoria
CGCTTCCCAGCATCCCATACAATTGAATTCAGAACCTCCAGGTGGTGCTAGCACCCCAGGTTGGGAAACATTGGATATAACCAATCCAACCATACAAGTATTTTTGTAAACTGATTCCTGAAAAGTAACCGAAGAATCTCCCAAACAACTCGAGTGCCGGCTGATGTCCTACAAGACTTGGATTTTTTATAACATACTATAGAAGACAAAACTCTGGGTACACACGATCACACAAGACAATATTTTTAATATATTATCGCTGTTCCACTCCTTGCCTGAATGAAACTGTCAGACTGAGATATCATATGCGGATAAGGGGAATAACTCCAGATCATATTCATGATCTTGGAGATCTCATGCAGACGACCAGTCTATCTCCTTTGCTAAAAATATAATAAGAGATAGATAGATAGAAAGATACATACATACATACATACTTACATCATATATATATATATATATATATATATACATATATATATACATACATATATATATATACATATATATATATATATATATATATATATATATATATATATATAGAGAGAGAGAGAGAGAGAGAGAGAGAGAGAGAGAGAGAGAGAGAGAGAGAGAGAGAGAGAGAGAGAGAGAGAGAGAGAGAGAGAGAGAGAGAGAGAGAGAGAGAGAGAGAGAGAGAGAGAGAGAGAGAGACATAGACAGAGAGAGAGAGAGAGAGAGAGAGAGAGAGAGAGAGGTAGATAGAGACAATGAAAGAGCGAGGGAGGAAAACTTTCCTTTATTTTTCTTTTATCTTTTTTTTTTTCTTATTTTGCAAGTAAGATCTGGGAGATTTTATTTGGCTGAGGGCATGACCTCCGCCTCAAGGACTTAATCCAGTACCTGACTTTATATATGTTCCCTAGACCCACGCTAGGCGATTCTTTTCAGCCACGCAGGTTTTTCTGTGCTGAAGAAGGCGAGACGCTCTTGTGTTTATTGCGAAGCGTTTCCCAGGGGAAGATCCCAAGATGGAGGCGCGGCCGAGGGAAGTTCCTTTCCCGAATTACCACCGCTGGTACCACCACCAAAGAGATCTTCACCACAGCTACGTCTGCCATCATCATCCCTTTCACTAAAACTATCATAATTACCAACATCAACCAAACGACCACGGTCATATATTTTTTTCTCCATTATCACCATCAGTGTTATACCGTCACCACCACCACCACCACCACTACAACTACCACTTTCTCCATCACCAACATAAACCCCAATAACAACACTGACACCACATACAGCACCAACTACGCTCTGCACGACACGACGTGGTCAAGACCACAGCGCCCGTGTAAGTAGAGACGACTACGTTGTGTTGTAATCCTGTGTAATCGACCTTGAAGTAGTTCCTCTGTATCCTGGGGGCCACATCTTCATAACGGCTTATGGCTTGACAAAGCCGCGAGGCAAGACGCCCCCTGGCATATACAGTGCCCATAATGACACTGGAACACTACGGATATATCCTCGCCGAGGTAAACCCCCCTCCCCCTCCCCCTCCCTCTCCTCCTCCCCTTTCCCCTCCCCCTCCCTCTCCTCCTCCCCTTTCCCCTCCCCTACTCGCCACGCCATCCTGGAGCAAATCTAAATATTTCTACTCCTACTCTTGAGGGAAATTGCTTCAGCTGAAAGACATAAGTGATGAGCTATGTGATCGGGAGATTATATGTTGTGTCAGGGATGACCTCTGTCCTATATGCTTGGACAGCCAAAGCAAGAGTCAGTCACCGCGACTAGGATCATGCAACACCAGCACGCCGCCGACTGCACCACCAGTACACCATATACAAGAGTGACCAATTCGCATTTTGTTCAGATGTATCTGACTCTGCTACTTAGGGTGCCGCCTATGGGGTGGACACATTTAACGAAACTCCATTAGGTCCGTCTGTTTCACCCATTACTAGAAAAAAGTTTGGTCCGCCTAATAACAAGCGATTCTATTCGCCTTATGATAGGTCTCATGATAAAGAGATATATACTTTCTAATCAACTACACAAGTCTAGCGATCCTATCAAAAAATGTATGTAAATACGTAAAGTAGGTGCAGGGGAGTTTTGTTGGGGAAACAGTACGGGAATGGCGTCGGGGGTTCAGAAAAACGACAAGCCCCCTTGGCATATGTCCTTCCATATCTGTCTATATATATATATATATGTATATATATATATATATATATATATATATATATACATATATATATATACGAGAGTAATTCGCTAATAGCAGCGACATCAAACCGATAATTATCGATATATATATACATATATATATATATACATATATATATGTATATATATATATACATATATACATATGTATATATATATGTATATACATGATTTCAAGAAATCTACAGCGACAATGGCACCACAGAAACTTGTTGCACGAGAGAAATTAAAGCTCCAATATAAACTCAACAACATATATGTATATATATATACATATATATATGTATATATATATATATGTATA
>NC_134793.1:48991349-49011349 GCF_046742065.1 Oratosquilla oratoria
CGGCTTTCACTACGGTGGTCTGGGTTCAAATCCTGCCCAGGGCTGATATAGTTTCAGTATCGTTGCGCTTCGAGTCGTTCCTCCAACTCTCGTGGGCGGGGATTTGTGTGTGTGTGTGCGTGTCACAGCATTACCCATAGATCGGTCATACGAGCTCTGAGCTCTCTTCGGGGAGGGAAATAGCTGTCGATCACGAGTCTAACCCGTGATCCAGAGACCAAAGGTGAATCACATACACACATACATACATACATACATACATACATACATACATACATACATACATACATACATACATACATACATACATACACACATACTCACACACACACACACACAAACACAAACACACCTAATTTGTGGAATGATAGGGATCGACTTCATCCTGGCACCGATAGCCTTCGACAAAGCGTGGTGCATTATTACATTTGCATAGGGAGAGGCTAGATCACTAACCTCAATCCGTACGAAGCATCATATCACTGGTGACCTTACTGAAGTCACAAGCGAACACCAAGAGTACTTAACATAATATACACACGTATATATATGTATACGCATCTATCTCTTTATATAATAAGAGCTTTTTTCCTTTTATAATGAAGGTAGTCGAACCAAAGTTATTTACCTACTCAACCCATTCCACCCCCATCCACTACCCTTTCCCCTATCTCATCTTAGTTCTTCATGTTTGACTGGTCAACCACAGGAATGCTGCTTGCTACAATCGGCGACCCCCCCCCCCTCCGTCACCTCATGGAGAACAAAGAATCTCATTGGACTGCATCAAATTATCGTTTTCCATATAAGCACCCCGTACATCACCCATTCCTCGCCACTCCCTTCCTTGCAATATGATCTATGCGCAATCACTCTCCACTCATCCCTACCTCCTGCCCTCTCCCTTCTTTGCTCAACAGACATTCCCTCTTTCTGAACGCCCCTGTCACCCCATCCATCCATCTCATTCTCGGTCGTCCTTTCAAGTTCACTTTCTTCACTTCTGCCTCCCACAACTCTTTTACCAAACTTTCGTCACTCATTCTTTCCATGTGTCAAAAACATCCCAATAATCTTTCATAAACCCTATTTAACATCTTTTCCACTCCTGGTCTCCTTCTCACCTCATTTCTCACTCTATCCAACCTAGTAATTCCTATCATACTATTCAGACATTTGATCAGAAACACATTAAAAATTTCCTCTGTGCCTCTCTTAAATTCCAAGTCTATACTGTCGGCACAATCAGCCTTTTATGCAATCTCCTCTTTGCATCAATTGCCATCTGCCTATCTCTCCTAACACTTTTTAATCACCCAAGGCATTTGCCTCTATCGATACAGACATGCATTCATATATATTGAATTACATCTAAGCCTATTCACCTATACATACCTAAATATATTCATATATATATACATATATATATATATATATATATATATATATATATATGTGTGCGTGTGTGTGTGTGTATATATACATACATGTATATATACATATATATATATACACATATATATATATATATATATATATATATATATATGTATATATATATATGAGTGGACGGGTGGTGAGATAATCACAGGGAACCGTATAGGGATTTATTCTGACGTTTCGTCCTTACCAGGACTTCTTCAGAGTACATGCACATTCAAACAATTCACCCCCTAAATACCCGCCGAATCTATCCGCGTTCCACCATGATCGACCTGACCTCTCGTCCTCCTACGCTCTGCCTCGCGAAGTATCAAGCGGCTGGCCGTCTTTGTTAATTTAATAAACCCATCGTGGTGGTTGTTGTTTGGATGGGAAGCGATGTAAGCTGCTTCAGTTATTTTTCTTCTTTTCTTAGGAAGTCCTTTCTGCAGCACCTCTACTCTGTCCCAGTCTGGTAAGTGGCCGTGAGTATCTACATGAACCACTAGCGAGTTTGATACTCGGTGTGCCTTGACGTCATTCCTGTGCTCAACTGTCCGCTTCTTAATACCTCTGCTGGTTTCCCCGTAGTAGCTCACAGGACAGTTTCCACACGGTATCTTGTAGACGACACTGTTTTCTTCCCCGTTGGCCACGACTTTGTTCTGGTTCTTAACAATGTCTCCTATTTTCGTTCCCGTGCTGGTTGCAATCTTGATGCCGGCTCTAGTGAGCAACTGTCCCAACTCGCCTGAGTGGCTCGAGTTTGGCACGGACAAATACTCCCTGGTATCATTTTCAGTAACATCTCCTATTTTCCTTATTCTTATTTTTGCTATATTTAAAGCCTTTTCTCGAAGTAGGTACTACAGCCCTTCCAGATAACAGTTTGGTGAAAATGTTGAAAATGTAATCTATTTAATTTTAATAAATTCTTCACTACAAATGCGGTATGCTCTCAGGAAGAATCCTATAACCATTCCACTCTTTATTCTCTCATTGTGGCCGGAGTAGTAGTGAATGATGTCTTTATTGGTACTATTTCCATGAACAGAGAATTCAGTCTTGTTATCTTTCCTCCAGATGACGGTGTCGAGGAGGACCAATTTGTTATCTGTTTCGTGTTCCACAGTGAACTGGATGTTTCGTTCGACATTATTTAACCTCCTCAGTTTGTTGTACAAATTGGTGTTTTTGGGGTCCACGACTAAGACATCATCCACATATCGAAACCAGGAGGTGTTTTGACCCATTATTTTTACAAAATGATCTCTTTCTAAAACTTCCACATAGATGGATGCTAAAACAGCACTGAGGGGGCTCCCCATCACAAGGCCTCTACATTGGCTGTATTCATATCCGTTGAAAACGAAGGGACCAAATCTTACACATAGCGATATACGTAATAATAAGTAGCGCCCACTTGAAAAATTCCAGTGACCTCATTCACAGATTAAAGGATATGGATGTTTCAGGAAAAAATATGGCTTCGTATGACGTCACAGTCTTATTCACAAATGTTTCCGTGGAAGGGGCGTTAAAAGCAGCAAGAGAGGTAGTTAGAGATATGGATGACGAGGCTCTATCCATAGGAAAGGTAGATTTCTTAAAACTTATATCGCTATGTGTGAGATTTGGTCCCTTCGTTTTCAATGGAGAGGAATACAGCCAATGTAGAAGCCTTGCGATGGGAATCATCCTTGATAAACAAATTTCCTAATTTTAATATTTCAAATGGACAATGGTCACCTGACTGCATTACCTGGGCAGTCAACAAATTATTACCATCTTTGGTGAAGTAGGGTGACTTGCCCCGCAAAGCATTAGACGCTACCTGAGTCTTACCCATGTTCCTTTTTCTTTCACTGTACATAAGACATGGCTTTTGCTCCACTACTCTGTATTCCACTGAAGAGGATCACAGTCCTTGATCGAAATATATGGATATCATCTATTTCATTTCTTCTTATCCAACACAGTGGGTTCTTGTTGAATTTTACGAATGTGTTACGACATTACTCTGTAGTTATATTATATAATTATATATATACATATATATATATGAGCATATATATATATATATATATATATAGGTATATATAGATGTATATGTATATATATATATTTCTATATATAGATACATATATATATATATACATATATATACATATTTCTAAACAGAAATATATATATATATATATATATATATATATATATATTTATATTTCTAAACAGAAATGTAGTAGCACATGTGTAAATGACACACAGGAAACCCACAGTCGGCGAAAATAAACTTCGAATTAAGAAGAATCCTATATTTCGGCTATCAACTGTAGCCATCTTCAGGAAAGCACCCTCCTGAAGAGGGTTACAGTTGATAGCCGAAATCTAGGGTCCATTTTATTTGAAGTTTATTTTCTCCGACTGTGGGTTTCCTGTGTGCCATACATATGTATATATATATATATATATATATATATCTATATATATATTTTTATTTATATATATATATTTATATATATATATATATGTGTGTGTGTGTGTGTGTGTGTACATATATATCTATACAAATATATATATATATATATATATATACATTTGCTTATACGATATACAAATATACAATATACATAGTATACACACATGCATACGAGTAGTGGGGTATTGAGGTACATTTTCCTACTGCACATACATGTACATATACATATATTTACATTTGCATACCTACACAGAAATATAAGACAATCCTGTATTATCTTTCCAAACAACTCAAACTCTACTACTGTATGTTGAATGCAACATTCTAGCCAGTACCACGGTATAGCCAAATCCCCCCAATACCATAACAACCTTTATATAAGTTTGCGCTCGGTGAGCGCGAGCCCTAAAGAAGGGAGTGTACTAACGTAAACAATGCCTGGAAACGATATAGTAAACACAGGACGTGTTGTTGCCGTCACGGGCGACAGCGTATGCCCAAGGTGTTTACGACAACCATCTCACGCTCCCCGTGGACGGTCCTATATCCTTCGCGCATTCTACGCCCAACATAGCCGCCAACCAAATTTCCAAACACCAAATACATGTACGCGACCATTTTTGCATAAGCTCTTATTGCTAACGTACACACTCGCGCGGGCGAACAAACAAGACAAAGCGCCCGTACACAAATACACAAACACACGCACACGCACGCACACACACACAGACATACACACACACACACACACATACACACACACACACACACACACACACACACACACACACACACACACACACACACACACACACACACACACACACACACACACACACACACACACACACAAACATACATAGAAATCCCATTCCCTACTCCCGAACAACCACAATTACATCCAAACGAACACCTCGATATTCGACATTCAGCACTATTTCTGTAAAGAAATAATGATATATATGCACACACACACACACATATATATATGAATATATATGTACATATACACACACATATACATATATATACATATATATATCTATATATATATATATATATATATATATATATATATATATGTGTATACATATATATATACATGTATATATGTATGTATATATGTATATATATATATATGTATATATATATATATGCATATATTTTATATATATATATACATATATATATATATGTATATGCATATATATATATATAGACATATGTATATATATATGCATATATTTTATATATATACATATATATATATATGTATTTATATATATTTATACATATATATATATGTATCTATATATATATATATATATATATATATATATATATATATATATATATATATATATATGCAAGTAACCAGTAGGAAAATAAAAACTTGGTAACCGAACGATTTCGTTTCATTTTTCTAGTGGTTACTTGTATATTTTGTGAAACACTTGTTATTTGTGATTTCTTTGCATATATATATTTATATATATATATATATATATTTATATATATATATATTTGTGTGTGTGTGTGTGTGTTTGTGTGTGTCGGTGTGTGTGTGTGTGTGTGTGTGTGTGTGTGTGTGTGTGTGTGTGTGTGTGTGTGTGTGTGTGTGTGTGTGTGTGTGTGTGTGTGTGTGTGTGTGTGAACAAATTTCTATCTATGTTTGTTTTAGTGCTTTAATATTGAAATACCCAAAACAGAAAATTATATATCAGTAATGGGTAGAAATGGCACATGGTTAAGATATGTTGATGACATTGTAATTGTACCTAATGAAATTAATATTAAAAACAAATTGAGAAGATTAAACAGTATTAATGAAAACATACAATTTACGGCAGAGATAGAGAACAACGGAAAATTATCCTTTTTAGACACTATTATACACAGAACAAACAAAAATGTAAAGTTTCCAGTATACCATAAACCACCAATAAGGAAGTTTACATACATTTTAATTCGGGACACAATAATGAAATCAAAACAGGCATAGTAATAGGCTTCTTCGCATATGTAGTGAAGAGTTTGTGGGAGATGAACTAAATCATGTTACAGAAACCTCTAACAGACTAAAGTATCCAAAAGCTCTCCTATGGAAAATGAAAAAATGTAAATAAATAAATAAGAGAAACAAAATCAATAATTGCAACAAAGAAGCCCAATATATCACAGTTCCAAATTTCAATATTAATTCACACCTAAAAAAACTCCTCTTAAAACTAGGCATTGTGATAGCTAGAGCATCAGGTAGCAAAGTATGACATTTTATCACATGTAGTAATAATAACCCAACTAACAAAAACAGTATTGTATATAAGATATCATGTGAAAGCTGCCTATCATCATATTTTAGAGAAACAGGTCGTGTACTAGATAAAAATTTATACGAGCACAAAAAATTATGTAAAAAAAAAATCAATATCTATTGTAAGGCATATAGATAAGCATGACCATCTTCCAGACAGAGACAATACAATTGTAATAAAAAAAAATTGAAAAAATTAAGAATATCAATAAGAGCTGCTTCTATTAACAGCAATAATAACATTAACCATAGAGAAGGTTTTATAAGCATGGCAAAAACCACAATTTTATTAATGGTTAAAAAAAATACACAAATGTTATGAGTGTGGCAGCAATCTCATCTAGGCGTCCCAAGAGATGTTTTGCCCATGTGTAAAATGTCCATATTGTAATTCATCAAGACCCTGTTGGTCGAAACGTTGAAACTTTAAAATTCTCCCATTATTCCTCGTCTACTTCCTCCACCTTCAGTTACATTTCTGATCGTGTAGTTAATTCAACACACACACATACATACATACACACACACACACACACACACACACACACACACACACACACACACACACACACACACACACACACACACACACACACACACACACACACACAGTTGCTTACTATTACCCTAATACTGTACACAATAAAATTGTTAATGTTCATCAAAGGTTAAAGTTAGCTGAGACCTCAGGAGTGTATAGCTTTCCTTGGCCAAACCAGCAGGGATCTTAACACCAGGTTATCGGAACACAAAAGATCCATTAATTATACCCAGGAAAATTCCGCTTTGTTCCAACATGTCAGTACTAAAGATCACAGCCTTGACTGGGACAGCACCAAAATTTTGTTTAAGTCCAACTGCAGCTTCAGGATAAAAATGGTTGAGTGCACCTTAATAGAAGAATGTCCAAAATTGAAAATTTCCAAAGGTCCATAATACCTGGACATAATCTCACAGCTAGCTGTGATTCGTTTGGTTAAATATCTTTACTCTCCTGACCCCGCTCCCCTACTACTCCTGACCCCGCCTCCCTTCTTACCTCACACCTCTACTACATATACCCTCCCTTTTGATTTCGCCCTGCTCGACGGATTGTCATGTTTTTAACTTTGCCTGTTCCCCTTCTATTCATATCTCAATTATATTTATGTCTATATGATTTCATGTAACCTGTATTTTCCTGAAGAGGGCTATAGCTATTATATATAGAAGTTATACTTTCTTCTAAGTTTCCTTTTATTTCGAAAGTGGGTACTTCGTGATTATATTTTTACAAATGTGCTGCTACATTTTGTCCAATATATATATATATATATATATATTTATATATATTTATATATATATATATATATATATATATATATACATACACACACACACACACACACACACACACACACACACACACACATATATATATATATACATATATATATACATATATATAAAAATATATTTATATATACATATATATACTGTACATATATATATATACATATATATATATATATATATATATTATATGAGCTCAAGAACCTTCATTTCTCACATAAACATAAGCCAGCTAGACCATTTTCGTGTACATGAATTTAAACCCCCAATTCTCCCGGCCACCCTGCTCCCGCTCCTACAATGCCTACCTCTCTACATGCATATTTACAGTCCGCAGCTTCTTAACAAACACATATACAAGCCCCAGCTATTCGGGAAGCTCGTTACTGCCAGTCCTTTATTACACAGTCAAGCAATTACTCAGATTTAGAGCTGCGGAGTCTATTTCCTCGGATCTTCGTACTGCGTCTGGGTAGGAGTGGCCTCTACAACTCACGGCAAAGGACAGTTTAAACTCCACTTCAGTGCCGTGACGCACTTTAGGGATTTTTTGTTACCCAATGACAGGCAATTGTGTTGAGCTGAGTAGGGGCAGACTCGAGGCAAATTGGGTTCTGAGTGAAAAGAGTTGGGATGAAATGGGTTTCATGAAACAGATATGAGGTAAAAATGGGTTATGAGAGGACACACTTAGGTGAAATTGGATTCGAGTTGGGGAAAAAAAGGGACTAAATGGTTTGAGGAAGAAAGGGTATGGACAAAATGGAATTTGGAGGTGAAAATAGTGACAAAACAAAATTGAAGGAAGAAGTCTAGGGTCAAAATGGGTTTCAAGGGAGTCTAGGGACGAAAACCATAAGAACAAAATGGGTTTGACAGGAGAAACATTGAGACAAAAAAGATTTCTGGACGGAAGTCTTGGAGTGTCAACCAGAGACAAAATGGGTCTGTGATGGGTTAGGGACAGAAAGGGCTGACTAGAAACAAAACTGGATCCGAGAAAGTAGACTAAAAAAAGAATATGATCTCCGTTTCATAGAGACAGTCACATATACTGTAAATAAGACCACCTAGCACGGACCATAAACTCTATAAAGATTATCATCGTGAGGAAAAGATTAAACTTTTAAATTCTAGTTTAATAACTTGATTATTAATACAAAATAATACCTTAATTCTATTATTTTCATTCATCTTACGAGGAGACTTGCAGTCCCGAAAAAGGTAAATAAATTAATATGCTAACAAATGAATAATAAATTATCAATATTCCTTGAAACTACAAATAGCTGAATCGCTATCTTATGTCTAACACCAAGCGACTCTATTCTGATTCGGTGAACCTCAGAGGTTTAAGCCCTTCAAGAGATGTTTTATGAATTTCATTTCGACCAATATCAGACGGTCCGATTTAACTGTACACTTGATTGAGAAAATTTAAATTTAGTGATCCGGGCCCAATCCTCCGGCGAGTAAAATCACCTGGTGCGCGATTGTCTGTGTGTGTGCGCGTGAGTGTATGTATATGTATGTAGTTCCCAAGTAATTCAAAAGCCCTCGCTGGTCCTTCTGGGAATGTGGCCGAGGTCATGCAAGAGCCGGCCGCTAGAACGTCTTCAAAGAGACGACGGACACAATCCTCAGGCCCACTGAGACTCCCGAGGCTAAGATGGCCTGCTCTCCAAAGGGTAGACACTTGACTGCGGCCGAAGTAGTAGCTCTAGCTCTATGTACTATTATACAAAGTGACCGTATCAAATGATTATTATGTGTCAAAATATAACTTGTAATATTTCGAGCCGGGGTCAATGTCTAGCACGCAATAGATATTTATTCACTATATACTACCCCTTCATGACGTCATAAGCATTCTATGAGCCGTAAGCGAACCAATCAGTGTGTTCCGTAGTATCAGGGGCGGAGTTTGTTGAACATAAGGACCAGTAAGAGACCTGACTCCAATATGATGCATTGGTTAGTTTCTTTGTGTTGTCCAACTAAGAAGGTCTAAATAACGATATATCTAATACCATATTAGACATTGCTTTATTTCCTGCCTCACCTTACTTTGGACTGCTCTGGAGTGGAAGGAGAGAGTATTTTTAGACAAAAATGTGTTCTTAAACAATGTGTTCTTCAAAACACGAGCTTCCAACTCCCTCTTCATGTCCTCTGCGCAGCTGAATGGAACTCTCATTTTACGAATGAAGACACTCAGAACCCATTTTCTTTGATCTTAATCAACTGGACGTCATCCAACACAAATTCATGTACACGGCTGCTACCTTGTAATATAATGCAGAAAGCGTAGATTAGGTGGTAAAGGAAGGCGAGAGAAGACGCAGATCTTGCATGTGTGCGTATCCGTGTGCGCGTGTGTGTATGTGTGTGTGTGTGTGTGTGTGTGTGTGTGTGTGTGTGTGTGTGTGTGTGTGTGTGTGTGTGTGTGTGTGTGTGTGTGTGTGTGTGTGTGTGCGTGTGCGTGTGCGTGTGCGCGCGCGCGAATGGGTACGTGCGAGTGTGTGCGTGCGTGCGTGTGAGTGCGCATCTGCATTTCCTAGAAAACATAATGTTTGGGAACTTGTTGTAACCAAGCATCTAACGCGAATTAAACATTCATTTCACACACAAAATACTATTTTTATTATGAATGCACACACACACACACACACACACACACACACACACACACACACACACACACACACACACACACACACACACACACACACACACACACACACACACACACACACACACACACACACACACACACACACACACACACACACACACACACACACACACACACACACACACATACACGTAACTCTTTAACGGGAGAGCTTCACGCCTTACCTAAAGAGAGTCATTTGCGAGAGACGATGCAGTTCTGTTCACCAAAGTACCAGTCCTTTGTATCCCACAAGTCAACGCACAGCAGAATGATACCATAAACTACCAAAAGTACCAAATAATCATAAAGCTAATTGATAGATTTGATCATATTAGGTTCAACCATATATCGAATAGTATCCTTCTAACTCATGAATGAAAATGTTTTTTGACCAAAAATCAATATCAAGTCGAAGTCAATTTAACTCATATTGATTCTTGTTACCACCTAGTGATTTTGTTCAGGTATTAGCTTGAAACCTCGTTCAATTCTCTTTTCAATGTTCACACAGTTAATCAGTTCATTTCGGAATTTCTTCCAAATAGATACAAATCAAAAGGAAAAGATTTCAAAAGGCAACAAACAACTTTATAATTACCTACTCTACCATGACAAACGTTATTCCACACATTTATAATTTAATTAAACTTTGCCAGTTTGGATGGTGGATGGAGTGGGGGTTCGTGGGTGTCCATCAGTCTAAAATAAATGCTCAGTGATAGCAAGAACGAAATATACAGGGCCCAAAGCGCAATAAATACAACACCTTCATGATTTAAACATCTTGGATTATGCGATTCGATTCAGTATAGGCCAAGACTTTACGCGGGAGATATCAAAATTAACTTAACTCGTTTCTTTAACGCCTTTACCATCTGTGTTCGGGTGAACCATCTACGATTTTATTCAGCTATAAGGCTTACGCCTTAGTAAAGGCACTGTTAACTCATGTTCTTCAGTTAATTTATTTCATACTGGATAACTACGGATGATTGATTCAGCTAACGAGTCATATTAACATGAGATTGAATGGGATTGCAGGAGACCATAAGGCCTACACTAGGCAGTTCCATATCTGTTAGCATCTATTGTCCCCACCTATTATTATCATAGGAGAGAACGGGGTCATGTCAATAATAAACTTGACATATTTTACTCCGAGTGGCGGCAGGTGGCTTTATTCAGCTGGTAAGCAGTTTTCGGATTTCAGGAGTTGACTCCAATGACATGGGACGAGTCTGATGGTCTCTAGCGGTCGTCAGTGGATCTTATTCTCGTAAAAGGAAGACCTCGGAATGAAACACAGTAATGTTGTTGTTGTTATTGTTTATGTGATTTTTGGTTATTGATTATGTTATTGTTTATGTGATTGTTTATGTTATGTTATTGTTTATGTTATTGATTATGTTATTGTTTCTGTTAATGTGAATGTTAATATTTGTTTATGTTTATGTTTATGTTTATGTTTATGTTTATGTTTATGTTTATGTTTATGTTTATGTTTATGTTTATGTTTATGTTTACCCTTATGCTTATGTTTATGTTTATGTTTGTTTATGTTTATGTTTATGTTTATGTTTATGTTTATGTTTATGTTTATGTTGTTGTTGTTGTTGTTGTTGTTGTTGTTGTTGTTGTTCCCTAGACTGTCTGGCCGAGCAGTCCCGTCTATCTTAGGAACTTCATAGCTGGAACAGGGTTTTCCTACAAATCCCTTATAGAATATATGTTGTGTTGTTGGTGTGCGTGATTGTGTACAATGCAGTTTTCAAAACTGTGTTGTATAGTATTAGGTGAAGTACGTTTGTGATGCGGTCATCCAGCCTTCTCTGAGTCCATGAACAGCGTCCCCTTTGCTATGGCGAAGGATTTCTTATTTTATTTTCTGGTCAAAATTAGACAACTTTATTCAGCTGAGTGGTAGGCTTGATTACTTAAAACCCATATTAACCCTTTGGTCACTGGTGAATAGGTTGCGCGGTAGCCCAGTGAATACCGTATTAAATTCATGAGAAGGTGGTCGTGAGTTCGGCTCACGATACCAGCTGCGTGCTTCTTGTGTTGGTTCCCTACAGCCCTAGGCAGGCGGGGAGACGACCCGAACACCGGCCTTAAAAAAAAAAAAAAAAAAAAAAAAAAAAAAAAAAAAAAAAAAAGTTTGCCGCAACTGACAGGCTTGCCCTACAGTGGAACGGCGATTTTTCTTTCTTTCTTTCTTTTTTTTAACTTATGATGTGAATAGAGCCGTCTGGTATTAGCTAGGAAAAAAAAAACCTCTGGAGAACCAAAAAAGATCAAGACATCCCCTTGCCGACAGAACGCGTCTCCGGAACACGTCTAAGTGTTCCTTCCTCCTGAAGAAGGAATACGCGAAGTTGGGAACCAATTCCCACGACGAGGCTCTTTATTGACTAAGTTGGCCGCCCGACCCCTCTCTGCCTCCTTCCGTCTCCTTCTCCTCCTCGTCTTCGGCTCGACGTCGTAAGGAGGGAACAATCTCTGAATAAAATCGTCTGGAGGGATTCATTCCTCTTCCAAAATCAGTAGGTGGACATTTTCAGTAATGGATTTACTCTACCCCCCCCCACACACACACACCCTAAGTGGAGAGGAATGGAGAGAAGTGTGGAAGGGGTGGAGAGGGCTGGAGGAGGTGTGGAAGGGATGTGGAGGGATGGAGGGATAAACAGAAGTGTGAGAGAATACACACACACACACGCACACAAACACATAAACACGCAAACACACAAACATAAATACATGCAAACATATACACACACAAACAAACACACACACAAACACACACACACACACATACACACACACACACACACACACACACACACACACATACACATGCACGCACACACACATACACACACACACACGCACTCACACACACACACACACACACACACACACACACACACACACACACACACACACACACAGACACACACACACACACACACACAAAATCCCTCTGCCAGGCGATTTGATTAAGCCTAGTAGCACCCATTTTGTCATGGAAGGGCTTCAATGTGCGTATGTCCCAAAACGTTCATAGTATCAATCTCTTCAATACGGCAAAGATGGCGCCTCACTAATTATTTCTCATTAGCATGCTACTTGGTTTTGTTACTTCGTGTGAGTAAAAACGACTTCGGTTACGATCTTTTGTTTTTCAAATTTCCAAATATCAGATCATTCATGTCACATGGTAAGAAGTTAAATGACGAATTAAGGGAAGTTAAACCTATATGAATATTAGAAACATTGTTGAGATGTGGTTACGGAAGTCTAGAATATAATTAAAGTAGTTTCTACTCAGGCTAAGTAGCAAAACCAAATAGCATGCTATGCTAGAATATCTCAACCTCTAAGTTCAAGGCACAATCTTCAATTAAAGAAATCGGCTGCATTTAACCAGAAAAAATCTAAATAACGTCACCGAATTATGAAGTTCAGCAGAAATCAGAGAAGGGCTATGTCGGAGAAGGTAAACGGATGAAGAACAGAATTAACCGTATATATCGACCACTCTCTGTGGTCCTCTTCCGCTGAAGAGGACCACAGAGAGTGGTCGAAATATACGGTTAATTCTATTATTCATTCGTTTACTTTCTCCGACAGTGGTATTTTTTCATTCATTCAGCGGAAATGTTGAATGATAAGTTTATGAAATTGTTTTCATATTATATGGGGACCGTGTCTCGTAGAACAAACGGCATTAAGAAAATAGAGAATTAAAGGGATTTATACGTTGGTTGCTCCAAGAAATAAAAAATCGACGAGTTATCAATACTGGGTATTTTCTTTCTCGGGGAATTATCTCGGTACAGGGAGAAATTTGTTGAATCGTTAGTTTAAAAAAAATAATACTCGTCGAAATCATTCAATAATGATGAATACTTCAACAAACTTTCTCAACAGTTGCCTGTCGAATTCCCTCAACATGCAAAAAGAAAAAAAAAATAGGATTCGACTCCTACAAATATTCAACATCGACTCCCACAAATATTCATCAAAAATCCTTCAACGCCGGGAAATGTTTGTCAGACCTGCTCCTTGCCGGGAGGAAATATGCGTCAAATTCCCCGAATTAAATTTTCGGGAAATATTCGTCGAATTCCCCTCACTAAGAGTAAAGAGAAATGTTTCGCCTGAGAGCAAGGCTGAGACTTTAATGCACTGACGGGGCTCTGCTGGAAATCAGTAAATTCCCTCAAAGTTTCCCGACGGGAACCAACCAAGCTTAGTCCCTTTCCTCTGACGCTGCAGCAGGGCTTCAATACTTCTCCCCCTTCCTCCTCCTCCTCCTCCTCCCCTTCCTCCTCCTCCTCCCCTACTACTACTACTATGCCTATTCTCTCCTCCTCTTCCTCCTGATTTCATTTACTCTTCCACTTTCGCATTCCCTTCATCCTCCTATTCCTATTCTTTTCCCTCCTCTTCCTCCTCCTCCTCCTCCTACTATGCCTATTCTTTCCTCCTTTTCCTCCTGCTTTCATCTACTCTTCCGCTTTCGCATCACCTTCATCCTCCTATTCCTATTCTTCCCCCCCTATTCCTCCTCCTTATTCTCACTCTTCTCCCTCTTCATCTTGCTATTCCTCATTTTTTTCTCTTCTTCCTCCTCCTTCTCCTATTCCTATTTTTCCCTCTTCCTTCTTTACCCTTTCACTTCTTCATACTTTTATCTCTTTTTCTTACCCTTTCGCATCTTGTACCTCTTCGTCTCTTGTTCTTCTTCCTTTCCTCTTCCTGTTCCGCATCCTCCTAGGACATCTTCTTCCCCTCTTCTTCTATCTTTCCTTTTCTTCTACTACGTCTCCTCTACCTTGCCTTTCTCTTGTCTTCCCATCATTTTCCCTCTCCCATTCCTACGCTTCCTCAATCTCCTACTTCAATCTAACCTTTTCCTCAACTCCTTTTCCTCTTCGTAGTCCTCCACTGCCGCTTCCCCTCCACCTAGTCTTTCAAACCCACATCTTTTTCAGTTATTTTTTTCAACATTTTCTCTTTTTTTTTTTTATTTGACTTTATAGATACGGATTGTAATACACAAAGGTATAGACAGACACACGTTCACATTAAGAGAGAGAGAGAGAGAGAGAGAGAGAGAGAGAGAGAGAGAGAGAGAGAGAGAGAGAGAGAGAGAGAGCAAGGGGGGTGAAGGAGAAGAGAGAGCAAAGGAGCAAGAGAGCAAGAGAGCAAGAGAGCAAGAGAGCCTGAGCTGTGTGTGTGTGTGTGCGTTGTTCGGCCAAGTTGCCCTACATCCCTTCCGGCGCTGTTTCTTAATTCCGCTTTCTTACTTCTTTTTTTCTTCCTCTTCTTCTTCCTGCTCCTTCCTCTTCCTGACTTCTTTTCTTTCTCCATCTCTTCTCCGGTCTTCTCCTCCTCCTCCTATTCTACCTCATCCACTCTTCATGTGGAAGGGTGATGGAGTGATGAGGAAGGTACAAGGTTGGAGAGGAAGGTGAATGGGTGGAGAGGAGGGTGGATTGGTGGATAAGAGAATGGATTGGTGGATAGGAAAGTAGAGGAGTGGGTAAAAGGTCTGAGAGTAGAGTAGAGGAATGAAGAGAGGAATGAAAGGATGAAGATAAAATTGGGAGTAAAGAGAAGAATGAAGGGAGGGTGGAGTGTACAAGACGGTAGAGAGGTAGAGAGGGGTGGAGTAGAATGGAGAGGGCTGGAGTAGGGTGGAGAAGGGTGGAGAAGGGTGGAGAAAGGTGGAGAAGGGCGATGAGGGGTGAGGAGGGGTAGAGAGAGGAGTGGAGGAATAAACAGAAGATTTAAGGCATGGAGAGAAGGGTTAGGAGGGCTGGAGAGAAGGATGATGGGGTGGGCACGCACACACACACACACACACACACACACACACACACACACACACACACACACACACACACACACACACACACACACACACACACACACACACACACACACACACACACACACACACACACACACACACACACACACACACACACACACACACACACACACACACACACACACACACACACACACACACACACACACACACACACACACACACACACACACACACACACACACACACACATATATATATATATATACACATACATACACACACACACACATACACATACACACATACATACACACACACACATACACACACACACACACCTACGCACGTACACACACGAACACATACACACATGAACACATACACACACATACACGCCCCACTTTCTTTATCGTTCCTGCATCTCCTCGCCCCACGGCGACTTTCCGAAACTCTTTCTCTTGTTCTTTCTTTCCCTCTATCTCCTCTTTCCATCTAGTCTTGTTCTTTCTGTTTCTTCTCTGTGTCCTTGTTTCACCTCCCTTTCATTTCACCTTTTGTCTTGGGTCCCAAATCGAGTACAAGACACATTGGGGCGTGGTTCTTGTCGGTTGGGAACATACGCCCACGGAGTTGCTTACTTGCCCGCTTCCCCTCGGCCGTTTGTGATCTTGGGCCACTGGCATCTGCATCTGTGCGTTGGGACAAGTATACGTACTGCCCCAGGCTGTTGATGGATTCTCGTGTGGGTTATGGGGTGTGGGATGGAGTGAGGTGCCCCAGGTTATCCCACAATGGTAGGAGTTAGCTCAGGTCATCTAGTCGCTGTGGCCTAACTGCTGTGAGCCTTCAAGCCAAGAAGACCTATCACATGCTATGATCAAGACAAGGAAGTTCTATACAGCTAAGAGTAGGTCCCCGGTCTTAAGAGGTGAGGTTGATTAAATGTCGCCACTTTGCCGGCCCTCAGGCGAATAAAGACGTCTGGAAGTACCGGGGATATGGAACGTTTACATGAATGAAATGTAAACGTTATACTGGACTAAAACCTAAACGTTCACTCCGGGTCACGTGGACTAACGTCAAACAAGGCGAGACGACTGCATCTAGCACTTAAACGTTAAGTGAAGTTTTGACTTAACCGAGATTTAAACCCGTCATGGTAACGTACTTCAAAGAGCTGGAGTTTATGCTCTGATGGAAAGGTAGCCTCAATCGATTGAGTCCCTTCAGCTGAATAAAATCGTTTATATTCAGCCAAATTTAATCTAATACTGTACCCCGTCGTGACGATATAGGTACCTTTTCCGTTCCGGTTAACCCTTTTTCATCTTATACATTCCCGTGGCAGCCCAACCCACTTCTGTAGTTAAGGGTTTAAACACGTTTGTTATCGAATATGTGTGTTGTATGAATTACGTAAGCACAGTAACGGCAGACTGCCCCAACTAAGGTGAGGTAAAAGTGAATGGCTCTATAAATGAATAGCTATATTGGGGAAGTAACGTCCCATGGTTAGAATCGAACTCCAATACAATATAACTCAAATTGGGAGTCTCCTGCTACTACTACATGAGCTCACACGCGCGCGCGCGCACACACACGTACACATACACATACATGCACACACATTCATACATACATACACACACACCTACACACAAACACACACACACACACACACACACACACACACACACACACACACACACACACACACACACACACACACACACACACACACACACACACACACACACACACACACACACACACACACACACACACACACACACACACACACACACACACACACACACACACACACGCATACACAAAGCAGAGTAAAGTAAAAAATCTACATGACATGCTTAACTTCAAGGTTGTTTTTTAATTTTGTATTAACTTCCTAGCCGCCTCCAGGCTATTTCATTAACAGGACAACCCTTCCCCCATACCCGAAACCTTCCTAATCTCGATTAAACACATTATAATGTCCTGGTTGCCCTTAAGCAGTTTCATTTAGTTACGGACATATACCTCATGAGTAAGTGTGACAACACAACTGTCTTTGACATAGCGGGGCCGGGGCCGCAATCGAAGGCGTGCGCCGCATTCGCACAATGTTGCAAATGCCTCACGACGGTTGCTAGTACAATGAAATAATCGTCAACGGGAAATATCCTTGTATTTTATATTTTATTTATACTGCGAGACTTATAACTGTCTTCTCACACACAGACGGGACATCCCAATGTTTGAAGCACCTCCGGACTAAGTGCTTTGCTATGCATAGAGTGCTGCAATACTGAAAGTCGAAGGATAAGAAAATTGGACGTTGCTATCTGTATATACAATTTAGCCATGGAAACCATTTAATAAGGGAATTGAGATGTGTCCGTCCTCCACGCCAGGACCCAACGGTCCTTTTACAAATGTACATAAGACAAGTATTCTACATCAGAGTTTGATTAACTCCATTAACACTACTAACATGTAGTCCAACACGGGTGCAGAAACGTGAGGTGTCTTTGAGCTTTATCAAGTTACTGACGGCATCTTGAAGGAGATACGTATAATCTTCGACCGAATGAAATTACCTGGGATATGAAACAATAACATTTACACCACATCTTGACGAAAAAAGTTAACGAATTGGTAAATAAGAACACAATCCAATGCACCTCAGACTTGTTTACTCAAAGGTATTAGAAAATTTATATAAACATGACCTAACCTCTAAGGAACCAGGAAGCGGAGCAATGTCGGGAATTCAGAATCAAAATGTATTATTCACCTGAAGTAATTAAATTGTAAATCACTTAATCCTGGCGCAAAGTGGAATTCCGTCATGAGAACTCAACATGGAAACGATCGCCCTTACGAACAGGCAGCTTAAGGTTGAAATTCCACTTTCCTAGGGGCAAGTTCAACGGGGAGAAGATGGTCATGGGCAACGGTCCTTCCTGGGTGTGCGTCTCTTGAGAAATGGTTCCTCTGAACCAAAACCTCAGATGTTCTTAATCTCTTACACGAAAAAAGGGAGAATATGCCAGGAGGCATGTAACTACGGCCGGAGACGTCACCTATGCGCTTGGACTGTTGGAACAGGTCACAGTCACTGCTGGGAATCGGGAATAAGTGCGGGGTTCGAACCCACGTCTAGAAAGATGCAAGAACATTAAGCTTCCGAGTGCACCACCAGCTATATAAGAAAGATCAACTGTAATCAACAGAACACCATAGAGGTTCGTAGTGCACGGCTTGTGATCGACAGCTATTATCCTACCGGATGAGAGCTTGGAGATGATAAAGACAAAGTTGTTACCTGATACGTAAAAACACACACACATGCACATACACACTACCCTTTAGCTCAAGGGGTTCAGTAATGGCTTGCATTGCTAGATGCTTCCAAGAAGAGAGCGGGAATCGAACTGACTTCTTGAGTGAAAAGAGAGCATGCTAGCTACTATACCTGTGTGTGTGTGTGTGTGTGTGTGTGTGTGTGTGTGTGTGTGTGTGTGTGTGTGTGTGTGTGTGTGTGTGTGTGTGTGTGTGTGTGTGTGTGTGTGTGTGTGTGTGTGTGTGTGTGTGTGTGTGTGTGTGTGTGTGTGTGTGTGTGTGTGTGTGTGTGTGTGTGTGTGTGTGTGTGTGTGTGTGTGTGTGTGTGTGTGTGTGTGTGTGTGTGTGTGTGTGTGTGTGTGTGTGTGTATACGTGTTTTGCGTTCCTATGTATACATGAGTGACCATACAGCACCTTTATTTCCATATACATTTGCAGTGTATTACAGACGTGCATATACATACTGTTTATGTGCATAAAACGATGCAGTTGTAAAATGTATGATGGTTTTCCGTTTAGGCCTTCCTCTTTTATGACCCTTTCGAAGCGTACCACTGCAATAAACCTAAATATTTCCCATGTGCTCTC
>NC_134793.1:49021349-49026349 GCF_046742065.1 Oratosquilla oratoria
TGAGGAGAGAGTATAGGCAGAAGAGAAGGAAAAAAGAAGAGGAGCTAGAGAAGGAAGATGGAGTGAAAAAAGAAAAGGGAATGTAGGAAGAAAAGGAAGAGGAAAAGGAGAAAGTGGAGGAGGGAGGAAGAGGGAGGAGGAGGGATGAGTAGGGAAAGGAAGATAGAAGGAAGGAGAGGGGGGAAAGATAGGAAAGAAGAATAATGAAAGAAAGAAAAGGAGGATAAAATGTAGGAGGAGGAGGAGGGGAAGGAGCCGGAGGAGGAGGAAGGGTAGGAGATGGAAGAGGAGGAAAAGGAAGTATAAGAGGAAGAAAAGGAAGAAAATGAGAAGCAAGAGGATGAGAAGGAAGAAAAGAAGAGGAGGAAGATGAGGGAGGAGAAAGGGGGAGGAAGGAGGAAGGAGGAGGGATTAGGAAGGAGGAGGGAGGAGGGCGGAGAAGGTGGGAAGAAGAGAAAGGAGAAGAGAAGTAGGGGAAAAAAGTGGGAGGTTGAGGGAGGAGATGGGAGGAAAGTTAGGAAAGATGAGTGATAAAAAGGAAGAAAGAACAAAAGATAAGGAGGAGGAGGAGGACGAAAAGAAAGAAGAGGAAATGTAGGAGGAGAAGGAAGAGAAGGGATGAGGAGGAAAGAGGAGACAAGAGCAGGGGAGAAGAGGGAGAAGGTGGGAAGAGAAGGGAGGAGGAGGTAGGAGGAGGGAGAAGGAGGTAGGAGGAGGGAGGAGGAGGGAGGAGGAGGGAGGAGAAGGGAGGAGGAGGGAGGAGGAGGAGGGAGGAGGAGGGAGGAGGAGGGAGGAGGAGGGAGGAGGAGGGAGGAGGAGGGAGGAGGAGGGAGGAGGAGGGAGGAGGAGGGAGGAGGAGGGAGGAGGAGGGAGGAGGAGGGAGGAGGAGGGAGGAGGAGGGAGGAGGAGGGAGGAGGAGGGAGGAGGAGGGAGGAGGAGGAGGGAGGAGGAGGGAGGAGGAGGAGGAAAGAGGATGGCAGACGGCGAAGGCGACGACAAAGAATTGGGAGGAAGCAGATGACGCCTGTCGGACCCCCGACTCCAGAAACTGACGGTGGACGACGAAGGGGCCGAGAGGTGGAGGGGTGGGAGGAGGAGGGGGCGGGGGCAAGAGATGGTTGTTAACACGGGAAGGACAAGAGGAAGGAAGGGAACAAGGGAGGAAGGGTGAAGAAAAATAGGAGGGGTAGACGGGGAGAGGACAGGGAAGGGGGAAAGAAAAGGAAAGGAGAGGGGGAAGTAGGTAAAAGGGGTTGAAAAAGAGGGAAAGTGAAAGTGAAAGGGAAGGGGAAAGGAGAAAGGGAGGGGAAAGTGATTGAAAATAGAATGGAGTGAGGAAGGAATTGGAAGCAAGAAGCATAAGCATATATGCCAGAATGAGCAGAATATAAAGTCGGAGAGGCGTAAAAAAATAAACAAAAAAAGTGAGGAAGAGGACAGGGGGTGAGGGGGTAGGGATGGTGGTGGACGAAAAAGAAAGAGCGTATTGAGATATCAACAAATTCGGGAGAGAAAGCATGTGAGGGAATGAGACGGATTAAGAGGCAAAACTATAAAAATCTAAAAATATTACGATGGAGCAAAAATTTGAGTCATGGAATTGATAAAGATGATAAAAAACAAAACAAAATTGCAAACTAGAAGATAATGAGGGAAGCTGAAAACAAAACACAGGAAGCTTAATTAGAATAGAAAGAGAAACTGCGAAAACATGAGGAAGACAAAAAGTTAAAAGAGAATAATAGAGAGACCAAGAAGATAGAAAAATTGGTCCGAATAGAATATATTTCATAACCATACAGTGAGCACTGAAACAAATGGTTACTCTAAGAGAAGATTAAACAATTTTATTGACAGTGATGACAGTTGGTAAGGAACATGAAACTGCCTTAATGTATTCTCCTCTGCTCTTATTTTCTTATATTCTCACAAATATGTACATACATACATATACCAAAGGCTCTTTCCCCCTACACGGGTGGTAGTCAAAAAGAAAAAGGCATAGAAACCACTCCCACCCAATCCACTTCCTATATATTCCACTCCCCTCCACCCTCCTCCCTCCCTCTTATCTTATAAACATGTGCAGGAGACAAAGGAAGACCTGGACCAGGGGTGGGTCATGAAGAGGTGGGGGGGAGGGGAGTGGAAGAAACATCAGGAGGAAGAAATTAAAAGCAGACGTGAAAGAAGAAAAAAAGGAGGAGAAGGAAGAGCACAGGACAGAGACAAGAACAAAGAGGAATAGGAAGAATAAGAGGAGTAGAAAGAGGTGTAGGAGGAGAAAAAATGAAGGAAGAAGAGAAGAGAAGTGAATAATAGAAGGAGGAAGAAAAGAGAGAAAAAGTTGAAAATGAGAAGATGAGGTAGAGTACGACTGGAAGGAGAAGGAGGAAGGCGAGGAGGAGGAGGAGGAGGAAAGGGATTAGGAAGAGGAAAAGGAGGAATAGGAGGAGGAGGAGGAGGAGGAGGAGGAGGAGGAGGAAGTGAACGAGGAGAAAGAGGAGGAGGAGGAGGAGGAGGAACAGGAAGAAAAGGGGGAGGAGGAATAGGAAGAGGAGAAGAAAGAAGAAGAGAATGAGGAGGAGAAAGAAGAGTAGAAGGAAGAACAAGAGGAGTAGGTGGAGGAGTAGGAAATAGGAGGAGGGAAAGAAGGAGGAGAAAGAGTAGGAAGAGAAGTAGGAAGAGAAGAAGGAAGATGAGGAGGAAGTGGAGGAGGAAAAGGAGGTAGAAGAAAATGAAGAAGATTGGAGGAGGAGGAGGAGGAGGAAGGGGAGGAGGAGAAGGAGGGGAGGGGGAGGATGAAGGGTAGGAAGAGAAGGAGGGGAGGAGGAGGAAAAGAAGGAGGAGAGGGGGAGGAGGAGGATAAGGAGGAGAAGGAGGAGGAGGAGGAGGAGGAGAAGGAGGAGGAGGAGGAGGAAGAGGAGGAGAAGGAGGAGAGTAGAGTGACAGATTAAGTGCAAACTGGGTGGGGAAAGGAAAAAATCAAGCTGAGAGGGGATGGGGGTGGGGTGGGGGTGGTGTGTTTGTGGGGGTGGGGGTGGGAGGGAGCAAATCTCGGAAACGAGAGATTATATAAACATAAGAAGAGGAGGCCATAAGAGGATTTGCTGCAGCCTCCGGACGAAGGAGAAGAGGGGGGGGGAAGAGGGAGAGGGAGGGAGGGGGGAAGGAGAGAGAAGAGAGAGGAGAGAGGGGGTAGAACAAAGGGAAAGGGAAAAGAGGGAGGTAAAAGAGAGAGAGAGAGAGAGAGAGAGAGGGGAGAGAGACAGAGTAAGGGGAAAAGGGGCGAGGGAGGACAGAGGAGGAGGAGGACAGAAAAGGGGGAAGACAGAGGAGGGGGGAGACAAAGGAGGGGAAGGATAAAGAAGCTGGAAAGGCAGAGGAGGGGGAAGACAGAGGAGGAGGGAAGAGACAGAAAGGGAGAAGAGAAATGAAGGAGAGAGGGAGGAGACAAAGGGGGGGAGAGGAGACAGGGGGAGACAAAGTGGTGTGGGAGAGAGACGTAGAATAAAGAGAAATAGTGGGGGAAATGAGAGAGATAACAAAGAAAAAGGGAGAAGAGAGAGACGGAGAGAAAATGAGGAGAGAGAGAGGGCGGAAGATAAGAGAAAGAGAATGAGAAGAGAGAAGGAGAAGAAAGAAGAGGGAGAAGAGAGAAAAGGGAGAAAAGAGAGAAGAGAGAGGAAAGGGCGAAAACGGAAAACAGGGAGAAGAAGGAAAGAGGGGGACGAGGAAGGAGAGGAAGACGATGGGGATGAGAGATAAGAGAGCTGAGAAAGAAGAGGGAGACGAGGAAGAAGGGGGAAACAAGGGAGAAGAAAAGAAGATAGAGGAGAGGAATATGATGGAGATAAGGAAGAAGAGAGATGGGGAAGAACTTAGAGGAAGAAGAGAGAAAAGAGAGAAAAGAGAAAGAGAAGAAAAGGGCGAAGACAGAAAGCAGGGAGAAAGAAGGAAAAGAGGGAGACGAGGGAGGAGAGAGAAAAGAGAGGAGAGGAAGACGATGGAGATGAGAGATAAGAGAGATAAGAAAGAAGAGGGAAATGAGGGAGAAGAGAGAAGAGAGAGGAGAGGAAGACGATGGAGATGAGGGAGAAGAGAGGTGGGGAAGAACTAAGAGGGAGAAGAGAGAGAAGAAAGATCGAGACGAGAGAAGAGGAAGAAAAGAGAGGAGGGAGAAGAAGCGTGAGGAGAGGGAGAAGGGAGATGAGAAGAAGATTAAGATGAGATGAGGGAGATGGAGATGAGGGAGAAGAGAGGTGGGGAAGAACTAAGAGGGAGAAGAGAGAGAAGAAAGATCGAGACTAGAGAAGAGGAAGAAAAGAGAGGAGGGAGAAGAAGCGTGAGGAGAGGGAGAAGGGAGATGAGAAAGAAGAGAGATGAGGTAGAAGAGAGACGAGGGATAAAAGAGATGAGGGAATAGAGAGATGAGGGGAAAGAGAGATGAGGAAGAAGAGAAGAGAGGAAGAAGAGATGAGAGAAAGAGGAGAAGAGAGGAAGAAGATAGAGAAGAGAGATGGAGAAGGGAGATAGAGAAGAGAGAAGAGTAAGAAGAGAGAAGAGGGAGAAAGAAGAAGAGGGAGACGAGGGAGAAGAAAGATGAGGGAGAAGAGAAGAGAGGAAGAAGAGAAGAGAGGAAGGGGAGAAGAGAGATGGAGAAAGGAGACAAAGAAGAGAGAAAAGGAAGAAGAGAGAGAGAAAGAGAGAGCGAAGAAGTATATCTAGTTTGTCACTTCGCTTCTTCTCGCAAACCCTTCCTCAGAGCAGTCTGGAGCTGACTAGTCAACTTGACATCGTCTTATGTGGGAGTGGTTATGGGCTTCAGTTAAAGACAACAGCCTGGAAAGAGTCTACCAAGGAAAGGATAAAGATGTTTAGAATGACAGGCAAACGTCCATATGACAGAGGAGCCTCAGAGAAAGTCAGGATTAAGATTGTCTCTCATGTTATTCACCATGGTCTTGGATCACGTGTTGGACTCGTGATCAACAACTATT
>NC_134793.1:49058849-49068849 GCF_046742065.1 Oratosquilla oratoria
ATCTAGCCTAGTAACCCCTATCATACTTCTCAGACATTTCATCTCAAACACATTCAAACTCCTTCTCTCTTCCTCTCTCATGTTCCATGTTTCTGCCCCGTACAATGCTGTTGGTACAATCACTCCTTCATATAACCTCCTCTTAGTATTCATTCCCAGATGTCTATTTCTCATTACACTTTTCAATCCACCAAGGCATTTACTCGCTTCTCTCAATCTACATTCTACCTCCACCCCTACTTCTCTCTTTCCTGCCACATTCGCACCCAAATATCTAAAACTATTCACTTCCTCCAGTCTTTCACCCTTAATGCTCACCTCCAGCCTGCTGTCACTCTCTCCCCTTGTACATCTCATCACCTTACTTTTACCCACATTTATCTTCAGCTTCCTTCTTTCACACACCTTCTCAAACTCTGTCACTAACTTCCTCAATCTCTCCTCTGATCCTGCTACAAGCGCAGTGTCGTCAGCAAACAACAACTGGCTCACCTCCCAATTTTCTCCATTTTCTTTAATCATTTCCAAACCCTGACCCACCACCCTTGTATTCACCTCTCGCACCACCCCATCCATGTAAAGATTGAACAGCCAGGGTGACATAACAAATCCCTGACGAAGTCCCACCTTTACCTCAAACCATTCACTCTCTCCATTTCTAATCCTAACACAAGCTCTACTACTCTCGTAAAAACTCTTGACTGCTCTTAACAGCTTTCATTCTATCCCATATATCTGCAGTACCTCTCACAGTGCCTTCCTATCTACCCTGTCATAAGCCTTTTACAGATCCATAAAAGTCCAAAAAACATCCTTACCTTTTCCTATAGCTTTCTCACATATCTGTCTTACCACAAAGATCTGATCTACACAACCCCTACCTGTCCTAAACCAGCACTGTTCCTCACCAATTACTCCCTCTGTTCCTCTCCTAATCCTCTCAATCAAGACCCTCCCATACGCCTTCCCAACTACACTCAACAAGCTGATCCCTCTGAAACTACTACACTCACACTTGTCCCCCTTTCCCTTGTAAAGCAGAACTATACAGGCACTCCTCCAGTCCTCCGGCACTCTACCCTCTCTCAAACAAACATTAAACAGCCTCACCAGCCAGTCTACCATCACTGTAGCTCCTTTCTTCAGACATTCTGCATGGCATCCATCCAGACCAGGTGCCTTACCTGCTTTCATCATCTTAACAGCTGCTTTCACTTCATCCTTCCCTATTTCTCCTCCATTTTCCTCACTCATCACTCTCATTTTCCTAGCACTTCCCACTGCAACTACCTTTCTCTCCCTATCCTCCTTCACATTTAGCAGCTCCCTAAAATACTCTGACCACCTTCCTCTCACTGCCTTCTCTTCCATTATCATCTCTCCATCTGGACCTTTTACCTTTTCCTCTCTACTTGATTCGCCTCCTCTTGCTCTTTTAATTTCCTTCCAAAACATTTTTTATTGCTTTCAAATTTGTCATACACTTACCCCTTTTCACATCGGCTCTCCTCTTTGCTTCCTTTATCTTATGCTTAGCTTCCTTCCTCTTTACTTTGTACCTCTCATACGATTACCTCGTCCTAATTTGCAGCCAATCTATGAATGCCTGCTTCTTTTCTTCAACACATTTCTTTGCTTCCTCATCCAACCACTCACTACCTTTCCTTCTTTTTCCTCCCACCCTTTTTGTTCCACAGACCATTTTTGTACACCTTATGACTCCCTCCTTGAACCGTCCCCATTCCTCCTCCACTCCTAGTTCTACTCTATCCTTTACTCCCTCCCACTCCTCTTTTAGTTTCTTCTTAAACTCACTCTCCTTTTTTTCCTCATTTAAACAGTTCACTCTAAGTACCTTCCTACCTTCTGTCCTTTTCCTCTTTCTCCACCTATTCTCCAATCCCATTTTACCTTCCACCAGAAAATGATCTGATACTTCCCCGCTCTCTCCCCGTAGAATATGTATATCCTTAACTCTTCCTACCACACTCCTGGTCACCACTATATAGCCCATTAACGCTCTATCTGCCACCCTTCCATCCACCACTCTCTCCTATGTGTACTTATGCTTGACTTTCTTCTTAAATACTGTATTAACTATTATCAACTCTCTTTCAAGACACATCTCCACCATCATTTCTCCACTATTATTTTTTCCGGGAACTCCATACTTCCCAATCACTCCGTCTATTGGCTCATTTCCTACCCTAGCATTAAGGTCTCCCAATACAACTACATTGATATTTCTCCCTAATCCCTCTATGCACTCATTTATATCTACCCAAAAAGCCTCCCTTTCCTCTACGCTCTTCTCATTACCAGGTCCATACGCACTTACAAAAACCCACATCTCCTTTCCCAACTTCACCTTCATCCACATCAATCTTGAAGAAACCTCCTTCCACTCTACTACACGCTTACGTATCTCCTCACTTACTAGTATAGCCACCTCTTCTCTCTCTCGTCCCCTCTTTACTCCTTTGAACCTCCCTACTACACTCCCAAACTCACACTCGTCCCCTCCCTTTCATTTTAGTTTCACTCAAAGCCAGCACATCCATCTTTCTTCTCACAAACATAATGCATATCTCTTCCCTTTTACTCTCATCTGTACCACATCCACGCACATTAGAAGACCCAAACCTTAGGGTACTGGTTGGATAACTCCCAGTCCCTCTTATGCCTTTACTTTTTTTTTTTTTTTTTTTTTTTTTAGGAATGTCCCCTTTGGGGCTACAGGTAGCAGGACTCCTAATCCTATCCCCCGTTCCGTTTTTTGTCGTCTTTTACCACTCAAGTGGGAGTACTTGGTGGTAGCATTCTTTTCACCCACCACAGGGTAGGCGAAAAATGGAAATGAATATTCAAAGAAATGGCACAGGACAGTAACAAGGGGTTGGGGGGACAGTATAACGGAGGGGAAATAGCAGTATGAAAGTGTAATAACTTCTCTATGAACAGAGTTTTTCTCTATCACAGACAAAAGGATGTGTGGCTCTGGTCCGTAGGGGCGTCCCTAAAATATCAACTGCATGCTACTCTGCCACAAAAACATGCAGCCAATACCCTAGACGGGGTATTGAATGCATGTGACGTGGCAGTCATTATCAATCGATGAGGAGAGGACAGGAGTCTCTACTTCAACTGAAACTCATGGCAACAATTGCTAATATCATTGTCAACGCCCTCTTGTGGCTAGAACTCCCTGATTGGCTGAGCAACTGGCGTGACGTCATGGGCAGCTGGATTTTGGTCGGTAGTGAGCCAAGTCTTCCTGAAAATCCATCTTAACGTTTAAGGATATGCTAGATTATGTTTTGCCCTACTTTTTTCTGACTGCCTGTGCCGCAGTGGGATGAAAAACATCCCACCAACTGAATCGGTAGTTTTCATGAAAGGAACAGTTGCCGACAAGACTGACGAGTTAAACACCATATGAGGACGGAGCCTTTATTTGTACGACGTTTCGCCTTTTCAAGTACTTGAAAAAGCTGTAATAAGTGAAACGTCGTACAAATAAAGGCTTCGTCCTCATATGGTGTTTAACTCGTCTGAATCGGTAGTTTCAACGGAGCACAAAGATTTATATTCTAACCCACCTTGTAAGTCTCTCACAGTGTCTCTCTTGGGAATGCTCAAATACTGCGTTAGTAATAGCCACCCCCCTTGTTGCCAGTGCACTACGTTACAGAGGAAGAAATGCTACGTGCTCTCAAGTTAACATATTTCCTCTTATTTTTTTTTTTAGAATTTTTAAGCACTAATGTGTGTTTACTTTACATTTACAACATAACCAAGTGAAATCTATGAATTAATGTTAATATTTGAAATATACATATTTTTGTTTTGGCCTACATTTTTTTCATATGCACATGAAATAAAAATATAGTCTATGGGTAACCCACAAATCTTATTATCACTTATTATCACAAATCTTATTATTACATCTTTGATGTAAGGAAAAAATGTATATATAGGTGCCAATATATAAGTCACATATGCGCATAAAATATACCATACAACATACAAAAAATATCATAGATGAGGCTCACAGTAAATATATACACAAATTGGAGCAAAAGATTAATCATTGGTTATGGATTTTCTTCAGCACTCCTAGTTTACAAAAATGAAAAAATATATATAAAAAAAAGAGTTATTTTCTTGCAATATGGAATTTGAATAATACAAAGAAAATATTATCTTTATATTTTTGGGGGTTTCTTTTATATCATTAGAAGATATTTTCTTTATTCTGGATCTTAAAATGAAAATAATGTTTTTTAGAGTTTTTAAGAAAATGCTTTACAAGTTGCAAGGTGGGAGAGCATGTGTCCTACATTATAGTATATAATACAGGAAGCTAATGATGAATTTTTCATGCTTATATAAGGAGGTGACTTATTTTCTCTTAATTCATTATGAATAAGCAAACATTGAATAATAAAAATCTGTGCAACATAGATTTTTTTATTCCTTAAAATTCGTGCTGCTAAGAATTAAAAGAGAGAGAGAGAGAGAGAGAGAGAGAGAGAGAGAGAGAGAGAGAGAGAGAGAGAGAGAGAGAGAGAGAGAGAGAGAGAGAGAGAGAGAGAGAGAGAGAGAGAGAGAGAGAGAGAGAGAGAGAGAGAGACAGACAGACAGACAGACAGACAGACAGACAGACAGACAGACAGACAGACAGACAGACAGACAGACAGACAGACAGACAGACAGACAGAGAAGGAAACTTTCAGGATTTTGCCAAAATATTTCTTTGAAGTCGTTAGAATGAAGTGTTCGTACATGTTGTGCAGGTCTTACTCGGGTCCATTACCATACGAATAAAGTCCTTCTACATACATTGCATAGCCATTATATTGACGTACAAGACTCTAATCTCTTCATTAATTTCTTCAACACGTTGGTGCTTTATGTACTCTCTGTGCGTGCGTGCGTGAGTGTGTGTGTGTGTGTGTGTATGTGTGTGTGTGTGTGTGTGTGTGTGTGTGTGTGTGTGTGTGTGTGTGTGTGTGTGTGTGTGTGTGTGTATGTGCGCGCGCGCGCGCGCGCGTGTGTGTGTGTGTGTGTGTGTGTGTGTGTGTGTGTGTGTGTGTGTGTGTGTGTGTGTGTGTGTGTGTGTGTGTGTTTGTGTGTGTGTGTCTGTAAGTGTGCTTAATGTGTGTGTGCAAAGAATTACTAATGAGGAGCATGCCAGCATAAGACCTTTTGGTCCATAAACAGGTTGGATGTAAAAAAATATATAATAATGATAAATAAATAACTAAAAATAATAATGAAAAAATAATAAATGAAATAGATAAATAGATAATGTTAAATGATAAAGAAATATGTAAATAGTAAATAATAATGAATGGGCAGATAAATAATAGTAAATGATAATCATATAAATAATAATAAACAAATAAACAAATCATAATAAACAAATAAACAAATATTATAAAATTAATGGCAGGCATTACATATTTTTGATTAGGTGTTTACCTAAATGAATCTTAAAGCTTCGAACTGAGCTCCATTCCAATATCTCTGAAGGAAGTTTATTCCATTCCTTAACTATACGGTTGACAAAGTTGCCTCTATCCATTTCCAGATTAAATCTATTTCCTGACAGTTTGAGACCATTATTTCTTATCGAATTTTCATTCAGTGTAAAAATTTTGTCACTTTTGATGTTGTCAATTCCCTTTAGAATCTTAAAGACAGTATCAAGTTCCCTCTGAGTCTGCTTTTCTTCAGGGACAAAAGATTTATATGTTTTAATCGATTTTCGTATGATTTATGTTTTCTTTCTAATCTGTCAATGTCGTTAATGAGGTTCTGTGACCATACGGAATCAGCATATTCCAAATGTGGACGAATTTACGATTTATATATCTTGTTAACGAATTTCCAACCAACTTATAATCGTTCCTACTGTCTTTTCATTATCCACTTTTGTTAACAAATTTCGATATAACTTGTAATCGTACTTACTGATTTTTTTCCACTATCCACTTTTGTTAACGAATTTCCATATAACTTGTAATCGTACTTACTGTTATTTTTACCTATGCGTATAACCTTGCATTTACTTATTTTAAATTTCATTGGCCACTATTCAGACCATAGCTGTAGTTTTTCTAAATCTTCTTGAATATCTGATTGGTTAAAGTAATCATCTGCCATTCCGCACATTTTTGTATCATCAGCAAATTTGGAGACAGTAGATTTCAGTCTGTAGTCTATAACACTTAAATATACTATGAATAGAAGTGGCCCAAGAAAGGAACCCTGAGGAGCTCCACTCGTAACATTTTTCCACCTAGAAGTTTTGTAATTTAGAACAACTCTGTTTTTGATCGTTCAACCATTTACTAGTCCAACTTAATAGACTACCACTAACTCCGTGTGAAGCCAATTTAGTAAGTAGTCTTTCGCAGGTGATGATATCAAAAGCTCTTGCAAATTCTAGGTATATCAGATCTATATTGTTTCTTTTGTCATAATCCGAGATAACTGTGCTGTAGAATTCGAGTAAGTTAGTCACGCATGAACTTTTCCGACTGAATCCATGCTGCCTATCATTTATCAAACATTTACTTTCTAACTGGTGTTCGATAGCATCTCTGATGATAGTTTCCATAGTTTTTCTACGATTGCAGTCAGGCTTATAGGCATGTAGTTATTTGGTTTCTTTTTGTCATCTTTTTTGAATATGGGAGTAACGTTAGCAAGTTTCCATTCTCTTGGGACATCTTCGGATAGGATGGATTTCTTGAAAATAGTTTCTAATGGAACAACCTTTAATTTTAATTTCCTTCAACATTTTAGGATGCCATCCTTCAGACACGGGTGTTTTATTGGCTTTGAGCTTTTCTATACACTTTTTTTTTATCATAGTAAGTTTACCCTAGACTTTTCAAAGGTTTCAATTTGGAGTTCACTTTTAGGTGTTTTGTTTACGATTACTGAGCTAAAACAGTTGTTTAAAATATTACACATTCATTCATTTGAATATTCAAGTTGATCATCAGCAGATAATAGATGGCCAATGTGGTTCCTAATAACCTTTTTATCTCTAATGTAACTATAGAATACTTTGTGATTCTCTTTAGGTTTATCAATGATATTCATTTCGTATTATCGATTTTGCTTCTTCTATTGTCTTTTTTAAGTCCCTCTGTATTATTACATAACTATGATAGTTATAGGGTGCACCCAAGCACTTGTGTTTCTTATAAGTTTGTCTATTTTTAGTAATACTTTCTTTCAGTTTCCTTATCAAGCCAATTTGGGCGAGCCTGGTTGGGGGGGGGGGGCGTCAGTCCTTAAACGGGATGTAAGTATGAATAATCTTAGTAAGCGTATTTTGGAATACTTCCCACATCTAATCTACAGGTCTTTTACTAAATTTTGCCTCCCAATCTCTAAGCTGAAGCACCTGACGTAGTCCTATGAACTGAGCTTTGCCTGCGTGTGTGCTTTGTTTGTGTGTGTGTGTGTGCTTTGTGCACGCGCGCTTTGTGTGTGTTTTGTGTGCCTTGTGTGTGTGTGTGTGTGTGTGTGTGTGTGTGTGTGTGTGTGTGTGTGTGTGTGTGTGTGTGTGTGTGTGTGTGTGTGTGTGTGTGTGTGTGTGTGTGTGTGTGTGTGTGTGTTTGTGTTTGTGTTTGTGACCAGACCCCTTCTTGAAATGGAGCCCTGATAAACAAAGACCACATCGAAGCCTCTAACTTCATAACAAAACCGTCTACCCTTTGCCTTAACAGAAACTACACAATACAATACAGTAGCTTAGGGCTTATGGAGGACTTGCGTGGGTTATATAGGGCTTTTTCCAATAAGGGACGCGTGGGGGAAAGTTGTACTAAGGCTTGGGTATTAAGGGCTTGCCGAGTACGGCAGTAATAAAGGCGAGCGATTCCGAGATACAGAGGGCGATTTAATTAAGGAGACTTGGGATAACTTACAGAAGGTACTTAGGTGTTCACTCGTTGGCACATATAAGAAGGAGCAATGGGGAACCCAGTCCTATTCCAGGTCTTAAATTTCAATATGGTAATAAATCTGATGCCATTATTTTTTCTATTCGACATACAGTTCACTATAGCTAGAAATAGATTTCTTGTATGTATCAATATATAAATAAAAATATAATTCTTTCGAAATTATTCTGAAATTACCTCAGCGGTGGCGGCGTTTGGGGGACACTTCCGTGAGGGTGATTGACTGTACAATACCAACTACCGATACGATGCCAGGAGACGAAACGGAAAAGAAGCGTAGACAGAGGTACTTATGGAAGTGGCTAACGGCTACCAAGGGTATAATAAAGAAGACGTTCCAAGAAGATAAGGTGTTGGAAGCTAGACTAAGGGACAAGCACAGTTAAACGTTCCCTGGGTTGTACGCTGACATCAAGATTTTTAACGCGAGTTCCAAAGGAAGGTGATCGCCTTCAAATCAACTCTAGAGAACAATAAACAATTCGAATACAGTGACGATATGTTGGACACATTGGAGTGTTTGGACGATATGATAGATGAGGAATCAGAGGCGATCATGCGGCATTACTTTTCAGGATATAAGAACATTTTTAAACACGGTGCAAAGTCTGATCACAGGAACTTTCGGGTGCATTTCTTAGATAGACTTTTCAAAACGTCAAAAATAACTGTTATTCGCAACAAATACGTTATAAGAAATATGAAAGCTCCATCTACCTCAAACCAAGAACATAACTCCTTCAAAATGATTTTGAAATTACCTCAGCGGTGGCGATGTTTGGGAGACACTACCGTTAGGGATTCTCTGATTATCTATACCGGAATCACTAAAGAAAACGGAGAAATAGTAACGAAATGACCACGCAGTGTTGTATATAAGTTGTTCATGAATAATTTTTTAATTAAGCACGGAGTAATCAATATTCCTGAAGACGTATTCAAACTAATAGAAGAGGCTATTAAGGTGATTATACCAGACTACGAACCCGACTACATGTCAAGCACTGGAGATTGATTGGAGGATATTCAGGAGGACATTAAGGATGATATTTTGGAAAAACTAAAGTAAGAAAATAAGGAACTACACGAGAAGTTGGAGAAGAAGGAGAAGTTGGATCAGATCTTGACCATGATGAAGAGGATGAGCGATGAAGACAACGACAAAGAAGATAGGTGGCCCAAACGTAGGTTGGACGCAGAAAAATACTATGAGGTAGAATGTGACGAAGGTGAACCGTCTAATAAGAAACAAAAAGTATCTGTGGATTCTATGGCCCGCGAGCGAAGCGAGCAAGCGCCAAAGGTCAAGCAACCTGCCGAAGGAGGGTGCGGCGAAGCCGCTGCCTCTACAGTAAAATGAGATATAAATTATCTATCTCTGTCACTGGAACTCGAACCCTTGACTGTATAACTATTTACCACAAAACAAAGGACGCTACCATTGTGCTATGCAGGACATACCAAAAGAAATGTTCCGGAACTTATCCTACACATTCCCCAACATCAACTCGCACGTCACAGCGTTTACTCTTATTTTCACAGTCTTTTATTCGGGAAATCCATCTATCTAAGGCGTGATGTGTTGACAAATTAATTAACAAGAACGTTTTTGTTTCAACGGGAAATATTTTAGAATAGTTCAGCCACACCGCTGAGCTACTATTGTTCCTTTTATCATGAGTGCAGCCAGACCATTTGATCCATTTCT
Source organism: Oratosquilla oratoria (assembly GCF_046742065.1). Taxonomy (NCBI): domain Eukaryota; kingdom Metazoa; phylum Arthropoda; class Malacostraca; order Stomatopoda; family Squillidae; genus Oratosquilla; species Oratosquilla oratoria. The sequence continues at coordinate 49,068,543 of NC_134793.1, forward strand.
AAGGCACATCTCATTGGCAGTGAAGGTGCACATTTCCATTAACTCTGCTGCCGTCGATGTTCCTTCTCAGAAGCGAAATGGTTAAGGCAAAAGACTAGTGTGTCCGTGACACAGTTACAAAAGCAAAGAAGAAAAATTACTTAAGAGTTTTGGTTATGTTTGATTTATCTCCATATGCACGAGAAAGACACAATTTCCCCACGAAGACAAAACGAACGCTCCAGATCACTAGTGATGACACGATTTTTTTTTTTATCTGACTAGAATTGGAATAAACAGCAGTGGTGTGGTCTCCATATCAAATCTA
>NC_134793.1:49086349-49096349 GCF_046742065.1 Oratosquilla oratoria
GACGTATGTCCGGAGGGTAATCTATTTTTGTTCCTCCTGGCACATACTCCATATAGAGCTAACTCATCGACGGCAGATGCTTGTGAATAATGGTTACTCCAGTCAAGACTTTGACAGTGTAACTAAAGACTTGCTAAAACCCAAGGTTGCTGTGAGAACGTCGAACCAAATTAAGACCGTCACTGTATTCTATCATAATACATTTTGTTGCTCATATTGAGAAGATGAGAAGCATCTAAAGGAAATCAAACATAGATATTTTAAACCAATGACTGATTACGCTAGATTAGGAGTAATCATATTCCACGATAACCCCCTTATTTGTTCCCTAGTCATGAAAACAATCTGTATAATAATCTTGTATAAAAATCTGAAGATGACTCCCTTTAGTCGAAAAGTTAATTAAAAATGGACGACTTATTGTTAGAAAAATTAAAATCTCAGCAAGAAAATTAATTAGTATCAAAATACTGTTGTGTTTAACACTGTGTATTAATGAGAATCTGCGCCCGAAATATACAATATATATATATATATATATATATATATATATATATATATATATATATATATATATATATTGTGTGTGTGTGTGTGTGTGTGTGTGGTGTGTGTGTTCGTACAATATATATATATATATATATATATATATATATATATATATATATATATATATATATATATATATATATATATATATATATATGCTTAAGAGTGGCAGTTTGCCGACAAGATTGACGAGATAAACACCATATGAGGACGGAGCCTTTATTTGTACGACGTTTCGCTTATTACAGCTTTTTCAAGTACAAGTTGAGATACAAATGCTTGAGATTAAATAAGGGGAAAGGAGAGAACGGGGAGAGAAAAGGGGGGGGGGGAGAAGGAAGAGGAGGAGGAGGAGGAGAAGGGGGTGGGGATTGGACACTGGGAAAGGATGAGAATGCTGGCCCAAACTTCCGTGGGCGAAATGTCCACAAATATTAAATATCTAAACCACGCTTTGTGGACATTTCGCCCACGGACGTTTGGGCCAGCATTCTCATCCTTCCCCAGTGTCCAATCCCCCCCCTTCTCCTCCTTTTCCTCCTCTTCCTTCCCCCCCTTTTCTCTCCCCGTTCCCCCCTTTCCCCTTATTTAATATCAAGCATTTGTATCTAAACTTTCGTTGGTGATCCTAACCCTGTTGGTAATCCTAACCTCCGGCGTCAAGCGCTGCCCTCCAAGCTCCTGGTCCAGTTCTCCTAAGCCACGACAACAAATAAGCCCCTAATCGCTCGCAATTCGCCCGGTGGCAATAGTCCTCTCTTATACACTACTATCTTTTCATTTTCTAACAGACATTCTTCCCCTCCCACAAAACCCGATCCCGCGCAAGCGAGGTGGTCTTTTCTTGGAATCCAGAATCCAGTACTCGAAAAAGCTGTAATAAGCGAAACGTCGTACAAATAAAGGCTCCGTCCTCATATGGTGTTCATCTCGTCATATATATATATATATATATATATATATATATATATATATATATATATATATATATACAGTATATATATACATATAAGTGTGTGTATGTGTGCATATATATATATATATATATATATATATATATATATATATATATATATATATATATGGTAAAGTTAATTTTACTATTTCAAGAAAATTTGTTAAATATCACAAATTTATTAAAAAAGTTTTAACTTAAATTTAGTTATGAAGAATACCAGCACAGTTAAACGTTTGCTGATTATTAGTAGTATGAAATTTCAAAAGGATCCATTTACCAAATTCCTTGAAAAATGTGTAACAAATTCTATATAGGTAAAACTGCCAAAATATCAGAATTGAACAACACAAGGTAAAGGTAAGGGAAGGAAACAATTCTAGTGACATATTCAAACATATTATAAGTAATCATCCTGTTGACTGGATCAACGCCCAATTCATTTCTTTTAGTGATAACATTGTGAATAGAAACTTAATGGAATGCAGTTTGAGCCACACCACCAAGGACTATAATGCAAGTCTACGTCATGGTTTATATAAATTGGATGTTTTCTTGGCAACAAATGTGTAAATCGTTAAAGTTGTAATACCTGAATCTTCAGTAGCCTCCTGTGACCTTAAGATGCCCCCATCAATCTCCATGTGGTCTAGCCCTACGTCACTCCAGGGTGCCACAAAGCGGGATCGGCGTCTCACCTTATTTCCTTCCCCGCATTACTCTGTACATCCATATATATACTTATATATCTATCTATATATATATATATATATATATATATAATAATATATATATATATATATAAATATATATATATATATATATATATATATATGTATATGTATATATATATATACATACATATACATATGCATATGTATATATATATATATATATATATATATATTTATATATATATATGTATATATATATATGTATATATACATGTATATATATATATATATATATATATATATGCATATATATATATTCTTAGACTGGAATACATTAATAATATGCCCTATATATAAAAACAAAGGAGACAAAACTGACTGTAAAAACAACAGAGGAATAGCCTTAATACCACATATAGCAAAACTTTATGAGAGAATATTAGAAAAGAGATGAAGGGGGACAGAAGAAGACAGCTTCGACGAATGACAATATGGTTTTAGACCTGGAAGATCTACCACTGATCTAATTTTTGCCTTAAAAATGCTTTCTGAGAAAAACTGGGAATGGAATAGAAAAGGGTTACTTGGCTTTCGTCGACCTGGAAAAGGCATTCGATCGGGTTCCCAGAAAGATCTTGTGTTGCATCTTGGATAAAGAAGAGTATAACATTCCTCCCAAACTTAAAAGGGTAATAAAAAGCACGTTCATAAACGATGCATGGCGCGTTAAAACCCAGCAGGAAAATGGTGAATGGTTTAGCATAACTTCAGGAGTAAAACAAGGAAGTGTGGTTTCCCCCAGTCTTATTCATCATTTTCATGGACTATTGTGGAAAGTTAGTGACGAGAAGAGCGGAAGGAGAAATATTTGGCTACGCAGACGATCTGGCATTGATAGCAGACACTGAAGAAGTGGTACAGAGGTTCATTTTATTTTTGGAATGAAGAATAATCAGCCAAAGATATGAGAATTAATAAGACATGTGAGATTAGGAAATACAATTTTGAACCAAACAAATCAGTTTAGATATTCAGGAGTAGTTTTTGGCACAGAAAATCACACCTTGATTGAGATAAATAACAGGATCACGAAATTTTATGCGACTCTCTACTTACTATATCCACTCATTAAAGACTGCCACGTGCCAAGGAAAGTAAAGACCATCTTATATACGAGTATACTACGACCTATACTTACATATGGGCACGAGGCTTGGTCGCTAACCAGCAAGGTTAGAAATAAAATTCAAGCAACAGAAATGAAAGTTTTAAGATTAATAAAGAATGTCACCAGAAGAGACAGAATCCAGAATGTTTCCATCAAACAAGAATTATGAGTGGAAAGTATCATTAAATTAATTGAGAAAGAAAAGCTACGATGGTTTGGTCATATGAAAAGAATGAACATCAACAGATATCCAAGAAAATGTTATGAGTGAAGACCTGAAGAAACAAGACCAGTAGGAAGACCCAGAGTGAGGTGGAGGGACAACATTAGTAGAGCAGTAGAAGCCAGAGGAGAGAATCTTGAAGACATCGAAAACCAGTATCTATATGAGGACAGGACCAGATGGAGGGGCTACATAAGGCAGAACGACTGACAAGTTTTAATGCTTAACAGGAGACTGGTTTGAGAGAGGTAAGAAAGATATATTCTTATAATTTTTTTCCTTGTACTTTTGCACTGTTGATGTAATGTACGAAAACGCTCTGCTTCGTTCAGTCTCTCTTTCCCAGTTGTTATTATTGCATAATTAAACACGAGTTACCAGTGCTTTTTATCAACACACATATATACATATACACATATATATATTTATATATATATGTGTATATATTTATATATATATGTATATATATATACACATATAAATATACATATATATATATATATATATATATATATATATATAGATAGATAGATAGATAGACAGATATCCATATACATGTATATATATATATATATATATATATATATATATATATATATATATATATATATATATATATATACATATATATACATATATATATATATATACATATATATTATATTATATATATATATATATATATATATATATGTGTGTGTGTGTGTGTGTCACACACACAAACACACACACACACACACACACACACACACACACACACACACACACACACACATATATATATATATATATATATATATATATATATATATAATATGTATGTATGTATATAATCACGAAAAACCCACAGTCTGAATAAAAGGAAACTTAGAAAAAAGTATGACTTCTATATTTCGGCTAATAGCTATTGCCTTCTTCAGGAAAGTGCCTGTGGCCTCTTGATGACTATTATTTACAAGTGTGCTACTACATTTTGTCTAAGTGATATACATATATATATGTATATATATATATATATATATATACATACATATGTATGTATATATATATAAATAGTATATATATATGTATATATATTATATATATATGTATATATATATACATATGTATATATATGTATATATATCATATATATATATATATATATACATATTTATATATATATAAATATATAATTTCTATTACTCTACTTCATGTCAAGTCGTCTGTTTTAACTAAATATTACTTTTTTATGTTTTACACTGATGTCAGAGACATCCTGTTTGACTGTTGGCATGAAAAGGTCAAGGGATTCATCAGGCAACACATTCTGCAAATAAATCAATTAGGACAAAGCAAGCCATTTCTCCTTATTAGTGCATCCCGGAATTAGACGAAAATGGACATTGATATCCTCTATGATACATCACTGGATTACTCCCAGTGGGTAATTGGGGTCATTATGTTGACCAATACTGATGAGGGAAACGCCAACATAACAACCATGTTCCCTCGAGACATCTGCCTGTTTAGGATACGGTGTAGTAGAGAATGCTAGACCTCTGTCATCATCACAGATTTCTCTAGAAAAACCCTTACCTAAATGAAATATCTAAAGAGGCCTTTTGTATCTGCCGGATTACACCATCCTCTTCACCGTTTCAACTAATAAAAAGTAGTTAAAAAAAAGAAATCTGAAGGTTTTCATGGTAGACAAAAAGTTAACTAAAAGTGGTGGAACACCAGGTATTTCTCGCTAGCATGCTACTTTTATTTTTTTATTATTATTTTTTTTTTTACCCATTTTGAGGAGAAAGGATTTCGGCTACGATCTTTTCTTTTTCAAATTCCCAAAGGTCAAATAACTCTAAGAACATATAGTGAGAAGCTGAATAACGAACTAAGAGAAGTTAAACCAATACGAATGTCAGACACATTGTTGAGATGCTCATTCGGAAATCTAGAACACTGTAACAATAGTCGATTCTGCTCAAACAAAGTAGTGAAAGCAAGCAGCATACTAGCCTAGTGGGCTGTCACATTAAGCGTAACGCAAATCTGATAACAAGAGAATAGACTTGATGAACATTTTTCACCTTCTACGGCTTAGCTCTGACAGACTCTTCCGCTAGAGTCTAGAACCTAGAACCTGAGGATAGAGCCTCAGACGAGCATTTACGTCTAGCCTCTGAAGGATCTAATGTTAAACATCAAATGGACACAAGGAATAACATCTAAGAAGACACCCGCACTTTTCACGGACCTCAAAGCCAAGCCTCTGCCAGACTCTTATAGTCTCTTAGGCTAGCCTCGATAAGGGTCCAAGACTCGGGCAACGTCCTCGGCGCATTATGTTTATTAGTGCAAATCCCGACCCTGGCTTAATGCTGCTTATGTAACGCGTTGCGGCGCTGCAACGACTTGAATATGTTAATGCATTTCAATTTGCTCCCCGTCGTGACGCAACTCGAGCCCCTTCTGACGCAACGCGAGCTTTCCCTGACCAGACGAATGTCATTAGATATCTTCAACACGGTGATGCCCTTTGCAGACTCTTATCCTTATTCGAGGGCCATTGAGGTCTTGGCCGTTTACATACTCTTATCCTCCCGAGTAACGTCCGATTATATTCGCCTGAGGATCAAATTCGAGGGTCATTGCGGTCTTGGCCCTACACACAAAAAAAATAAAATAATAACAATAATAGAAATAAATAAATAGATAGATAAATAAGTAAATAAATAATTAGATAAATAAATAAATAAATGAATAAATAGATAATTAATTAAATAAATAAATAGATAGGTACATAGATAAACAAATAAATGAATAAATAGATAAATAAATAAATAGATAAATAAATAAATAAGAAAAAAAAAGTACAGCTTCGAGTTCACCCCTCAGATGGTAAAAATGCCTTTCAAACTGGACACCGTGTTGAAGGGGCTAAAACGTTTCATTTACGGTCAAGAACATCTGTCATAATAACGTGAGGAGATTCGGCCAGAAGAAACACCTGAGTTGCAAGCCGCAATCTCTCGACTTTTTGCAAGAGGGTGGCCAGGTCAAGAAGAAGTCGCTCTTACCAGTTTGTTGAAAGAGATGGGTAGAGAAAAAAAAAGATGAACTGAGAGAGAGAGAGAGAGAAAGAGAAAGAGAGAGAGAGAGAGAGAGAGAGAGAGAGAGAGAGAGAGAGAGAGAGAGAGAGAGAGAGAGAGAGAGAGAGAGAGAGAGAGAGAGAGAGAGAGAGAGAGAGAGAGAGAGAGAGAGAGAGAGAGAGAGAGAGAGAGAGAGAGAGAGAGAGAGAGAGAGAGAGAGAGAGAGAGAGAGAGAGAGAGAGAGAGAGAGAGAGAGAGAGAGAGAGAGAGAGAGAGAGAGAGAGAGAGAGAGGAGAGAGAGAGAGAGAGAGAGAGAGAGAGAGAGAGAGAGAGAGAGAGAGAGAGAGAGAGAGAGAGAGAGAGAGAGAGAGAGACAGAGAGAGAGAGAGAGAGAAGAGAGAGAGAGAGAGAGAGACAGAGAGAGAGACAGAGAGAGAGAGAGAGAGAGAGAGAGAGAGAGAGAGAGAGAGAGAGAGAGAGAGAGAGAGAGAGAGAGAGAGAGAGAGAGAGAGAGAGAGAGAGAGAGAGAGAGAGAGAGAGAAGATAAGAGAGAGAGAGAGAGAGAGAGAGAGAGAGAGAGAGAGAGAGAGAGAGAGAGAGAGAGAGAGAGAGAAGGAAATAGCGAGGAGGAGTGGGAGACAGAAAGAAAAAGAATGTGGTACAAGGAGAGACAGCAAGAGAGACAGGGAGAAAATGCAATACAGAGAAAGAAAAAGATAATGGGAAAAGTAAGCAAGGACAGAGTGAGAGGGAGACAAGATGAGATGGTAAGATATATTAAGAAAGGGGCAGAGATGAGGCGGTAGGAAGGACATCGAGAAGGAGTACTCTCGAGATCCATTTTCAAAGACAGACTCACAACGCCTCCTCTGCCATCAAGCACTCCAGGCACTCCAGACACTAACTCCTTCCACACAGAGTGCCATTGATTCTGATGCCAATGAGGCTTTATTCATGTCCTTGGCACATCTTCAGTTCCAGAGCCAAAGAGCTCAGTGGTCGCAGCCACCGAAGGCATGTGTCGAGAAGCCATCGCCTATTCCTCCTCCTCTTCGTCCTCCTCCTCCTCCTCCTCCTCCTCCTTCACCTCCGCTCCTCCACCTCCCTTCTCCTCCTCCTCCTCCTCATCATCATCCTCACCCATTCTTGGCCAAAATACGACCACTCCGCGTACTCCGGTGAAGACAAAATTCTCCCTTTTCCTACAATTACACCCCCCCACCCCCAACTTCCAAATCCCTTCGGTCACGAGCCACTTTTCCTTCGGTGGACCCCTTCTCCGAAACCGAAAACTGACCCAACCCTCCTTCTTGGTTCTCCTTGCCAAAAATTTGCATTCGCCCACTCCTTCTACCCCTTTCTCAGTACAAAAAAATCCCTCCCCATCTCCAGACCAAAATCTACTTTTCCTTTTCCTCTTTCCCCTCCAGACAACCTTTTCTTCTTCCTTTTCCTTACACAGACCAAACTTCTTTTCCTTCCTCTCTCTCTCTCTCTCTCTCTCTCTCTCTCTCTCTCTCTCTCTCTCTCTCTCTCTCTCTCTCTCTCTCTCTCTCTCTCTCTCTCTCTCTCTCTCTTCCTCCCGTTTCCATCTATCTTCCCTCCACTACTTTCCCCTTCTGATCAACATTAACCTTCCCTCCTTTTACCCTTCCCTTAGGCCAACAACTACTTTACATCTCCACCTTTTCCTCCAGGCCTCGACCTACTTTCCCTTCTTTCCCTTCCTACGGCAAAACCCGTTTCCCTTTTCCTCTATTCTCCCTTAGGGAATGAATTACCACTCCCTACAAACGCACTTTTCTCAGACAGAACATCTCCCCCTCTCTTGCTAATATCTGCCTCCCTTCTTTCCCTTCCCAGCAGAGAAGCTCCCTTTCCTCCTACCCCTTCCTAGGGGACGAACCCATCCCTCAGTGCAAACACGGCTTCTCCTCATCATTCCCCCCTCCTCCGGGGGGAAAAATATCAGATCCCTTTCTTCATAACCATTACCAGGAAGATGTAGAATCCTTCCTCTTATCCTGGTAGGGTCCAGGTTAACCTCCTCCTCCTCCTCCTCCTCCTCCTCCTTCTCCCCCTTTTCTTTATCCATGTCATTCCTCTCCTCCTTTTCCTTCTCATTCTTCTTCTTTTCATTCTTCTTCTCCTCCTCCTCCTTTTCCTACTTATTCTTTTTTTCCTCCTCTTCCTTCTCCTCTTTATCCTTGTCATTATTCTCCTCTTCTTTTTCTTCTCATTCTTCATTCTTTTCATTCTTCTTCTCCTACTTCTTCTCCTCCTACCTCTTCTTCTTCTTCTTTTTCTCCTTCTTCTCCTCCTCCTCCTTCTCCTCCTCCTTCTCCTCCTCCTTCTCCTTCCCCTCCTCTTTCTCCTTCTCCTCCTCCTGTCTTTCTCTTACCCTCCCTCTTCACCCTCATCCTCCCTTCGCTCGCCATCTCTACGTTACATTTCCACATCTTCCCTGCAGAAGTAAAGTCAGGCTAAAACTGCTCAACATCTCGCTGTCTCAGAGGCTGTGTGTAGGAAATCAAGAGGGAAGCCGGCAGGGGAATTAAATGCAGATTGCATCATGACTTTGTGAGTGAAAGACTACGAGGAGACAGAGTGGGGATGGATGATGAGTGTGGAAAAAGAAGAGGAAGATAAAGAGAAGGAGGAAAAGGGAGAGGTGGAGGAGAAGGAGGAGGAGGAGGAGAAAGAAGCGGAGGAGGATGAAGAGAGGAGGAGGTGGAGGTGGAGGAGGAGGAGGAGAAAGAGGAGGAGGAGGAGGAAGAGAGGAGGAGGTAGAGGAGGAGGAGGAGGAGGAAAAAGATGAGGAGGAGGAGGAGGAACAGGAGGAAGAGAGGAGGAGGTGGAGGTGGAGGAGGAGGAGGAGGAAAAAGATGAGGAGGAGGAGGAGGAGGAAGAGGTGTTGGAGGAGGAAGGAAACAAAGAGAACGTGGAGAAGTGGAATAGAAAGAGGAAAAGGTGAAGGACGAGGAGGAAAAGAGGGCAGAAGAGGAAGGAGAAAGAAGATGGAGGGGGAGGATGGACGAAGAGAAGGGGATGAGGAGAAAGAACAAGAGAAATAACTAGAGAAATAGGGTAAGAGGAGGATGAGAAAAAAGGGGAGAAGCTAGGAATAAGGAGGAAGAGGAGAAGGAAAAGGAGAAGGAAGAAAATGGGAAGATGGAAAGAAAGTGGGAAGGAGGTAGAAAATGAAGAAGAGGTAGAAAGATAGAAAATTAAAAAGGAGAAGAACAGGAATAAGGAGAAAAACAAGGAATAAGGAGAAAAACAAGGGATAAAAAGTATCAAAACAGGAAGAAAATGGGAAGATGGAAAGGAAGAAGGAAATTAGGTAGAAAATGA
>NC_134793.1:49111349-49116349 GCF_046742065.1 Oratosquilla oratoria
AAAGAGGAAAAAGGAAGAGAGGAAAAATGGAAAAATAGAAAAGGGAGATGAAGAAAGGAAAAAGAGGAAACAGGAAAAGGAAAAAGAAAAAGAAAAAGAGAAAGAAGAGAATAAAAGAGAAAACAGTAAAATATACGGGAAATGGAAAAGAAAAGGATAGAAATATAATGAGAGACAGGGTGAAAGAGACGGTGAGTGACAGGGTGGGAGAGAGTGTGACTGAGAGGGTGGGCGAGAGGGTAACAGAGGGTGAGAGAGGGAGAATATTGTGCGAGTCACTTATGTATATTCTTGACGCAAACCAGAAGAACATGCCAATGCGCAAACACACAGACATGTATATTACATATAGTACTGTCAACAAAGGCAGACATAACAAACTACTTTATTTTTTTACTGGCATCCATAGCGTGACCAAAGCGTAAATGAAACAGGTAACAATGAATGTATGTATGTATGTATGTATGTATGTATGTATGTATGTATGTATGTATGTATGTATGTATGTATGTATGTATGTATGTATGTATGTATGTATGTGCGTATATATCTATCTATCTATCTATCTATTTATCTATCTATCTATCTATCTATCTATCTATCTATCTATCTATCTATCTATCATTCTATCTATCTATCTATCTATATGTCTGTCTGTCTGTCTGTCTATCTATATTCGAAGTACTTTTTAGCCTTTATAAAGAAGGTGGCCAATTCAAAAGACACGTACCCATCTCCAACCCATTCCACTCCCATTCACCACCCTTGCCCTCCTCTCATCTTAGCTCCTCATGGATGAAGGGTCCTCTCTGTATCCCGCCCACTGCCATGGGCCAGAAGCAATGCAGCAAGACACAGCACATCCACATCGATGCCACTTCACTTAATCAACGACCCCCCTCTTATCTTCCCCTTATGCAGAAAAAGAGAAGACAGGGAGAAATCCCTTCGGGCTGCGTCAAAATATTATTCATACATAACCTCTCCCTTCCCCTCATCCTCTGTCCCCTCCCTTCATTGCATCTTAGTATCATCTATACACAGGCATTTTCCGCTCACCCCTATCTCCTGCATTCTCCCTTCTTTGCTCAACAGACATCCCTCGTTTTGTCAACTTTCCCTTCACCATATCCATCCATCACATATTCGGTCGTTCCCTCAAGTTTACTCCATCCACCTCTGCCTTCCACACCTCTTCTACTAATCTTACTTCACTCGTTCTTCCCAGATATCGAAACCATACCACTACTTTCTCACCATCCATATCTACCATCTGTTTTTCTACCTCCGTCTTCCTTCCCACCTCTTCGTTTCTCACTCTTTCCAATCTTGTAAGCCCTATCATACTTCTCAGACATTTCATCTCAAACACATTCAAACTTTTCATCTCTGACTCTTAAATTCCAAATCTTTGCCCCATACAGTGCCGTCAGTACAATCCCTCTTTCATATAATCTCCTCTTTGCATCCATTCCAAAATGCCTATTTCTTGTGACATTTTATACCCCAAGGCATTTACTTTCTTCTCTCAGTCTACAATTTACCTCCAATCCCATTTCTCCCTCTCCTGCCACATGCGATCCCAAATACCTAAAGCTATCCACTTCCTCCAGTCATTCTCCTTTTAGAATTACTTCCAACTAGCTGCCATTTTCTACCGTTATACACCTGATCACCTTACTTTTACCCCTATTTACCTGCAACATTTTCCTGTCACATACCTTCTCAAACTCCGTCACTGATTCCCTTAACCCCTCCCCCTCTGACCCTGATACAAGTGCAATGTCGTCAGCAAATAACAATCGGCTTACCTCCTACTTTTCTCCATTTCCTTTAACCATCTCCAGTCCCTGCCCATTATTCTTGTATTTGCCTCCCGCAACACTCCATCCATATACACACTGAACAGCCATGGCGACATGACGACCATGACTCAGCTCGAGCTTTACTTCAAACCTCTCAATCTCTCCATTTCCAATTCTAATACTAGCTCTACTACTCTCGTAAAAACTCTTGACTGCCCTTAACAGCTTTCCCCAAATCCCATATATCTGCAAAACCTCCCTCAGCCACTTCATGTCTACCTTGTCATAAACCTTTTCTAAATCAATAAAGGCCCAAAAATTCTTACCTTTTCCAAAAGGTTTCTCACATATCTGCCTCACCACGAAAATCTGTTCCACATGACCCTTACCTTTCCTAAACCTGTTCCTTACCAATTACTCCCTCTGTTTCTCTCCTTATCCTCTCAATCAAAAACCTCCTATAATCCTTACCAAATACGCTAAAAAATTGTATCCATTTGAAACTACTACACTCGCATTTCTCCCTTTTTTTCCTTTGTAGATCGGAACTATACAGGAACTACTCCAGTCATCCGGTACTCTATTCTACCTTAGACACACATTAAACAACCTAACTAGCCAGTACACTATTACTGTACCTCTCTTCTTCAGGTGCTCCACATGACACCCATCTAACCCAGGAATTTCGCATATTCTCAAATAGGTAACCAAAGAAATAAATAAATAAACAAGTGAATGAATCAATAGAATAGATAAATCAATCATGGTCCCATTAGTCCCATCTACATACTTTACCCCGTTGTTTCTCCTCATTCTCCTAATCCCAATCCCAATCCCAATCCTAATCATCATCCTCTTTCTCCTCCTCTTCTTAGCAGTTTCTCGTCTTCCTCCTACGTCTCCTACTCTTCTTCCCCCTACTTTCTTCCACTCCTCCCTATCACCTCTTCTTCCCCCTACTTTCTTTTACTCCTCCTTATCACCTCTTCTTTCCTTTACTTCTACACCTCCTCCTCCCCCTCCTCCCTCTTCTCCTCGTCGTCCTCCTTGTCCTCCTCCTCCTCCTCCTCCTTCTTCTCCTCGTCGTCCTCCTTGTCCTCCTCCTCCTCATCAATCTCCTCCTCCTTGTCCTCCTCCTCATTCGGTAATGATTCCTCCTACAACTCTGGGCCATCAAGACACGGAAGGGACGATGTCGTGCTCCGAGGAGGAGGGGAAGGAGGAGGAGGAGGAGGAAAAGGAAAAGGAAGAAAAGGAGAAGAAGAAGAAGAGGAGGAGGAGACAAGTGTATAAACGAAACCCAATTAAATTCGTCAGATTTCATCTTTCGGTGTTAAACAATTAATCCAGATTCAATAGGGGAAAGACTGAAGTGAGGAAGGAGTAAGGAGAAGTGGGGGAGGGAGGGAAAGAAGACGAGGGAGATAAAGGATGCGAGGGAGGGAGAATGAAAGGGAGGGAGGAAGAGAGGGAGGAAGGAAAAGAAGGAGGCTGGAAGGGAAGGAGTAAGGGAGGGAAGGAGGAAAGGAGAAGTAGAGGAAGGAGGGAAAGGGGACAGGCGAGATAGAGGATGTGAGGGAGGGAGGATGAGAGTGAGGGAGGAAGGGAAGAAAGAAGTGAAGGAGGGAAGGAGTAAGGGAGGGAAGGAGGATAGGAGAAGTAGGGGAAGGAGGATGGGGAAGGAATGAGTAAGGGAGGGAAGGAGGGAAGGAGAGAAGAATGTAAGGAGAAAAGGAAGGAAGGAGAGAAGGATAGTTGAATAGGAGAGAAGGAGGAAATTGGGAAGGGGATTAAGGAGTGATGGACGAAAGCAATGGCGAAAGAGAAGACGGAGAAAGAAAGGAAGAGAGGAAACGGGAAAGAAATAGAAAGATAAAACGGAAGAGAGGAACAAAGATGGACCCACAGAAAGTAAAGACAGCTGGAGGAAAAGGAAAAGAAACAAGAAGGTAAATATATGATAAAGGAGGGAGACGAAGGAGAGGAGGGAAAGGAATAAAAAGAGGAAGGAAAGGGACAAAAGGGAAAAGAGGGAGAGGAGGGATATGAGGAAGAAGAGAGAGAACAGGAAGAGGAGGGAGAGGAGGGAGAATAGTAAGATGAGGAAGATGAGGGAGAGGGGGGACAGGAGGGAGAGGAAGAAAAGGGGAAAGAGGAGGAAAGGGAGCGTGAGTAGGGAAAGGGGGGAGAAGAGGAAAGGAAGAGAGAGAAGGGAGAACAAGGAAAAGAGAGAGAGAAATGAGAAGAAGCAGAGAAACGAGAGGAAGGAGAAGAAGGGGTGGAAAAAGAAGAGGTAGAAATTAAAGAAGAAGGAGAAGAGGGAGAGAAGGGAGAAGAGAGAGACTAGATGGATTAGAGAGAGAAGAGGAGGGAGAGAAGGGAGAAGAGGGAGGGGAGGAGGGAGAGAGAGGCATGAGAGGGAGATGGAAGAGGACGAAGATAGAAAGAGAGAGAGAGAGAGAGAGAGAGAGAGAGAGAGAGAGAGAGAGAGAGAGAGAGAGAGAGAGAGAGAGAGAGAGAGAGAGAAAGAGAGAGAGAGAGAGAGTTGAGAGAGAGATGAGAGAGAGATGAGAGAGCTGACAGAGAGAGAGGGGGTGAGAGGGGGGTGGAGGGAAGGATGCACCTCGGCCGCTAATCAATGAGAGCGTGTCCGACAGATCAAAACACTTGTCTCCGCCACTTCATCAACGTTAATTCGCAAAACCTCCTTGTTCGGCGAAGCGTGACCATCGACCCCCCTCCTCATTCTTTCTTTCTTTCTTTCTTTCTTTTATTTCATTTTCTTCTCCCTCTCCTTACGATACGATGGTGGCGTCTTCGGACGCGTATCGGCACGGATTCCCTTTGTTGTGAGTTGGAATCCTGCAATCTTCTCCGAAACCTTCTATTCTTTCTTCTTCCTTTCTTCTTTTATCTTGTTTTCCCTCTCCTTACGTTGGTGGCATCTATGAACGTGGACTCGCACGGATTCGCTTTGATATGAGTTCGAATCCTGCAGTCCTCTCCGATTCCCAACAGTAACTGTAGCTTGCCCCAACAGTGTCTAACGAGCAATGGGCAAAGGTGACGGATCCGTCCACTGCTACGCGCCTCCTGCCGTAGGCTCCTCAGCAAATTTCCTCATAACAGAAATAATAATAATAATAATAATAATGATAATAATAATAATAATAATAATAATAATAATAATAATAA
>NC_134793.1:49126349-49138849 GCF_046742065.1 Oratosquilla oratoria
AAACCCGGGGAAGAAGCGTTTTAACTTGGCATATCTTCTCGGCCGTTAACCTGACATAGTTGAATAGATTTTGTTCCCCCTATGGAAAGGAAATTTGTGGAATGAAGAGACATACTATAGGGCTTACGGGGTTCCGGTCGGCCGGAACACCTTCCATGCCTATGATCCCGCCCGCAGACACACAAACCAACCTATATCATGTCACCCTTCTAATGCAATGACGTGACTTATACACACGTTTGGCTTCCTAACTCTAAACGATTTTATTAAGCTGGGAATGGAACTCGTGACGAACAAGGGTGTAGGTAGGAATGGGGGTTGGGTCGGGTTTATTTCTCAGGATTCCTATTTTCATTAAGTTCAACATGCGGCTGAATAAAATCATACGACGCCTGGCAGGGTACTGATCGACAAAACAGGTCAGCATAATGACAAACTTAGGTTGTTATTTATTTATTTGTTTATTTGTTCATTTTTTTTATCCTTCTACGACTGTAGTTTGGCTATTTTATGCAGCCGAGCTTTATTATGCTGGGAACTAAGACCTTATTGCTCTCATAGTTTAAAGGCGTATCTCATCAACTGATTTGCTAACAAATTAAATTTAATTAATTTATTCATTTAGAAGAACAGATTTGCAATTAAAGATTTGAGTACATCCACCTATGGTTTCCTTCAACTCATCCATTCATTCAATCTTTTGGTCTTCCCCTCAATTCAATCTACCACATTCTTTTTGCTATTTTTTTTTTCATATACCCACATCATCCCAAATTTTTTTCCAATCATATCTACCAGCTCTGTATCACCTACACTCTCTGTCTCACTTTCTCATTTCTTACTATATCCTTGTGACCACCACTATTCTTCTTAAACACATAATCTAAAACACATCTAAACTTGGCGCACTTAATCGGCGCGAGATTCTCCCTAAGGATAGAAGCGCTGATAAACGAGATCCCATAACTTTTCTTCTCCCCAGTCTCTTCCCCCACCCAATGAGAGATGATAAACAATGATAATAATAATCAGTAATCATAGCCACTAGAGATCGCAGCTGCTGCGCCGGGCTCCTGAACGTCGAAGCGCGCGGGGTCTTGCCGCCTCGGCCCGGCCCGGCGTCCAACACAAAAGAGTCGAGGGCCGCATCGTCAGTCTACGCGCAAGGTTCCCGACGCTGCCTGAGTGCATTTCAAAGGACTCTGGCCCTCCATCTCCCTCCTGCCAAAGGGGGAAGGAAAGGGGGACCTGGCAGTTGGAAATGGGTCCCCCACCTCCGAAAAATAGAAAAGAAAAAAGAAAAAACTACTCTAGCCGAAAATTAGGTGATTTTCTAAAGGATAAAAGAAATAGGTTTGGGTGGGGAGGGCTGTGGGAAGAAGGCTTATTTGGTCAGTTCTCGTCCAATAGTCGTCGAAAGAAGAGATGCAGCGACGACGACTGGAACAAGGAAAGAGCTAGAGCGTCGGCAGGTTTAAGAAAATGTATATATAAATAAAAACGATGAAACAAAACATGTTAAAACGATATAAGATAAAATAAAATAAATAAAACAAGACCAACAAGAAATAATAAAATAAGATAATAAAACAAGATAAAACAAAATAAAATTAAACAAAATGAAATAATAAAATAAGGTAATGGAACAAAATATTGAAATGAAATGAAGCAAAATAAGATCAAATAAGATATAAAAATGAAGTGACAAACAATAGATTAAATGAACAAAAATGTAAATTAAAATATTAAATATTTCGACACGACTTTATTATTGTTAGTTATTCATTCATATATGGTTTGTTTTAACTTCGGTTTCTGTTGCCATTGGTAAGGTGAATATTTTATGGCTATTAACTTTTTAAACAATTTACTTAAAAAATTAGAAACTACTAAAACCGTCTAGAACAGATAGACTACGTCCTCTGACGATTTCATCGAATGACCTCAAACCAGCTAGAATTCCACAGCATTTCTAAGATCTCTTTCTTGTTAACGACTGGTGTGAATGAAAAATAAAACAAATAAAAAGGTATGGGCTCTATGTCACAGGGGGTGTGAAGCTGCGGCCGAAGCCGTCACCTTTGTCCTATGCGCTTGGACTATAGGGATAGGTAACAGTTACTGCTGGGAATCGGAGAGGTGTGAGGGATTCGAACCCACAACTAAGCGAAGGCGAGACCAGCACGCTTATGATTTCGCCAACACACAGATAAATAAATAAAAACCATAAAATGAAAAAATAAATGTAAAACATTAGACAGAACAAAACCAATAGAAAACATAAATTCAGAGCAAGATTTTTTTTTTTTTTTTTTTTATAAGTTAGATAGGGCCTTGTTTGCAACTGCCCTTTTCGCCGTCGTCATCATCACACAAGAGGAAGAAATGAAAGAAAATAGAAGAGAGGGGAGAGAGAGAGAGAGAGAGAGAGAGAGAGAGAGAGAGAGAGAGAGAGAGAGAGAGAGAGAGAGAGAGAGAGAGAGAGAGAGAGAGAGAGAGAGAGAGAGAGAGAGAGAGAGAGAGAGAGTGAGACTTGAAATGATATCGGGAGTGAGACCTGAAGTGAGAGAGGGAGAGAGAGCGAGGGCTAGAAAGGGAGTGAGAGAGGGAGAGGGAGTGGGAGTGGGAGTGGGAGTGGGATCCTACTTCGCGTCGGATACTCCTGGGAGAGACAGATAATTCATGAAAATGCGAAGCAATTATTTCCGCAAAGATGCGCCGCGTCTGAATGGAAATTAAGAAAAAATATAAAAGTAAACGGAAAACAGGAAAGGAAATAGGCGCCGCCGACGTGGAGGAGGAGGAGGAGGAGGAGGAGGAGGAGGAGGAGGATATGGAGGAGGAAGTGGTGGAGGACAAGGAGGAGGAGAAGGAAAGAAAAGGAGGGCAAAAGGAAGGCAAGCGAAGGGAAACTGGAGGGGAGGGAAACTGCAAGACAAAAGGGAGAGTGGGAGAGGAAGGAGAAATATTAGGGGAGGGTGAGACAGGAAAGAAAAGAGAGAAATAAGACGCGGAAAGGGAGACAGAGAGGAAAAGAGAGAAGGCGAGAGGGAAGCAGAGAGGAGAGAAAATGAGAGGAGGGGAAGGGAGAGAAGAGAAAGTAAGAAGAGGGGAAAGGAGGGGTGGAAAGGGGAGGAAAGGGAGAGGAGAGGAAGGAAAGGAGGGGAAGGAAGGGAAGTAAGGGGAGACAAAAGGGGGGAAAGACTAAAGAAGGCAAGGGGTTTAGGGAAAGAGAGAGGTTCAGGGAAAGAGCCGGGAGAGGAGGGGAAAGAGAAGAGGGAAGGGAGAAGAGGGGAGGGAGAGGAAGGGAGTAGGAGGAAGACAGTGAGAAAAGGGAAGGGAGAGGAGGGGAGGAAGAGGAGGGAAGGCAGAGGAAGGCAGTGAGAGGAAGGAAATGAGAGGAGGGGAGGGAGAGGAGTAGAGGAAGAGGAAGGGAGTGAGAGAAAGGGAGTGAAATGAGGGGAGGAAAAGGAGGGGAGGGAGAGGAGAGGAGTGAGAGGAAGAGAGGGAGAGGAGGTGAAAGAGGTGAGAAGAGGGAGAGGAGGGGAGGAAGAGGAGTGAAGGAAGAGGAAGGGAGTGAGAGAAAGGGAGTGAAATGAGGGGAGGAAAAGGAGGGGAGGGAGAGGAGAGGAGTGAGAGGAAGAGAGGGAGAGGAGGTGAAGGAGACGAGGAGAGAGAGAGGAGGGGAGGAAGAGGAGTGGAGGAAGAGGAAGGGAGTGAGAGAAAGGGAGTGAAATGAGGGGAGGAAAAGGAGGGGAGGGAGAGGAGAGGAGTGAGAGGAAGAGAGGGAGAGGAGGTGAAAGAGGTGAGAAGAGGGAGAGGAGGGGAGGAAGAGGAGTGGAGGAAGAGGAAGGGAGTGAGAAAAAGGGCGTGAAATGAGGGGAGGAAAAGGAGGGGAGGGAGAGGAGAGGAGTGAGAGAAAGAGAGGGAGAGGAGGTGAAGGAGACGAGGAGAGGGAGAGGAGGGGAGGGAGATGAAGGAATTAAGAGCGGGAGGGGGATAAAGAAAAGAGGAGAGTGCATGTTACGGGGGGACAGAGCCAAAGGAAGTGAAAGAGGGGAGGATGGGTAAAAGGTGTAACTAAGGTAAGGGGAGAGAAGGAAAAAGAGGCAAGAGGAAGGAGAGAGGGGAGGGATAAAAAATGAGAGCAGGGGGAGGGGCGAGGAGAGAAGAGAGGGGAGAAGAGAGGTGGAGAGAGGGGAAAGTAAGTACAGGAGGGGAGGGGGAAAGAGAGAAAGAGAGGAAGGAGAGGGGAAAAGGGAGTGTGGAGTAGAAGTAGGTTGAAGAAAGAGTAAATGGAGGGTGGGGGAAGTAAAGAAGTAAAGAGAGGGAAAGGAAGAGATATTGGGAAAAGGGTATGGAAAGATGATGAATATGTGGTTGAGGAAAAACGGAAGGGAAGGACAAAAAAAGGGGGGGATGATGGAAGGGGAAGAGTAATGAGAGAAGAGAAAGAGGTAACAATAGAAGGGAAGGGAGAAGTAGTAACGGAAGGGATGGAAGGGTAAGGCAAGGGGGATGGTAAAGATGGAAGGTAGAAAGGTAAAAGTGAGAGAGAAGTGACGGTGAGAGGGGGTAAAGGGAAGGGACATGGTAGGAAGGCGAAAGGGAAAGGAGGTGAGAGAGAGACGAGGGAGAGACAAGGAGGAGGTGAGGGGGAGAGGGGGGAGATGTGGAAGAGATGAGAGGTACGGAAATGTGATATGTAGGCTAAGGTCAGGGAACAAAGAATCGAGCAGTACCGTCAAATGTTTCTATGTTCAAGAAACAATAATAAAAAAAATGCAAAAGGTAAAAAGAGATATATATATACTTGTACGCAGAGGATGTTATGGTTTTGACATGTAGCAGGAACAACGTAACAGCAGATGTAGAGTGACTATAAAACAATAGAGCGCAGTCGTCGTGCGCAGCTCTATCCCACGTCAA
Organism: Oratosquilla oratoria; assembly: GCF_046742065.1. NCBI lineage: Eukaryota > Metazoa > Arthropoda > Malacostraca > Stomatopoda > Squillidae > Oratosquilla > Oratosquilla oratoria. Next base: position 49,131,279 of record NC_134793.1, read on the forward strand.
GAAAACAACAGCAATACGTCATCCCGCCACGGAGGCGCCTCTTTCAATCGCATTAGAAGCGACAAGAGACGAGATTCATAAACGATTGGATCCGGTCCCATAACAGCAGGATCGAAGCGCCCGTAAACAATAAAGCCCAATTCTACTCTGATGAGAATGACGCTCGTAAATGGGGAACAAAGTGAAAATGGGCAAAAGAAAGCGTCGACTTTTACGATTGGTGAAGCAGGACGAGGATGAAGAGGTGAAAGAAGAGGAGGAGGAAGAGGAGGAGAAGGGGGAGAGATGGGAGGAGGAAAAGGAGGAAGAGGAGGAGGAAGAAGAGGAAGAGAAAGAGGAGAGGCAGGAAGAGGAGAAGCAGGAATAGAAAGAGGAGGAAAGGAACGAGGATAAAAAGGAAAAGGAGAAGGAAGTGGCAAACGAGAAGAAAGGAACAGAAAAAAGAGGAGCGAGGTGGAGGACGAGGAGGAGGAAGAAAAGGGGCGAGTAGGAGAGGTGAGGACAATAAAGGGAAGGAGAGGAAGCAGAAGAAAGGGAGGAAGGAAGACAAGGATAGTGAGGAGGAAAATATTTAGAATGAGGAAATGAGAGAGGATGAAGAGAGGAAGGAGGAAGTAAGTAAGTATGAAAAAGGTATTAGGAGAAGGAAGAGAAGAGGAAACGGGAGAAGGGTCTGGTACATATAACACACACAAACACACACACACACACACACACACACACACACACACACACACACACACACACACACACACACACACACACACACACACACACACACACACACACACACACACACATACACACACACACACACACAGTACCTTACGTGTAAATATGTGATATATATATATATATATATATATATATATATATATATATATATATGTTGTGTGTGTGTGTGTGTGTGTGTGTGTGTGTGTGTGTTTGTGTTTAAAAATATATATATATATGTTTATATATATATATATGTATATATATATATACACATACATATATATATATATATATGTGTGTGTGTGTGTGTGTATATATGTATATACATATATATATGTATATATATATATATATATATATATATATATATATCAAAGAATAAAGAACGAGTTAGATCTGCAGTGTGTTCACAATACATATCCTTGATCCTATCTCATTTCAGCCGCGAGCAAGGGATCCCCATAAACAGAGAAAGTAAAAGTTTACATCAGAGGCTTCCTGGGCCTCCTGGGACTCGAGACCTCGTACAGCGTCTCTAGCGTTAAAGAAGAGTAACCTCCCCGTCGTTTTATATCCAAGTAACCCGATCCGCCTCCTGCCACTGAAGACTCCAACGAGTTCGCGCGAAGTCGACGCGGCTTCGAGGTCGAAGGCGACTTCCGGCTCGTTGTGTTATGGTGGTGGTGAGAGAAGGAGGGCGAAAGATAAGGTGAAGAAATTTTAGTAATAGATTTCTTGTAAGTGTGGAAGAGGAATAATAGGAGGAAATGGAGAAGGAAAAGGAAGAGAAGAGGAGGAGATGAAGGAGGAAAAGGAAGAAAAGAGGAGGAGATGGAGAAGGAAAAGGAAGAAAAGAGGAGGAAGAAACAGAGGAAGAAAATGAAAGTAAAGGAGAAGGAGGAAAATTACGAAAAAAGGAAAATTAGAAAGAAGAGGAAAAGAAGCAAAGAGATGAAGACGAGGATAAAAAAGAGGAAGAGGAAGAAAAGAATTAAGAACAGGAAGAAAAGACGGAGGAATATGAGAAGAAGGAGTAGTAAAAAAGGAGGAGCAAGAAACGGAGAATAAAGAGGAGGAAGAAAAAGAGGTTGAGAAAGAGGAGGAAGATGATCATATCCCTCTTCTACCTTTTTTTTTTATCTGTATCATCCGTGCCTACCCTCTACATCCCAATGTCCTACTCCCCTCCTATACTTCTATGGCCTCAACTATTTTTTTTTCTTCCGTTCCCCTTCCCTCTTTGCAATCTCTCCCCTTTCCCTTCCCTACCACATTCTTTCGTCCTCATGTTTTTCCTTTTCCCTATTCCAACTCCACATCCCCACTCCATCCACCTCTTTCCTTTTCTTTCTCGTCAATCTGAACCCCTTTTTCTATGTACCATTTGCCTTTCCATCCACCCTCTCCCTCGTCTTTCCCTTCCCTATTCATCTCTGGAATTCCCTTTTACATACTTTGTCATTCACTTTCGCTCTTTCTCCTCTACTTCGTTCCTTATCTTGAACACTAATCCCCACTGCCCTCCTTCCTTCCTTCCTTTTTCTTTCTTGTTTCCTTCCCCTTCCTCTGATATCACCTTCCTTCGTTCCTCATCTTCCCCCTTTCCTTACAGTTTTTCTTCGTTTTCTTTCTTTTCTTCTCATATCACTATCCCTTTTCTTCTTCCTAACCAACTCCTTCCTTTCCATTTTGTTACTTTCCTACCATATCGCCTTCACTTGTTCCTCCTCTTTAACCCACCCCCACCCCCACCCTTCTCTTTCTCCATTCCTCCGAGATACAAGCACTTGTGCTACAAACGAAAAAGGCATCCACAGTATCATCGAGGCAGCAGGAGCAGCAATAGTAGTTTGAGTATCAACATCACCGTCGTGGTTTTATCTATTCGTGCGAATATGTAAGAAAGGCCTTTGCTCATTCTCAGGTCTTCTCGAGACGGAGGAGAGAGGTAAGGTTAGAAACGAAATTTGAGGGAGGAAAGGTATGGAAGAGAAAGCACGGGGGGGGGAGAGGGAAGGGGAGGCATAGTTTCTGTGTTTGTGTGCTTGTCTACGCATATGTACACATACGTGTTCATATGCGTTTGATCATGTTTGTATGTGCATGTATTGTGAGCGCGAGCGCGCGCGTGTGTGTGTGTGCTATGAAGCACGCGTTAGTTTGAACATAGACCTATGCATTTATTTGTGGATGCACGTGAGCGCGTGCAAGCATACAAGCACAAGAATTTACAGTTCTAATCCGGTGTCGAGTCATTTGGGGAGCTGCATATGTAATCTCGTGCATTAAAAGGGCTTAGCAGAGGGTTTTATTATCTAATATACAATTACGGAAAATTAGCTTTCTTTCCTCCCCACTGCTTCTCTTCAAGGCGTCATTTCGTCTGGCAGCTTGTGCCCCAACATTTCAAATGTAATTCAAAGTTGTCTCTTTGGCTCTCGGGAGAACAGCACCATAAGGGCGATATTGCGTTGTAAAATAATTCTAATCTGCCTTTACAATACTTGCACACTAAAGAGATGTTCTAAAAGGAGCACTCTATGCAAATGTTGGCGAGTTAGCACATGGGGGGAGGATTGGTAGTGCAAGGGGGAGTTGGGGGAGGGGGAGATGGAGTGTGTGCGGAGAGTTCGTGGCAGCGAGCGAAGTTGAGTTGATGGTGAAGTTGGGAGTAAAGAGGGTGAAGATCCACATGGAGTTGGAGGTGTTGGTGGAGGTTAAGGTACAGGTGCTGGAGGAGGTGGGGGTGGTGGTGTTGGTGGTGGTGGTGGTGGTGGTGGTGGTGGTGGTGGTGGTGGTGGTGGTGGTGGTGGTGGTGGTGGTGGTGGTGGTGGTGGTGGTGGTGGTGGTGGTGGTGGTGGTGGTGGTGGTGGTGGTGGTGGTGGTGATAGTGAAGGTGATTTTGCTAGAGATGGTGGTAAAGGTATCGTACGTAAAGGAGTAAGACGATCTTATTTAGCATATATAAGAATAAAGGAGACTGCAAGAGACCATAGGGCCTACACTATGTAGTCCCATGTCCATTACCACCTGCTATCCCCATTCCTAAAGCTATCTAACCTTCTTACAGCCAATAGTTAAAGTGCTCGCTAAAGGGTTACTAAGTCTATTCTATTTGTTAACCATTTTATTGGTAAACCATTTCTTGTCTATTTCCTTCTTAAATCTAAATTTGTCCAATTATGAATTCTGCGCTCCTGAAAATTCACAAATTCACTCGGTTCGGAGATGCAAACCTGGCTAAATATTTGAAGATTAGAACAAATTGAAACAAAACTTTCCAGACAGGAGTCTTCACGTCTCTTCTCAGTAAAACAGACAGAAAGAAGAACATGTTACTTCATCTAGAGCACAGAATAACATTGAACGCGTCAAACCTGCAGGCAAACTTGTTCTTTCTGAAAATTCCTGGAAAGAGCAAAGAAATCTTCCCACCTGCAAACAAACTAAAGACTTGAAGGTTTTAGAAAACATTAAATATAAATGAATAGATAAATAAATAAATAAATGAATAAATAAATAAACAAATAAATAAATAAATAGATAAATAAATAAATAAATAAATAAATAAATAAATAAATAAATAAATAAATAAATAGATAAATAAATAAATAAATAAACAAATACATAAATAAATAAATAAACAAATAAATATATAAATAGATAAATAATTGAATAAATAAATAAATATATAAATAGATAAATAAATAACTAAATGAATAAATAAGTAAATGATTAAATAAGTAAATAAATGAATAAATAAATAAATAAATAAATAAATAAATAAATAAATAGATAAATAAATAAATAAATAAATAAATAAATAAATAAATAGATAAATACAAATAAATAAACATAGATAAATAGATAGATAAGAATAAATAAGTGAATAAATGAACATTTAAATGAATCAATGAATGAGTAGATCAACAATAACCAATGAAATGACAAGCTCGAGAATGTTAAATATTCTCAAAGACAATAAATACATAAATAGATAAATAAACACATAGGTAAATAAATATACTAATAAGTATATAAGAAAATATTTGAAAGCCTATATGCTATGAGCAGGAGAATTGAGAATTGCAAATGATGCGTACGAACTGTGAAACAAGATAATGATGTGATCATAAATGAAACAGAAGACCTTGGCTCCTGAGGGAAAGCGGCAACAGAACTTCAAGAGTAAGGTTAAGAGAAAGAGTTGGAAAAGAGCAAGAGCAAGAGCAAGAGAAAGAGCCAGTGTAAGAGTAAGAGCGAAAGCAAGAGTAAGAGCAAGAGCAAGTGTAAGCGTAGGAGCAAGAACAAGAGTAAAAGCGAGAGCAAGAGTAAGAGCAAGGAGAAGTGTAAGAGTAAGAGAGAGAGCAAGAGTAAGAGCCACTGTAAGAGTAGGAGCGAGAGCAGGCGTAAGAGCAAGGGCAGGTGTAAGAGTAAGAGAGTGAGCAAGAGTAAGAGTCAGTGTAAGAATAGGAGCGAGAGCAAGAGCAAGAGTCAGTGTAAGAGTAGGAGCGAGAGCAGGCGTAAGAACAAGGGCAGATGTAAAAGTAAGAGAGAGAGCAAGAGTAAGAGTCAGTGTAAGAGTATGAGCGAGAGCAAGAGTAAGAGCAAGAGCAAGCGTAAGAGTAAGAGAGAGAGCAAGAGTAAGAGTCAGTGTAAGAGTAGGAGCGAGAGCAAGAGTAAGAGCAAGAGCAAGTGTAAGAGTAAGAGTGAAAGTAAGAGTAAGAGTCAGTGTAAGAGTAGGAGCGAGAGCAAGAGTAAGAGCAAGGGCAAATGTAAGAGTAAGAGCGAGAGCAAGAGTAAGAGTCAGTGTAAGAGTAGGAGCGAGAGCAAGAGTAAGAGCAAGGGTAAGGGTAACAGTAAGAGAGAGAGCAAGAGTAAGAGTCAGTGTAAGAGTAGGAGCGAGAGCAAGAGTAAGAGCAAGAGCAAGTGTAAGAGTAAGGGCGAGAGCAAGAGTAAGATTAAGAGCAAGAGCAAGATCCAGTGTAAGAGTAAAAGCAAGTATAAGAGTAAGAGCGAGAGCAGGAATAAGAGCGAGAGTATGAGCAAATGTGACTGGTGCACTTGGTAGCGGAGGAGAGAAGACGCTAACCCAGTGTTCACCGTATGTTAGTCAAGGGTTGCAATCAAGTTAACTGTGGTTAGAGGTTTAAAATAATCCCAATTAACCAATTTGGGACTGTTACACTTTAACGATCTTTCGACAAACTATCACAGATTTCATAACAGCTAATTGGAAGAGATTTCAGTTGATTGGGAAGAAAAATCTGGTCTTGAAAGTCTTTAGGTGATCTATCATTCCACTTGTTCTTATGTTGCTATATTTCCTTTTTCGTATATATTTACAGACAATTTCATTCTGTTAGGGTACAGGACTTGTGAGTCTCTCTGGATGCAGTCTAAGTTTAGTGCTTGCAAAAAAGGAAATAAAAAGCCAAAACCCAACAAAAATTGAGTTAACAAGGAAAGTGTAAGTGACGAAAGAAAAAATGAACCCCAAAGTTGCCAGAAACTGTAGGAAAAAAATAAAAACAAGAAACTTGAAGACGGTGAAAGAAGGAGGTAAATGAAGCACATACATAATCTACAAAAAGAAAACACTGATAAAAAAAGAAGAAAAAGAAAGAGAAAAAATGGCAACCACATGTGTTTGACATTAATGTTTACAGATGATTATCAATTGAAAGAACTTCCCCGAAGCAGAGACTGCCTGCACGGGTTTTATTCTAGCTAATATTTGAACTCAAAACTTACCATCCCACGAAGTGGGAAATGGGAAGTGAGAAACCCCTGGGAGGGCACAGCATGTCAGTTGCGGCAAGCAGCTTTTTTTTATTATTATTATTACTTATTTATTTATTTATTTATTTATCTATTCATTTATTTGTTTATTTATTTATTCATTTACTTATATTATATATATATATAAATATATATATATACATATATATATATATATATATATATATATATATATATATATATATATATATATATATATATATATATATATATATATACATATATATATTTAGGCCGATGCTTAGGTTGCTTCCCCGAGTAGTCATGGCTGTCAGGAACCAACACAAGAAACACGTAGCAGGTCCCGGGAATCGAACTTACTACCACCTGCTCATGAGTACGACATGCTATCTACATATTTCATTGAGATGAGGAAGCGGTCTCATAGTGAAAGGATGCACTGCACAATCAACATAGGAAACTCTTTCAGAAACGACATGAAAACGAAAGACAAAGACTTTAACCCTGTCTTCAAACTTATGCTTTTTAATGCAATTTAATACAACTTAATGCAATTCTAAGCGGCTGGGAGGAAACTTGGGTAGGAATAAGTTAAGGTGTGAGGACCAGAAAGCGCTTTGCTGTGGTCGAAGCCGTCACCTTTGTCCTATTATGCTCCCTACGGACTGTTGGGGCAAGTGACATTCATTGTTGGGAATCGGAAAGGAGTACGAGATTCGAACCCACAACTAAGCAAATACGAGACCAGCACGCTTATGATTATGCCACCAGTGAGGTGCATTAGATGAGGACCATCCGGACGGCGTTACCGGTTAACTGAGGGCCGCGGACCATTTGCATGAGAGACCAAGGGTAACGAATGAATTGATTGATGCCAGATGTCAACATAAGCTTCAATTTAGTTGAACACTAAGAATCAATTGAATAACTGGGGAATTTGAAAGTGTATTCTACGGTGGAAAACGAGTCTTTATACAGAAAGTTTTCTCCATTGGCATCTATATAATTCGAAATGCTCTGATATTCGAAGGAAAATGTCACTAAAAATTATTTACAAAGTATTCGTAAATGCTTCTTGTGTCCGAAATTTT
>NC_134793.1:49148849-49151349 GCF_046742065.1 Oratosquilla oratoria
CCCTGAATAAATTGACATCATTTAACAACAGATGCAAAAAGTGAATTAGTATGTAGATATTCATCACCTATTAGGGGATACGGTGGCCAATCAGAGGTTGAATTGGGGAAAAGAGTATCAACACGAACAAACCAAAGTTCATTTGAAAGATATACAGTTATCACACTGGGCTTCCACGAGATTCACCAGCGCCGACAGTTGGGCGTTCGTTTGAGTAAAAACGACTTCTGTTACAATATCTTATTTTTCAAATCTCCAAATATGAAATTATCTTTCCCTCATATACACCAAAGTTGTTAAAATATTCTTAGAGAAGTCTAGATATCTGTAAGCGAACTCCTAGTTATTCAAATGGAGGATGGAGGTAGGACGTGTGAGGAAAAATAGCACAGTGTGATATACCCTTAACAATCGACTTTCAGGCGATTTTGATCATCTAAAGAAAACCCTTGACACAGAGAAAAGGTCAAGAGACCACAGGACTCAAAACTGATGTGGACGGGCTGTGTTAGTATTTAGTATGTTGTCGGAAATAGCCAGCTCTTCAGTCATTGGGGATAATCTACCATCGAAGCACTTAAGGAGAGCAACAGAACAGAGGTCCACTAGAAGTTAAAAGTGACATATATATATTTTGTTTCTTTTGAAGGCTCGTCTCCATTGATAAAAACATTGTCAAGATTCCGTACGTGGGTTGGGGGTGGGGAGTGTGAATGTGGGAGGGGGGGTAAGGGTTCTTCTGAGGGCATCGCCAATAGGATTTGAATAACCAACCAAACAGGTTTCCCCCCCCGGGCAAGCCCTTGGTAATAGGATTCCAAAAACAGGATTCCTGCCGACACCCTTTGCGTGAAATTGTGTCACACCAACTAGATATTGAATTTTTCTTTTCCAATAAACGTGATTATTCCTTAGAAAATTACTCCTAAAATAAATAAATATATATATATATATATATATATATATATATATATATATATATATATATATTGCAGTAAAAACACTGGGAAATAAGAAACTTACCCCGAACGTTTTCGTCTATTTAAGACATTTTCAAGGAATATAAAGTGATAGACACATAGGTGCATATATATACATAAAGTTTTAGGAAACATGGTGAAGACACACAAGATGCTTCATAGCCAGGTTAAGAAGTGTTTAAATTTAAGGACATTTGATCATATGACGTTACATTACCTGGGCCTGGTAATATTTGGAGCATTTTGCAAAAATGCCTCAACCGTCACCAGGCCCGGGTGATGTAGCGACATATGATAAAATTTCCTTAAATGTAAACACTTCTCAGCCTGGTTATGAAGCATCTTGTATGTCATCACCATGTTTCCTACTACTTTATTACATATGCTCCTGTGTCTCTGTCACTTTGTATTCCTTGATAATGTCTTAAATAGACGAAAACATTCGGACTAAGTTTCTTTTTTTCCAGTGGTTGTTCTGCTTATATATATATATATATATATATATATATATATATATATATATACACATATATATATACAGTATACATATATATATATATATATGTATATATATATATATATGTAAAGACAGACGAATATGGAGGTGAGGTGGCAAAATGAAACGTTAAGGCTAGAGTATGGAGCTTTATTCAGAATCAGACGTTTCGACCTCTTGGGCCTTCCTCAGTGGACTGAATACGGAATAAGAATCAAAGTCCATCAATAGTTTACATGGTGATCTGACGACCCTGCTTGACCTCATCCCGGTCACGTTGTCCCCCCACACTCGCCGACCACCAGTTGTGCGGACGTTTGAGCCCAGGACATAAAACCCTTACGAAAAATTGTGGTTTTCTCGGTGGCAATGTGTGCCGCCTCAAAAGCTTTCCTTTTCTTTTTTCCCATTTTCCTATGTAGAACGTGGGCTTCCTTCCAGTTTGGCAAATGATTTTCTTCATCGATATGAACTACTAGGGCATTTGATGTTCTGTGATGTTTCACATCCCTCTTGTGTTCTTGTAATCTTCTGTCCATGCCACGTCCTGTCTCACCGATATAAACTTTCTCACAACCTGCACAAGGAATTCTGTAAACAACACTTATTTTCTTGCAAATTTTCTGTATTTCTGGTAAACTCGCCAATTCTCTTTCCCGCTGATATTACTAAATTTATTCTGGTGTTCTTTAAAAAATTACTAATTAATTAGTAATTTTTTAAAGAACATCAGTTCCTATCTCTAGATACGCGGTGCTCGAGAATCATGACGTACACAGCGTCGGCTTTCTCTTCTGTGGTTGCGGAAGTTGGCCGTCCTGACCGGGGTTCATCTGTGATCTCGAAATGATCAGTCCGAAACCTTGACACCCACATTGTCACAGTAGGACGTCATCCTTCAAGACGTCCTTCATCTCGGCGGCCCTTTGCCTTTAGCAGTGATATATTCATTAGAAGGTTTTAGAGATATGATACTGGGATATCCAATCAGGGTGTGGACTGATCATACAGCTATTCTGAACCT
>NC_134793.1:49156349-49158849 GCF_046742065.1 Oratosquilla oratoria
ATGAAATAACACACACAAAAAAAAAAAAAAACAGGATGCCAACAAATAAGAAGACTAATCTTTAGATAAACACTAAAACTTATTCTTTACGAATTCAACCAACAGAATCTTTAAACATTAGGCTGAGTTCTATTTCAATCTTCCTGCTGTGACCTATTCCATTTAAAAGCTTCAATGTTTCTTTGAAAAGGAGAAACTAGAGACGAATATATCCAGTGAGTATACAAATGCATAAAAAGGGGAAGTAGAATGTAATAATGGTGTTATTCAGTTTCTACTGAAGATTTCCATACAAAATAACACTAGTGCAATTACGATATACCCTCGTCATTAGTCGAAACTGGATTTAAGGAATAGATTAAGATATATATCAATACATGAACACATTCATATTCAAATAAATAATAAAATGAATATATATTAAATTAAAATAGTTATGTGCACTTAAAAAACATGCAACCATTATAATATATACACCACACTCTAGCCCTAAAAAAAAATTAAATATATACACACACACACACACACACATATATATATATATATATATATATATATATATATATGTATATATATATAGATATATATATATATATGTATGTATGTATATATATGTATATATATATGTATATATATAAATATATACATATATATATATATACTGTATATATATATATAGATATATATATATGTATACATATCTATATATATATACATATATATATATATATATATATACATATATTTGTTTGTGTTATTTCATATATATATATATACATACATACAGTATATATGTATACATATATATGTATATATATATTCATATAAATTGATATGTATACACAAACATATGATATATGTACATATATTTACACATATATACACACATATACATAAATATACATAGGTATATATATAAAATAATTCCTACTGTCGTCCCCTGATTCAAACCATGGCTCGCGAGAATACGACGCCGACGCTCTACCACTAGGATGTCGGTTGTCTAAAATTCTTCAACCTGGGAATGAATCTACTCCCGAGGATTTAAGTCGACTGCTAACCGCCGTCCGTACTTAGTTTTTGCGAAGAAGTAACAACACTCTTAGCTTCGTGGCTAAGCATGTACGTTTCATTTATGAACTTTTCATTGTTGTCATACCTGAATAAAAATCACCAGTGACGGTGTAGTCAATGAAATAATTCCGACTGTCGCCCCCTGATTCGAACCATGGCTTGCGAGAATACGACCCCAACGTTCTACCACTAGGTTATAGGTTGTCTAAAATTCTTCAACCTGGGAATGAATCTACTCCCGAGGAATTAAGTCGACTGTTAACTGCTGTCCGTACTTAGTTTTTACGAAGGACTAACAACTCTCGTAGCTTCGTGGTTAAGGTGGTATGTTTCCTCTATGGACTTTTCATTGTTGTCATACCTGAATAGAATCAACAGTGATGGTGTGGTCAATCAAATAAGATAGTGACGTCACGGAAACGGCGACGACTGATTGGCCAAGAGTGATGATGTTACGGCAACGGAGACGACTGTTTGGCTGAGAGCGAGACGTCCGCAAACCCCCGAGGAAGCCTCTGTAATCACATGGGGAGCCCTTTAGGAGCCATTGAAGAGTTACTAGGGAACCTCTGGGAATCCCTGTGGGGATTCCCTGTGGAACTTTGTAGGAACTCCAAGGCGAGTACTTTTGGAGCCCCTGGGGTGTACTCTAGAAACTCCTAGTAAGCCCCAGTGGAACCTCTTAGAAGCCCTCAGGGAAGCTCTAGGTACTAATAAAAGAATTCCTGTAATCGGACCGGAAACTGGAAATTTCTCAAGTGAACACGTCCTCTCCGGCCCGTTTGTGTGATTTGTCCCAGTGTGTCTCTACAAGACAAACGCAGGGCCACCATTTTTGGAGTTGGATAATAAAAGGAAATATTCACTAAATGATGTGAGGAAGAATAAGAGTCTAAACCAGGAGTTAGTTAACATTCACAAAAGAGAATTCCTTGAGAAGTACAAGTCCTCTTTGCCTCCTTTTTGCAAGAAGAAAACTAATGAAGCGTCAGAAATCAAGAACAGTATTTTGCTGTTCTTTGAAAAAAAATTAAGCGCCTAGAGGAGGAGTTTAAGAACAATTCAGCTCAACAGTTGAATCTTGAGGATCTTACAGATTGCGATGGAGATATAGACTCTGCAGAAGAGAAGTGATTTGTGTCTCACTGCTGGTCTGGATAGTCTATAGATCGTTTATATTCGAAAGTGGGTGTTTTAGCGCAAACAAGGATTTCAGATCTTATTATTTCGACATAAAATGCAAGCAGCCCGTAGGGTCTGGTGCCGAAGGCGCCTGCGAGCGAAGCGAGGGCGCCCGAAGGGCCAAGCCCCCGCATAGTGGGGTTGGACGATTCCTCCCTTTCATTTCAGTTCCTCGTGAATGATAGGTTTTCCCTTTATCCCTTGGCAGAGCTTTAAAAGATTCCATTTGTCCTAGAAATATGCT
>NC_134793.1:49166349-49173849 GCF_046742065.1 Oratosquilla oratoria
CCATCCATAAATTCATGAACTTTTTCTTAAAATAACCGATAGTTTCAGTGCTTACTATAGGATTACGAAGTCTATTTCTTTAATTAAACATTCTATTGGTAAATTATTTCTTATTTAATTCCTTCTTAAACCTAAATTTGTTCAATTTAAATCCATTAGTGTGAATTCTGCTCTGTCCTGGGTTTGCAGTTTTTCCTCACACTGCATCTCTCAGCTGAATGAATTGTTCTTATGTGAAAAAAATACACAAGTCTGTTATTGGGATACGCTTACCAAGATCAATACAGTCATGTTCATTTTTCTGAATCAAATCATCTGTCGACATCATAGTGTATTAAATCAATTAGCTACAAGTCTGATATCCAAATACTAATGTGACCGTAATTCATTAACTTAAAAGCCGCGTCACACATTCAAGATTCTTGTCAAATGCTGTGAATTTCAATAGCTACAAGACGATTTTGTTTACAATATTCTAAATTTTGATAAGGACAATTAAACAATGGACCTAATATTCGTAAAAGTTTAATTTCTCTTAGTTCGGTATTCAGTTTCTCTGTATATTACGCAAAGATGATTTGACATTTGAGGATTCGAAAAATAAAAGATTGCAACCTAAGTCGTTTCTATTCAAGTAAACTCGAGTCGCATATGTGTCTTTACGAAAGTATCTACGTCACTGGACGACAAGCGGCAAGTCACAGCGATACCATTTGCCACAAGCAATAATTCACGATCCCAACATCCTAATAACAATACGGATATATCAGGTTTAGGAGAGCCAACATGACAGACATATACTGTCTATTCCGTCCGACGTACATTTAACCATGCATCTGACATAGTTCCTCTCACAGAGAGCTTCAGCAACCGTACAGAGATCATCAATGGAAACGGAATCTATCAGACTCAGGAAAGCGTTTCATCTCAGGTATCAGAAATCATTGCAGACATTTAAGACTTTAAGGAAATGGTAATACATTACCAATTTTGATTTGAAATTTCTGACATTTGCTGTTTTATACACAGTTAAAAATATGGTAACAAGTAAAAATTTTGCACTTTTCAATATGAGTATAAACACATGAAGAAGATATGGAACAAAGAACTTTCTACTACACATAACAGCTTATTTTGATATATATACTAGCCAATTACCCGCGCGTTGCTGCGAGTTCGTGAATAATCCCTAACCTAACCATACCATAACTAACTTTAACCCTTAACCCTAATCAAAATATTTTTCAAATGAAATATAACTTTAAACACTCCCACTCCCAGATGTGCAACCCCTTACCCGAAGGTTGGGAAACCCTAGTTTTAAAATACATGCATACAGTACACAAACACAAATATCATGTGCACATTCTTATGCGTGCGTGTGTGTGTGTGTGTGAATTGACAATAAATGCCCACAGCTATAAGGTGAAGAAATGTATCTACCTTATCTATCTTCAGAATATATATGGTTATAGGGGTTTATTTGGAAAAACCTAGGATAAGTTTGTAAATAACAAATTTCCGCCGCAATAGAAAATAAATGAAAATAAACAATATTTCAACATTTGGTAAAATTATACAATCATTTTATATTTGCATGACTTTTTCTTACAAAAGCTATCATGGTTTTTGGCAACATTAATTTCACAAGTATGAATAATATTTACGAATACATACAATGCTTTGTTTAAACATATAAATTCTTAAGTCCCAAAAAATACTACGCGACTTTAGGGAATACTACATAAACCTCATAACTTTAACCCTTAACTCATGTCAAAATTTATTTTTCTTCGAAATGAAATATAGTTATCCAAGTACCTGGAGTGATAGGGTAAGAGAATATATATGGTTATGGAGGTCTATCACTAAAACCCTAGGAGGAGTTCGTGTACAGACAAACAAATAAACAATCAGACAGACAGACAGGGCTATTACTTTATTATAATACACACACACACACACACACACACACACACACACACACACACACACACACACACACACACACACACACACACACACACACACACACACACACACACACAAACACACACACACACACACACACACACACACACACACACACACACACACACACACACACACACACACACACACACACACACACACACACACACACACACACAAACACACACACCGACGATAGACACCTCCCAATTTTAGAAGCATTGTATATTAAAGAGTTAAGCCCAAATCTAAATATACAAGAAGATGACCTTAGAGCTCTTCCAAGCATGAGACAAACCGTTGCAAATACAAACAAGAGACACACACCACAAACGCCAATACGAGACAAAACGCCACTAGTGCAAATACGAGACAAAACGCTATAATCACAAGCATGCCACATTCCACCACAACACAAACCCGGAGGCTCTCCAGTGCACGTGACATTTCGTCACTGCCCGAAATACCAGGTGACCTCCCCCAAAGTGATTAGCAAGTAAGAAACTCTAGTATAAAACTTAGAACTTTAACTTGACTCATCGGATTGATTCTTGTCGTGTTAAGAAAGAACATCCCTATAGCTACTAAAGAAGGATCTTGAACCCGAAATCGTGATCTAGCTAATATGACTACATACAGCCAATTCATAAATTTCCTTTCTAAGGAACACAAATCTCTAATAAGGAATATGGAAAATACCATTAAGAAATAATTAATGAACAAATAGCCATAATTTTTAATGATATATGCATTAGAGAAAAACTCCTGCACAAGTACACTTACAATATATACATATATATACATACATATATATATATATATATAAATATATATATATATATATATATATATATATATACATGCACATTTCCATATAATTATATAAGTGCAAAGAAACCATACTGCATACAAGTATAAAATGTATATCTATTTTCACTTCCATACACATATATACATATGTATATCAACATCAATATAATTTTTTTTATGTCCACATACTGAATATATTCATGTATTGGTCATGTCCTGATTGTGACCCTATCCATAGGGAGTTTTTTTCCATTCGGTGTATATATCCTTGTTGTTCCTATATTCATATTCACATAGGTATTTATATACTGTACCGCCATCCACATACTCATATACACACATATATACTGTCCCTATTCATACAAATGTCCATAAACATATTAACCTTCATACTCGTACCCACGGCCATATACATACATACAAGTAAATATACACGACTTTCTACGCATGCCTTTGGAATATTAACTAACCCTAGCCTATGAAACGGTTTGCTTACTGCATGCGCAAATCCTCTATTCCCTTTGTTCTATGTTATGACGTCATAACCTCGATAACTTTAATGTTCGGTGCCTGGCGCCCAGGCAAGACATCGTGTACTTAGGTGTTCCTATTGTCCCATGAGCGTGAGTCATCATCAGCTTTAATATCGTACTTACGGGGCTCTCCTCCTTTGGCCTCTCCTACTCACCCAGTCTCTCAATCTCTCTCTTACTCCGCCCCTCCTGTTCTCTGTTTCTTTATCTCTCTCTTTCTCTCTCTTTCTCTTTCTCTTTCTCTTTCTCTTTCTCTCTCTCTCTCTCTCTCTCTCTCTCTCTCTCTCTCTCTCTCTCTCCCCTCTATCTATCTCTTTCTTCTCTCTCTTTCTTCTCTCTCTTTCTCTCTCTCTCTCTCTCTCTCTCTCTCTCTCTCTCTCTCTCTCTCTCTCTCTCTCTCTCTCTTTTATGTATGTCTTTTCTCTTTCTCGCGTATGTCTCTCTCTCTTTATCATGTGTCCCTCTCTTTTCCATGTATGTTTCTTTCTCTTTCTCATGTATGCCTCTCTCTGTTTCTCATGTATGCCTCTCTCTGTTTCTCATGTATCCTCTGTCTCTTTCCAATACATGTCTCTCTTTTTCATGTATATCTCTCGTTCTCATGTCTGTCTCTCTCTTTTTTTGTATGTCTCTCTTTCCTTATCGAGTAAGTCTCTCTCTCTTTCTCTTGTATGTATCTCTCTTTCTTTCTCATGTATTATTTCTTTATATCATGTCTCTCTTTCTCTCTCTTTCTCATGTATGTCTCTCTCTTTCTCATATATGTTTTTCTCTTTCTTATGTATGCATTTTTCTCTTTCTCGTGTATAGTCTCTCTCTTTTTCATGTATGCCTCTCTCTTTTTCTCATGTATGCATCTTTCTTTTTTATTTATGCCTCTCTGTTTCTCATGTATACCTCTCACTCTTTCTCATATATGTCTCTCTCTTTCTCTTGTATGCCCATTTCTCTTTCTCAGGTATGCTTCTCTCTTTAATATATGTCTCTGTCTCTTTTTTATATATGTGTCTCTCCATTTTTTTCATGTATTATTCTCTCTCTATCTTTTTTGTCTCTTTCTCTCTATCTCATATATGTCTCTCTCTCTCTTCCATATATGTCTTTTTTCTCATGTATGCTACTCTCTCTCATGCATTTATGCTTCTCTCTTTATCACCTATGGCTCTGTCTATCTTGTATGTCTCTCTGTCTTTCTCATGCATGTCTCTCTCTAGCATTTATGCCTTTCTCCTTATTATGTATGCCTCTCTTTCTTATATGTCTCTCTCTCTTTCTCATGTATGTCTCATTCTTTCCCATGCATATCTCTTTCTTTTTCATCTGTCTCTATTTTTCTCATATATGTCTCTCTCTTTCTCATATATGCCTCTCTTTCATGTATGTCTCTCTTTATCAATCATGTCTCTATATATCTCATGTATGTCTCTCTCTGTCGTTTATGTCTCTCTCTTTATTATGTATGCCTCTCTATCACTTATGTCTATCTCTCTTTCTCATGTATGTCTCTTTCTCTTTCAGGTATATATCTTTCTCGTATATCTCTCTTTTTCTTTTTCATATATGCCTCTCTCTTTCTCATGTATGTCTCCCTCTCTTTCTCTCTCTTTCCATCACTGCCTTAAAATCTGACCATCCCCCTTCTCCAACAGCAGCTATTTCTGTTTCCTTTCTCACCTTCTTTTGTTTATAATCAACTCTCTTCGTCAAAGTTGTTTCTTTACTTAATCACCCCCACATTCACCCTATTGGTCTTACTCTGCCACTGCCACTCCTTATATCTCACTACCTAACCCCCCCTTCCACCTACCTACCTACTTACCTACCTACTTGCCTACCTACTTGCCTACCTACTTGCCTACCTACTTACCTACCTACTTGCCTACCTACCTACCTACCTACCTACCTACCTACCTACCTACCTACCTACCTACCTACCTAACTACCTACATGCCTACCTGCCTACCTACCTACCTACCTACCTACCTACCTACATACATACATACATACATACATACATACACACATACATACATACATACATACACACATACATACATACACACATACATACATACATACATACATACCTCCGTACATAACTACTGGCCTCTCTCTCTCTCTCTCTCTCTCTCTCTCTCTCTCTCTCTCTCTCTCTCTCTCTCTCTCTCTCTCTCTCTCTCTCTCTCTCTCTCTCTCTCTCTCTCTCTCATTATCTTCCTTTCTACTGGTCTTTGTATGTTTCCACCCTGTTTGCTTTCTCCCCAATCTCCCTCTTCACCTAACAGTGATTACTACCTATATCCCATCCCATTTTTTCTCATCCATGGCCCCTTTCTCCTCATTCCCTTCATTCGTCCTTCCTCCCCCTCCTCCTCCTCCTCCTCCTCCTCCTTCTCCTCCTCCTCCTCCTCCTTCTCCTTCACCTCCTCCTCCTCACTTCCCTTTTCTTCCTCCCTTTCCCGCCTCCCTTTCTTCTCTTTCTCTAACTCTTAATGAAATATCTGCTCTACCTTTCTTTTCTTACTGTTTTTTAATCTTCGATTTTTTCTTTTTCTTCATTCATGTCTAGTTCTGTAAAATATTTAAGACCGATGATTATGCTCTGATACATCATTCAGCCATTTACGTTTATTCTTATTCATTTAATTATTTATCTATTTATCTACTCATTTGTCTATTCTGAGCCTCTTCAGTCATGAGACTGTTCCTAAATTAGATCAAATAATTTTGAAAAAAATGGGTTAAATATAATTAGATAAAAATTCCATTGTGACTGAGATGCTTCTGGCAGTTTTAATATTAACCTCTATAGTATGTAGCTGTATAAGATTAAATGCGTTTCTCAGAAAACGATGGTAGATAAGTGAATACATGAATAAATGAATAAATAGATAAGTAAATAAATTGATCAACAAATATAAATGAATAAACAAATAAATAACGAGACGACTAAATAAATAAGAAATAAAAGAATGAATAATAAATATATAAATAAATAAATAAACAAATAAATATAAATAGATAAGTAAACAAACAAACAAGCAAATAAATAGATAAAAATAAACGGATTAATTAATT
Source organism: Oratosquilla oratoria (assembly GCF_046742065.1). NCBI lineage: Eukaryota > Metazoa > Arthropoda > Malacostraca > Stomatopoda > Squillidae > Oratosquilla > Oratosquilla oratoria. The sequence continues at coordinate 49,172,742 of NC_134793.1, forward strand.
AATTAATTAATCAACTAATCAACTAATAGATAGATAAATAAATTAATAAATAAACAAGTAAATCGGTGAATTAATAAAAAAAAAAAGCGTGCCTTCATGCAACCATAACACGCACCTTTACCTTATATCTTAGAACAATAGTATAAGCTGAATCCACTGACGAAAATTCCTAACATATCCGGGATGCTCGCCGGGGCCCCTCGAGTGTAAGCAGCCATTCCAGCTCGTTTCACTGCTGTGGCATAAAGGGGAACTTCCTATATTACCTTCACGATTCATTGCCCCCGGAAAAATGTGCCGAGCAACATTAAACAAATAATTAACCTTTCATGGCGCGACCAAAACATGGATTAGCGTATTTCAGCCAAGCAAAGCAGGATAAATGGAATTTTCAGAGGCTTCTGCTTCCCTTCCATTCACTACCATTCCCTACTATTCACTATCTCTACTATTCAAACCCGTAAGTGGTCTCGCATTTGTTTCGTTGTAGGTTCGAAACCTGGTTTACCAATAGAAGTGGTTAACGAATGAAATAGACTTAGTAACCATGTAGTGAAAGCTGAAACTACTGTGTGTTTTTATAGGTTAGATATCTTTATGGTTAAAGATAATAAGTGGTAATAGACATGGAACTGCCTAGTGAAGGCCTTATGGCCTCTTGCAGTCTCATTCGTTCTTATTTTTACAAAATTTTTACTTAAGAAATTTGATGTTCCGTAAGGAGAGAAGCGCTGGTCAAATAATTTTCAAAAAGGAAAAGTAAAGGTGGCGTCACACTAGCCATTTCTCGCTAGCATGATGTTTACTTTTGCTATTTAGTTTGAGTAGAAACGACTACGGTTGCGGTCTTTTGGTTTTAAAATTTCCAAATGTCAAATTACTCTTGCGTCATACAGTGATAAGCTGAATGACAAACTAAGAGAAGTTAAACCTAGAATACGAATGTTAGACTCATTTTTTCAAATGTTCTTACGGAAATCGTTTCTACTCAAACGAAGTAGCAAAAGGAAGTGGCAAGCTAGCCTAGTGTTCTTCGGCATCTAAATTTGAATTGGTCTCCGAGCCTTCTTTCTTTTCTATTTTATTCTATTTCATCATTTATTCTATC
>NC_134793.1:49178849-49181349 GCF_046742065.1 Oratosquilla oratoria
AACATTGTATGGTCCTTTTATGATCTTTTCTCTCCCCTTTATGACCTTGCCTTTCCCCTTTATGACCTTTCCTCTTCCTTTTATGACTTTGCCTCTCCCTTTTTAAAGATATTACTTCTTCTCTTTATGACCTTGCCTCTTCCCTTTATAATTTTGTGTGACCCATTTTTTGCCTTTCCTCTCCCATTTACGACATTGCCTCTCCCCTTTATGAACTTGGCTTTCCTCATTTAAGGTAATTCCTCTTTCCAATTAAGTATTTCCGTTTCCTCTTACCTTTCCCTCCTCCCTCAGTTTAAATACTTCTCCAATACTATTCTATCATTCATTCCTTTCCTCACTTTTCTTCACAGTTTCATTTTTCTTCTTCCCTTTCCTGTATCCTATCTTCCATTTCCTTCTTTACCCTCCACTCCTCTCTTCTTTCCTCTCTTTACCTTGTCTCTTCTTTCCTCTCTTTTCTTCTCTTCTTTTGTCATCCTTTTCCTCCTCCATTCTTCTCTTCATTCTTCTCCATTCCTACCCCGTCCTCACCTCATCCCATCCCCACATCTCCCGCTCCCCTTCTTTCTCCTCTGTGCCATCTCCAACATATTTTGCGATGCCATCTGTCTCGACGCGGCATCCAGCTGGTCGAGTACATGTGTCACTCCACCCAGACCAGCCACGGTCAACGTCACATTCACCCCCCCACACACACATACAACACCACAATACCAAACTCAACATCTCCTCTTCCATACTGGTTGCCCTTTCTTCCTGTTGCTGTGGTCGTAAGGTGGAGGACGGGAGTGCGGAGAGTCATTGAAGATAAGAACATAAGAACATAAGAATAAAGGAGACTGCAAGAGACCATAAGAGCTACACTTGACGTTGTTGTTATTGTTCTTTTGTTGTTATTTAAATGTGGTGTCACGTGCATGATGGTCTATTTGCAGGAAGAGTAGGAAAAAGAGAAGAAAGAGGAGGAGGAAGAGAAGGAGATGAAGGAAAAGGAGGAGGGCAAGGAGGAAGACGAGGTGAGGGTAAAGAGGAAAAGAGGGAAGAGGATGGAGGAGAGGAAAAGGATTGAAAAATAGAGAGAAAAGGATTGAAAATATAAAGGGAAAGAAGACGAAAAAGAGCAAAAGGAGGAGGAGGAGTATGAAGGACGGAGGAATAAGAATGAAGAAGAATAGCAGAAAGAAGGAGATGAGGAGGAGGAGGAAGGGAGGAGGGGAGCATGGGAAGGAGGGAGAGTATGAACAGGAGTGCAAGAGGAGGAAGAGAGAGAGAGGAGGTTGAGGAGGAGGTGAAGGAGGTGGTTGAGGAGGAGGAGGTAAATGTGGAGGTCGAGGAAAAAGAAGGGGAGGAAGAGAAGGTTGAGGATGAGTAGGAAGGGGTTGAGGAGGAATAAAAGGAGGAAGAGGAGAAAGCCAAGGAGGAGGAGGAGGAGGAGGGTTTCAAGGAGAAAGAGGAGGTCAAGGAGGAGAAGGGGGTCAAGGAGTAGGTCAAGGAGGAGAAGGGGGTCAAGGAGGAGGTCAAGGAGGAGAAGGAAGAGGTCAAAGGAGAAGGAGGAAGAGGCAAAAGAGGAGAAGGAGGTTAAAGAAGAAGAGGAGGGGGGGAGTAGGTAAAGGAGGAAGAGGAAGGAGGAGGAGGAGGAGGAGGAGGAGGAGGAGGAGGAGAAGGAGGAGGAGGAGGTTAAAGAGGAGTAGGAGTAGGAGAAGGACAAGGAGCCAGCATGCCTAACTGTCTGAGGCTGCTGCAAATATGGGCTCAAAGTAAACTATTATTATTTTCCCACGGCCTTGCACGCTTCATGTTGTCGCTTTGCGTTGAGTGATCTAATCTGTGTGTGTGTGAGACTAAGTTATTAAATCACTTTGACATTTAATGAAAAGCTGAAGCAACGGTAATATCAAGTATCATAATGCTGGTTTAATGTTGTGTCAAGTAAAGAAGAGGAAGATGAGGAAGAAGAGAAAGAAGAAGAAGAAGAAGAAAAGGAGGAAGAGGGAGAAGCGGAGGATGAGAAAGAAGGGAAGAAGAGGAAGAAGAGGAACAAGAAGAAGAAGAAGAAGAGGAACAAGAAGTGGAAGAAGGGAGAGAAGAGGAAAAAGAAAACGACAACAACAACAATATCAGCAAACGACAACAACAACAGCAATATTCCGAGGCAGCAACTTGACATAATTTTTTTTTGACGATTCCTGTTAAACACATGCACTCTTTATTAAGCAACTGCCATTACATTCTCCCTTGCACAGCGTACACCAGATCCTCTCTCTGACAGCAAACGCAATATTCTTCAATCTACGTTATATGAACAAGTTCCCATATACAAATTACACCACAGTTTGTACTGGACAATATACATCACATACTCTACGACATTTTGTCCCCTACACAATATACACTAAGTCTGTTACAAAGCACACAATATTCTAAACAATATACTCAAACCTATTTCTTCTTTCACGCCCTAGTTTCAATTTCACTATATTTTCCTTTACAAAACAGA
>NC_134793.1:49193849-49198849 GCF_046742065.1 Oratosquilla oratoria
TTTCATCATCATTTTACATGTATAAATAAATAAATATATATATATATATATATAAATATATAATATATATATTTTTATACATACATATATATGCTAATAAGAACACGGGTACGTGTGTTCACTTATGCAAATTAGACCACTTGGAAAAATAAACTAACGAAGCAGAGCGCTTTCGTATATTACATCTTCAGTGCAACAAGTAATATACGAAAGCGCTCTGCTTCGTTAGTTTCTTTTTCCAAGTGGTCTACTTTGCATACATATATATATACATATATACATATAAACATATATATATATACATATATACATATATATATATAAATATATATATATATATATATACATTGTTATAGTCACTGGTTACTCCCGTCATTTTATTCTGTTGAACCACGACTATTCAACGGCTCTCATAAACGACCTATCAACCCCCTCCTTCATCCAAGTCAACAAGTTGCTACCAGCTTAAATGGGCTGTTGGTTCGATTCTGTTTCAAGCCTGAACTCGAAGCTGATGAGGCCACGTCATAGCTAAGCCCACTTCGACCCACTACTTAAGGGCGGTCACCCCCATCGGAACCCAGACTCACTCCCCGAGACTCCCTCTGATCTCCAAGACCCGTGGCTTCAAAGGTCTACGGAAATTTCTTGACCATATTTGATGGAGTTATTATGTTCCTTGATTCTTGTAGTTATAACTGGGGCCAAACAGGAAGAGAACTGACTACAAGAATCAAGGAACATAAGAACTCCATAAAATATGGTCAAGAAAATTCCGCGGTGTTCTTACATACCAGCAAAGAGGATCATCGTATGGACTGGGATAATGCTACCATCATCTATAAATCCGATTGCAGCTTTCGAAGAAAAATGATTGAATCTTCCCTGATTAAACATATACCTAATCTTAATACTTCCAAAGGTCAGTGGTCCCCAGACTGTATAACATGGATGGCTGCTAAGAAATCCAATAATGTTTCTTTAAGAGAGGGTAGATTGCTGAAGGACTGAAGGAGTGCCTGTATAGTTCTGCTTTACAAGAGAAAAGGGAACAAGTGTGAGTGTAGTAGTTTTAGAAGGATTAGCTTATTAAGTGTAGTTGGGAAGGCTTATGAGAGGGTCTTGATTGAGAGGATTATGAAAGGAACAGAGGGAGTAATTGGTGAGTGACAGTGTGGGTTTAGGACAGGTAGAAGTTGTGTAGGTCATATTTTTGTGGTAAAACATATATGAGAAATCCATAGGAATAGGCAAGGGTGTTTTTTTTCTTGGGGGGGGTTATGGATTTTCAAAATGCTTATGACAAGGTAGACAGGAAGGCACTGCGGGAGGTATTGCAGATATACGGGATAGGAGGAAAGCTTTTGGGAGGTGTCAAGAGTTTTTACGAGAGTAGTAGAGTATGTGTCAGAATTAAAAATGGAGAGTGAGTGATTTGAGGTAAAGGTGGGACTTCGTCAGGGATGAGTTATGTTACCCTGGCTGTTCAATTTGTACATGGATGGGGTGGTGTGAGTGGTAAATGCAAGGGTGGTGAGTCTGGAATAGAAGATGGTTAAAGAAAATGGAGAAAAGTGGGAAATAAGACTTTTTTTTTTAAGCGACACTGCGCTTGTAGCACGATCAGAGGAGGGATTGAGGAAGTTGGTGAAGGAAGGAAGTTGAAGATAAATGTGGGTAAAAGCAAGGTGATGAGATGTACAAGGGGTGAAGGTGGCAGCAGACTGGAAGTGAGTATTAAGGGAGAAAGACTGGAAGAAACTGATAGTTTTAGATACTTGGGTGCGAACGTGGCAGGAAAGGGAGGAGGGGAGGTGGATGTAGAATGTAGATTGAGAGAAGCGAGTAAATGCCTTAAAGGATTAAAAAGTGTAATGAGTAATAGTAATTTAGGATTGGATGCTAAGAGGAGGTTACATGAAGGAGTGATTGTGCCGACAGTACTGTATGGGGCAGAAATATGAAACATAAGAGAGGAAGATAGAAGGAGTTTGAATGTGTTTGAGAGAAGGTGTCTGAGAAGTATAACAGGGGTTCTTAGGCTAGATAGAATAAGAAAGGAGGAGGTGAGGAGGAGAACGGGGCTGTAAAGGGAATTGGGAGACAGGATGGATGAAAGAGTATTGGGATGGTTTGGACACATAGAAAGAATGAGTGAAGAAAGAATAGTAAAAGATATGTGGAAGGCATATGTGGAGGTAGTGAACATGAAGGGGCGACCTAGGATGAGATGGATGGATGGGGTAAAAGGGGTTTTAGGGAATAGGAGAATGTCTGTTGACGAAGGACGGGGGAGAGGACAGAAGAAAGGAGGGAATGGAGAATGGTTGTATATGGATGATGTTGTGATCCACGAGGTGGAATGGGTGGAAGACGGGGTTTGAGGGAGTACGTCTGAGAAAAATGTGGTGCTGCCCAAAGGGATTTCTCCCCGTCTTCTTGTCTGCATGACAGGACGGAGAGGGGGGGTCGCCGAATTCATGAAGCGACTTTGCTGTGAATATGGCGTGTGCTGCGATACTGCTTCTGACCCAGGGCAGTGGACAAGATGCAGGGATGACACGTCATCCAGGAGATGCCAAGATAAGAGGGAGGGAGGGAGATGGAGGGGGCTGGAGTGTAATGGAATGGGTGGGAGTGGTTTTTATGCCTTTGTTTTTTGGCTACCTCCCTTGCAAGGGGGAAAAAGCCTGTAGAATATGTATGTATGTATGTATGCATGTATGTATGTATGTATGTATGTATGTATGTATGTATGTATATATGCATGTATGTACACACACACTCTCTCTCTCTCTCTCTCTCTCTCTCTCTCTCTCTCTCTCTCTCTCTCTCTCTCACACTCACACACACACACACCACACACACACACACACACACACACACACACACACACACACACACACACACCCACACACACACACACACACACACACAAAGGATTACAAAGGCGGAGCATGCCGACAGGAGACCTTTTGATCCATATCTAGGTCGGATGCAAAAAAAAAAAAAAAAAAAAAATCATATTAATAATAAATTAAAACTATAATAATGTAAAAATAACAAATAAAATACATAGATAAATGCATAGGTATAGTTGAATAACAAACAAAAAGGTAAATAGTAAATGATTATAAATTGACATATAACTAATAATAAATGAAAATCAGACAGACAAATTATAACAAAACAAAAACAAATAATATAACATAAATTATAATCATTACAGCATCTTACTTAGGTATTTATCTAAATGATTCTTAAAGCTTCGAACTGAACTACATTGCACTACCTGTGCAGGGAGTTTATTCCATTCATTAACTACACGGTTGGCAAAGTTGTTTCTACCTACTTCCAAATTGAATCTATTTCCGGACAGTTTTGAGACCATTGTTTCTTGTCTGATTCTCATTCAATGTGAAAATTTGGTCACTTTTGATGTTGTCAATTCCCTTTAAAATCTTAAAAACCTGTATCAAGTCACCTCTGAGTCTACGCTTTTTTAGGGAAAACAGATTCATGTGCTTAAGTCGATTTTCGTATGATTTATTTTTGATATTTGGAATCAGTTTTGTGGCTCGCCGTTGTACTTTTTCCAGTCTGTCAATGTCTTTAATGAGATTCGGTGACCATACGGAAACAGCATATTCCAAATGTGGACGAACTAACGATTTATATAGCTTGTTAATGAGTGATGGACTTTTGAAATCAAAAGATCGCGCAATCAATCCCAGAATCTTATTTGCTTTCTCAGAGGCTGAAATACACTGCTTGGATGATTTGAGATCGTTACTGATGATTATGCCGAGATCTTTTTCACTATTCACTTTTGTTAACGAATTTCCAAATAACTTGTAATCGTACTTACTGTTATTTTTACCTATGTGCATTACCTTGCATTTACTTGTGTTAAATTTCATTAGCCACTTTTCAGACCATTGCTGTAATTGATCTAAATCTTCTTGAATATCTAATTGGTTTGAGTGATCATTTGCCACTCCGCACAGTTTTGTATCATCAGCAAATTTGGAAACAGTAGATTTTAGTCCATTGTCTATATCATTTATATATACTATGAATAGAAGTGGCCCAAGAACGGAACCCTGAGGAACTCCACTTGCAACATTTTTCCATCCAGAAGTTTTTCCATTTAAAACAACTCTCTGTTTTCGACCTTTCAACCAATTACTAGTCCAACCTAATAGGCTACCACTTATTCCATGCAAAGCTAATTTAGTAAGTAGTCTTTCGTGTGGGACGGTATCAAAAGCTTTTGCAAAGTCTAGATATATTAAATCTATATTGTTTCTTTTGTCATAATTCGAGATAACTGTGTTGTAGAATTCGAGTAAGTTAGTCACGCAAGAACGTTTCCGTCTGAAACCATGCTGGCTATCATTTATCAAATGGTTACTTTCTAAATGATATTCGATATCATCTCTGATGATAGTTTCCATTATTTTTCCTACGATCGAAGTCAAACTTATAGGCCTATAGTTATTTGGTTTCTTTTTGTCACCTTTTTTGAATATGGGAGTAACGTTAGCTAGCTTCCATTCTCTTGGGACATCTCCGGATATGATGGATTTCTTTAAAATAATTTCTAATGGAACAACAATCTCATTTTTCATTTCCTTTAAGATTCTTGGATGCCAACCGTCAGGCCCTGGTGTTTTATTAACTTTGAGTTTATCTATACACCTTTTAATTTTTTCTTTTGTTATATTTACCGTAGTGAGTAAGTTTACCCCAGACTTTTCACAGGTTTCAGTTTGGAATTCACTTTGAGGTGTTTCGTTTACGAATACCGAGCTAAAATAATTGTTTAAGATATTACACATTCCTTCATTTGAATATTCAAGTTGACCGTCAGCAGATAATAATGGACCAATGTGATTCCTAACAACCTTTTTATCTCTAATGTAAATATAGAATTCTTTGGGATTCTCTTTGGATTTATCAGCGATGTTCATTTCGTATTGTCGTTTTCTTTTTCTTAT
>NC_134793.1:49201349-49203849 GCF_046742065.1 Oratosquilla oratoria
ACACACACGCACACGCACACGCACACACACACACTCATAATTTTGTTTTCCACATGTACATAAGCTTTTGTGCGGATGTCAGAAAAAAATCCCTCTAACTCAAGTGTAAAGCTTTCTACTTCCGTATGTCTCTGCGAAGTTACTTATGCATATCCCGGTCAGTAATCAGCGATTAGTGCCGTTGGGGTTACCAACACGTCACTAAAAGGGCTATAAGGTGGACCTTAATGGGCATACTAGTTCAACAATAAACGTATTAACAGCTCGACACTAGTGGGGTTAGATTAGTTCTAAAGAGATTAGCTCGTCACTGAAGAGATCCATTTCTGCACTGAAAGGGATCTATCTCTGCACTGAAGGAGATCGAACTCTGCACTGAAGGAGATCTATTTATGTACTGAAGGAGATCGAACTCAGGACAAAAGTTGATCGAACTCTACACTAAAGGAGCTCGAACTTTGAACTGGAGTGGATCGAACTCTACACTGGAGGGGATCGAACTTTGCACTGGAGGGGATCGAACTCTGCTCTGAAGGAGATCGAACGCTGCACTGAAGGAGATCGAACTCTGCACTGAAAGAGATTGAACTCTGGACTGAAGGGGACCTAACTCTGCATTGAAGGGAACCTAACTTTATACTGAAGGAACCTAACTCTGCACTGAGGGTGACCTAACTGTGCACTGAGGGTGACCTAACTCTGCACTAAGGGTGACCTAGCTCTGAACGGAAGGGGACCAACCTCTGCACTGAAGGGAACCTAACTCTGCACTGAGGGGGACCTAACTCTGCATTAAGGGGATCGAACTCTGCACTGAACTGAATCGGACCTAATTGCACTGAAGGGGACATAGCTCTGCACTGAAGGGAACCTAACTCTGTACTGAGGGGATAGAACTCTGCGCTGAAGGGGACCTAACTCCTCACTGAGGGAGACCTAACTCCGCACTGAAGGGGTTATTATCTCGGCACTGAAGGGAACTCGCGAGATGCAAATGTGGCGCAAAGTTTATGAGAAGCTCGGTGTGTGTCTTCAGCCTCCCACGTCGCTTCCTGTCTGCGAGCGTCTTTCTCTCTCCGTGCTTTATGTCTGTCAGTCTCTTTCTTTCTCTTCTCGTATGTCTGTCAGGGTTTTCTTTCCTATGCCTTTCTGCCTGTATGTACCTATCTTCGTCTATCAGCATGCGTGTGTCCGAGCCTTTCCCTGACAGTATCATTCACCGACTGTCGTCAACATATCTATTTGTCAGTGTTATTATATCTGTTATTTCCGCGTCAGTTTTTGCGTCAGTGACTCTATCAGTGCCCGTATCTTGCCTGTCAGTATCCTTTGTCAAGGGTATTTATCTAAGCGTTCTTTGTCCATCTGCTGGCCTGTCTATCTGCCTGACTGTCTGCCTCCATATCTGTCAATATCTTTCTCTAAGCGCATTCCTCTCCGTTTATCTGTTGGTGCAAGTTCTGTCTATCTGTTACTCCCTAACCTCCCCAAGTCCCGATCTGCCTGTTCCCAAATGCCCTCGTCTGTTTCCTCGTCTGTCTGTGTATCAGTTCGCATTTTTCCACCCTGAAGAACCTTTTTTCTCTCGAGCACATTCCGGGTCGCTCGTTTGTGCGTGCATTCGTGCGTCGGTTGCCGTCATGAGTAGGACATTCGTCTGCTCGGCTGATTGCACCGAAAATCACTGGGTAAGACGGCAGAAGCTTTCCTCCTCATTTCACTGGGTCATACGGACGAGACACGGGGAAAGTGGGTTTTAAAATCGATGAGTTGCTTCTGGAGTGTCTGATGACCGGGTGGGGTGGGGGTGTTGGGTAAAGGACCCATCTAGGACCACGCCATCGCTCATGGGTCAGATGATAAGCATTATCGATGGGCCACATATACATACATACATACATACATACATACATACATACATACATACATACATACATACATACATACATACATGTATACATACATACATACATACATACACACATACACACATGCATGCATGCATACATACATACATACATACATACATACATACATACATACATACATACGTACATACATACATACATACATACATACATACATACATACATACATACATACATACATACATACATACATACATACATACATACATACATTACATAGGATTACAAAGGCGGAGCATGCCGACAGAAGACCTTTTAGTCCTTATGGTCGGATGCGAAAAAAATCATAATAATGATAAATGAATAAATAAATAAAAAGTATAATAGTATAAGTAATAAATAGAATTCATAAATGTATAGGTATAGTTAAATAATAAACAAACAAGTAAATAGTAAATGATAATCAATCGACATATGACTAATAATAGATGAGAATCAATCAAATAATAATAAACAAACAGACAAATGATAACAAAACAAATAAACAAATAATATAGAATAAATGATGCTCATTAAAGCATCTTGTTTAGGTGTTTATCTAAATGATTTTTAAAGCTTCGAACTGAACTACA
>NC_134793.1:49226349-49231349 GCF_046742065.1 Oratosquilla oratoria
ATCCTCTCTCCCCCGTATTGAGTAATCTATATATGGAGTTTTTTGAAACCAAAATTTTAAGTAAGATCATTCCCCCCAACATTACATGGATGCGGTACATTGATGACATCCTATGTCTGTGGCCCATTCAAGATAATGTAAATGATTTTTTATGTAAGCTTAATAATTTGGTCAGTTCCATTAAGTTCACGGTGGAGATAGAGAAAGAAGGCGTTTTGCCTTTCCTTGATTGTAATATCTACCGCCGTGAAAGTGAGTTGAAGTTTAGTGTATATCGCAAACCAACCAACGTTTGTTCATATATACACTATTATTCCTCACACCCTGATGGCGTGAAGGTATCTGTTTTCTCGTCGATGTATCTCAGGGCCCTACGCATTTGCAGCCCAGAGTACATCGATGATGAAATAAGATGTATTTACGACATTGGTACTAAGCTACAATACCCCACACATGTTCTTGATAAAGCTTACAATCGTGCTAAAAGGACATTTTACAACCTTAGGTCAACTCAAACTTTCAATATGAATAACTTGCTAATTTTACCGTACCAAGAGAACCTGCAAAATATTCCAAATATGTTACGTAAATTTAACATTAATGTAGTTTTCAATAACAAGAACACTGTAAGACAACTGCTCATAAATAATTCTGTCAATAGTAATAAAGGGTGTGTGTACAAAATACCTTGCAAATCATGTAATCAGTTTTATGTTGGTCAGACTGCTAAAGCACTCACAACACGAATTAATCAACATAAGAAATACGTTAGAGAGGGAAACCAATCTAGCGGTATATTCAACCACATGAACCATTTTAACCACCCAGTTGACTGGGATAACGCTAAAGTCATCACATACAACAACAACATAACAGAAAGAAATTTAATTGAATGCAGTTTGATCAAATCTAGTAAGGGGATAAATGTTAATCTTCATCAAGGTTTGTACAAATTAGATAGTTTTATTTCTCATGAAATTTCAAAATTGTTTGAATTGTAATATAAATTATGAGCAGTTGTCCCATACTTGTTGGTTACCAGGACGGCCCAAACGTCCCATACTTGTTGGCTACCAGGACGGCCCATACGTCCGTCACGTGTACTTCTTCCACTACCTCTCCGAATGCCCTCTTCACTATGTCATATATTCTGTACCTTGTTTCTTCATCTTATAATTCCTTCTTTGTATCTGCACTGAAGATGTAATTACACGAAAGCGCTCTGCTTCGTTAGTTTACTTTTTCCTAGTGGTTATTTACGCATGTATAAATATTTATATACATATAAACATCTATATACATATATATGTATATATGTATGTATATATATGTATATATGTATGTATATATATATATATATATATATATATATATATATATATATATACATATATATATACATATTTATATATATATAAGGTAAAGTCAATTCTGGGAATTCAGAAGTCACTCCCGGCCGTAAACTGAGAAGCCATCATGGGGCCGAATACTGCGGGCACCGTCACGACGTGGTGCCACAAGAACTTTAAGTGCCGCCGCCGCCGCCGCCGCCAGGGACACGACACTCGCGGCGGCAACACACAGTCTAGTGCCGCGACTTTGGGCGGAAACTGTAAAGGCTACCGCCCATCCTACGCCCCTCACCAGTCCCTTCCCTCATCGCTCCTTCCTCGACTTACACTTTCTACTTTGGCAACGGCTAGTGCGAACGTTGAAGGAAAATGCATAATAAGAGAAGGTAAGAAAATTAAGGGAAAAGGATACCGGAGAGGCAGAGGAAGGAGGAAGACAGTGGGAAAGGGTGAGAGAGGAAGAGAAGAAGAGGAAAGGAGAAGTTAAGGGAGAGGAAGGTAAAGGGAGGGAGAGGGAGGAGGAAGGAAGAAGAGGGAGGGACAGGGAAGGAAAGAGAGGGAGAGGGAGGGAGAGGGAGGGAAAAGGAGAAAGAGGTAGGGAGAGGTATGGAGAGGGAGGGAGAGGGAGGGAGGGAGAGGGAGGGGGAGTACGGTTAAAGGGGAAAGATGCAATCAGAAAATGGGGAAAGGGAAGATGAAAGAGGAAAAGAAAGAGAAAGGGGTAAAGGAAGGAAGAGGGGAAAAGGAAGGCGGGAAAGATGAAGGGAGAGACGGGGAAGGTGGAAGGGGGAAGACGGGATAGAGGGAAGAGGAAGAAGAACCATGGGGAAGGGAAGAGAGAGAGAAAGAAAGAGAGAGAGAGAGAGAGAGAGAGAGAGAGAGAGAGAGAGAGAGAGAGAGAGAGAGAGAGAGAGAGAGAGAGAGAGAGAGAGAGAGAGAGAGAGAGAGAGAGAGAGAGAGAGAGAGAGAGAGAGAGAGAGAGAGAGAGAGAGAGAGAGAGAGAGAGAGAGAGAGAGAGAGAGAGAGAGAGAGAGAGAGAGAGAGAGAGAGCGAGAGAGAGAGAGAGAGAGAGAGAGAGAGAGAGAGAGAGAGAGAGAGAGAGAGAGAGAGAGAGAGAGAGAGAGAGAGAGAGAGAGAGAGAGATCGTCACAATAACAAACGGAGAGAGGACGCCTCTGGTAGGAGGTCGGGAGTCTGTGAGTGCCTGGAACGCAGGAGAGGACGTGTGCAAGGTCCTGTGAAAACCAATGGAATTAGGGGACCTGCAACATCGAGGAAAGCGTCACTGTCAGCACATACCCCTCCCCATCCCAACTCCCTGATGGAGGTAGGGAGAGGGGGACCTCCAAATATGGCGAGACCGACGGGGCTGACAAGCTACGCCGCGCTGACACGAGTTATGATGGCAAGAGTCAGGCTGTCCAAAGCATGATGAAGACAAAAAAAAAAAAAAAAAAAAAAAAAGTACAACTTATAAAGGAGGCGTGTGAATGTGCAAAAGACATCGAGAACAATATGTCGGCTTTTATGAAGTAATAACGCTTCTTTGGTAATATTTAGTGCAATGATAATATAAACAAAAATCATTAAAGCAACAACACCAGTAGTAATAACTACAATAGCAACAGGAATTGCAGTGGCCAGCCTTCAGTAAAGTGGAGGAAGAATACGAAAAATAACATTGGCGGTATAAGAAAAAACGCGACTGTAAACAACACCAATGGTTATGATAAAAGAAAAGTGTCAATATTTTTAATAAAACCGAGCACTAATCTTCTTTGAAGTAATTAGACAAAGTGCGAATTTTAATGAAACGAAACGCAAAGAAATAAAACCCTTGCATACAAACAATAAGCAAAAATACTCATGGGAACACTGAGTTGAATTCTATCAGAGGTAGTGCTGTAAATAATGCTTTTCCTTTTCTTGGAATTTATGCGCCAACAAAGCTGCCAGACAAATGCACTCAGAAAACGAACAAAACTTATGGAAATAACGCAAACACATCATAATAAATAAAACACCGAGAATCGAGACCAATACGTGACGTTTGTACAATACATAGATGAGAAAAAAAGAGCTTTGCTGTCTGAAGGGCTTCCAAAAAAATTCAGCTATATAAAAAAATCACATAGATAAATAAATATGTAAATAGACAGCTAAACAAATGAATATCTGCATAAAGAAGCAAATAAAACAAATAAATAGAAATAAATATGTGAATAAACTTTTTTTCATTCTCCCCAAAGTTTTATCTATATTTTCCTTCCTTACATACATCACCCTACCCAAAAATAAACAAACATATGCACAAGATAAATATGTAACTTATTCGAATAATAAAAAGAACTAATTAATGAAATAATATGAAACATTAAGGACTACAAGTACTTGGACGTGCAACACAAAACACGTTCCAGCAATAAGCAAAAACACTGTGTACAATCCTCACCTCCCCAAGCACATAGGGCAAAGATGACGGCTTCAGCCGCAAGTCCACACCTTTTAGGGGTTATCGTACTGGGCCAGTTTTCCTTCAGCCTCTGTTTAATCGGTAGTACCGCCCATCTTCTGAACTTTTCCGCCATAAACTCATTATGCCAAATATAGAATACATAGAACGTCTATTTGATATACTGGAGGAAAGCGATTTTCTTCACTATATCAGATTACTTTGCGAAAGCTGCGGCTGCAAATTTACTCCAACAGTGGGTGAATATATAGCCCAGTGTGATAACGTCTTAATATAACTAATGATGAAGAGAGAACAATAACAGTAGTCGCCTCTATCTTATGCCTTTATTGTTTTTTTCTTTTATTATTATTATTATTATCTTTTTAGGAATGTCCCCTTTGGGGCTACAGGTAGTAGGACTCCTAATCCCATCCCACGTCCCGTTTTTTGTCGCCTCTTACGACTCAAGTGAAAAGAGTTTTTCTTTTTGGCTACCCCCCTGTAAGGGGGAAAAAGCCTTTGGTATATGTATGCATGCCTCTATCTTCACTGACTGAAACCCTGTAGTTCCACAGAAGTCAGGAGCAGTCCCTCGGCTCTTTCATGCATACCTCAAGCCTCAATAAAGACTTCAACAAGCTTTTGTCTGACGCCAAGCTATCTCAGTCAACTGAGGAGTAACCCTGGCCTAAAAAGGAGGCGGGGAGGGTTTGGGGTAAGATAAAGAACATTATTAATAACCTTGTTAATAACCAGCTGGCGGGGCTTGACTAACAATCTCTTACGCTCTGGTGGAGTCATCAGAAGCGTGTTGGACTCTCATTCGCTCATTTGTAGGTTCGAACCCCGCACTTCTCTCAGATTCCCAGCAGTGATTGTTTGTTATCTACCCAACAGTTCAGGTGCATAGGTCAAAGGTGATGGCTTCGGGCGCAGCTACTCAGCGCCTCCAGGCGTATGATCCTCACCTCCCACGCACAGAGAAGGGACCATCCTGAAACAGGAGGAGGAGGAAGAAGAGGAGGAATAGGCGGAAAAGGAGAAAGAGAAGAGGAGTAGAAGGAGAAGGAGGAGGAGGAGGAGGAAGAGGATGAGGAGGAAGAGGAGGAGGAGGAAGAGGAAGAGGAAGAAGAGGAGGAGGAGAAGGAGGAGGAGGAGGAGGAGGAGGAGGAGGAAGGTAGGGTGGGCGGGGG
>NC_134793.1:49241349-49248849 GCF_046742065.1 Oratosquilla oratoria
AGGCAATTAAAGAAAAGGAATTGGAGAGGGCGAGAAATAGGGGCAATAGGAAAAACGGAGGAGAATGGAGCAATTGCGAGAGAAAAATAAAGAAAGGGGATTGGCAGATTGCGAAGAAATTAAAAGTGAAAAAATGTAAACTGAAGTCCGGCCGACGAAGGCGTAAATAGAAGGGAAATCAGAGAAAGGGCTGCCGGCCAAGGAACAAAAATTAAAAATGAACTGGAAAAATGAAGAGAGAGAGAAGACGAGAGAGACAGAGACAGAGACACACACACAGAGAGAGAGAGATAGTTACAGAGAGAGAGAGAGAAGGATAGAGAGACATAGAGGACAAATGAGAGAGAGAGATAGAGAGATAGAAAGAGAGATAGATGCGGCGTAACAAAAGACAACGCGAGCCGGGAAGCACGATGACCCTCGAAAGGGGAAGAAAACTACTAATAAGAGAACAGACACGTGTCGTGGGAGACAAAGTAAACGACGGGAGAGGGGGAAAGAGGGAGGCGGGAAAGTTGGACGGGAGGAGGGGGATGAGGACAGAGAGAGAGAGAGAGAGAGAGAGAGAGAGAGAGAGAGAGAGAGAGAGAGAGAGAGAGAGAGAGAGAGAGAGAGAGAGAGAGAGAGAGAGAGAGAGAGAGAGAGAGAGAGAGAGAGAGAGAGAGAGAGAGAGAGAGAGAGAGAGAGAGAGAGAGAGAGAGAGAGAGAGAGAGGAGAGAGAGAGAGAGAGAGAGAGAGAGAGAGAGAGAGAGAGAGAGAGAGAGAGAGAGAGAGAGAGAGAGAGAGAGAGAGAGAGAGAGAGAGAGAGAGAGAGAGAGAGAGAGAGAGTGAGAGTGAGAGAGGAGTTGGCGAAAAAGACTTTCAGAAGCCCCAGAAGCCTCTTGGGAAAGTTGAGACTCCTCCTCCTCCTTCTCCTTCCTCTTCCTCCTGCAGAAGACGCTGCCGAATTAAAAAAAAAAAAAAAAAAAACACAAGAAAAGCGAAAGGCGAGCTAACCCAAGAGGAGGTAACTAGAACGCCGACAAAGTCCTTTGTAGGGTCCTTTAATTTGTTTAACGGCAAAACATGTAAGGAAAACAAATTGAATTGGTAAGGTTGGTTTCATCTGGTCTTTTTCCAGCTGGTCCAAACACTCTTGTACTTTCTTCTGTTTGCTCACTGCACGGGCTGACTCCCGGAATGGAGACCATGGTAGAAGTTTTCTCGTATAAATCGAGTCAACAGAGAGAAAGAGTGACATAAATTGAGTAAGAGAAATAGAGAAAGTGAGAGAAAATGCAAAGGGAGACTATAAGGATGGAGGAAATAGACAACATGGAAAGCAAGCTACTGAGAGACCTAGACAAATTTAAAGAAAAATGTGTTAAAGAAACAAGTTAAGACAGACTCTTTGAGAGTTTATAAGGTAAAGATGGTGAAGAGAGAGAGAGAGAGAGAGAGAGAGAGAGAGAGAGAGAGAGAGAGAGAGAGAGAGAGAGAGAGAGAAATAGAGACAGAGAAAGAGAGAGAAAGAGAGGGAGAGAAGGGGAACGTGGTGTTAAAAAAATCGAAATGAGAACGAATTTGCCTCCATATAAAACTGAAGTAAAAATAAAAACAAGATTACAAGGTGGGAATCTAGTAAAGGAAGGAAAGAGGGAGGGAAGAGTGAGGGGGGAGTGACGGGGATTGAGAAAAAGCGGAGTGAGGGAGGAATGAGGGAGGAACAAGTAAAGCAGGAGTGATGGAAGGGTGAGGGAGAGAGGAGTAATGGAAGAGTGAGGGAGGGAGAAGGGAGGGAAAAGTGAGAGAGGGAGGGAGGGAGGGAGGAGGGAAAGAATGAGTGAGGGCGGATCCAGTAAGGGAAGAATGAGGGAGAAGTGAGGGAGTGAGGAGTAGGGGAAGAATGAGGGAGAAGTGAGGGAGGGAGAGAGGGAGGGAGGAGGGAGGAATAAGTGAGTGAATGAGGGATAAGGGAGGGGTTAGGGAGGGAGGGAGGAGGAAGGGAAAAGTGAAGAAGGGAGAAAGGGCGGAGAAAGGAGGAATGAGTGAGTGAGGGAGGAATGAGTGAGGAGTGGGGGAGGGAGGATTGAGGGAGGAGTGAGGGAGGGAGGAATGACTGAAGGAGGAATGAGGAAGGGAGGAGGGAGGGAGGAGGGAGAGAGGAGAGAGAGAGAAGGGAGGGTGGGAGGGTGGGAAGAAGGAGGGAACAGGAAGGAGGGAAGAAGGGAAAGAGGAATGAGGGAGAAGGGAGGAGAGAGGGAAGGATAGAGGAAAGAAGGAGGAAGGGAGGAAGGGAGGGAGGGAGGGAAAGAGGAGGGTGGAGTAAGGGATGGAATATGGATGGAGGGAGAAGTGAGGGAGGAGTGAGTGAGGAGTGAGTGAGTGAGGAGGGAGTGAGGGAGGAGTGAGTGAGAGAGGGGATGAGGATGGAGGGAGGGAAGGAGGAGGGAGCGAGGGATGGAGGGAGGTGGGAGGTAAAGGTATTGTGTCAGCATTAACCTGCGCTTTTATCCTAGGGGACAATATCACACAGAGGAGGTGGACTCACAGAAGTAGTAGAGGGGAGATTTAGGACAAAATAGCAGAACGAAGGGTCGTTATTAATCTTCTTTTATATCTATAAAAGAAGGCTGAGTTACTCTGGTCCATAGGTATCCCACTGAAATTGCTTAAACATACAGGAGGAAGGGAAGGAGGGGGGAGGGAGGTATAAGGAGAAAGAGAAAGAAGAGGAGGAGGACGAAGAGGAAAAGGAGGAAGATATAGAAGAGGAGGAGGAGGAAAATAAAAAGAGGAAGAGGAAGAGGAATAAGAGAAGGAAAAGGAAAAGGAGGAGGAGGAGGAGGAAGAGGAGGAGGAGGAAAAGGAGGAGGAGGAGGAGGAGGAGGAGGAGGAAGAGGAGGAGAAGGAGGAGGAGGGAGAAAAGGAGGAGGAGGAGAAGATGGAAGAGGAACCCAAATGGCTTTCGACAGTCTGCCAGCCGTGATGAGAGACCCCGGCAAGAACTTCCCTCCTCTTCGCCAACGCCCCCCCCCCTCGCTTTCGCCTTCTTCTTCTTCTAGACCAAGTTACCCGGGGACCACAAATAAGAAAGTGGGATGGAAAATGCGGCCTCATGAGTTAAGTTGCAAAGAGTCCCAGGGGTAGACAATAATTAGAGAACAACGAAAAATAAACAAATGAATAAATAAATAAATTAGTAAATAAATAAGTTAATAAATAAATAAATGAATATATAAATACATAAATAGATAAATAAATAGATAAATAGATAAATAAAAAAGAAAACAACAAATAAATGATTAAATAAAAAAAAAGAAAAAAAAATACTAAACCTGGAAATGGGTTCATACCGCACCACATACGGTGCCACTTTTCCTATTCTTACAGCCACGTGATTCTCTTCATCTCGGAGGCGTGCTCTCTACAGTGACGTAATCATGCAAGATGTAATCGACAAAGTGACTTGCTTTTTCTATACCGCATATACATATATATATATATATAAATATATATATATATATATATATATACATATATATATATATATATACATATATATATATACATATATATATATATATATATGTACATGTATATTTATAATATACATATGTATATATCATATATATATATATATATACATATATATTTATAATATACATATGTATATGTACATATACATATATATATATATATATATATATATACATATATATACATATATATGTATATATATTATATATATATATATATATATATATATATATATATATATATATATAGTTATTAGCCGAAATATAGGAGTTGCACATTCTTCTAAAGTTTCCTTTTATTCCGACTGTGGGTTCTTTGTGATTATTATTCACAAATGTACAACAACATTTTGTCTAATTGATATATATATATATATATATATATATATATATATATATATATATATATATATGTATATATATATATATA
Source organism: Oratosquilla oratoria (assembly GCF_046742065.1). Classification (NCBI taxonomy): domain Eukaryota; kingdom Metazoa; phylum Arthropoda; class Malacostraca; order Stomatopoda; family Squillidae; genus Oratosquilla; species Oratosquilla oratoria. The sequence goes on from NC_134793.1 coordinate 49,245,298, forward strand.
TATATGTATATATATATATATATATATATATATATATAATATATATATATATATAAGAACATAAAGAAGGAGACTACAAGAGACCTTAAGTCCTACACTAGGCAGTTCCAATTCTATTACCACCTGTCATTTACATCCATAAAAGTGTCTAACCGTTTCTTAAAACAACCGATAATATTAGTGCTCACTACATGGTCACTAAGTCTTTTCTATTCACTGACTACCATATTAGTAAACCAATTTTTGCCTATTTCCTTTTTAAATCTACATCTGTCCAGTTTAAATACATTACTGCGAACCCTGCTCTGTTGTCTTAATATGATAACCTTGTTTGATCCACTTGAACACCTCTATTAGATCACCCCGTACTCTGCGTCTTTCCAGAGAGTGTAAGTTAAGGTGCCTAAGCCTCTCTTCATAATGTATATTTCTGAGCCCATGCATCATTTTGGTCATTCTCCTCTGTATTCTAGTGAATTGATGTTTATTATAAAGGACGGAGACTAAAACTGTACCGCAAAGTCAAGGACTAGTCGAACGAACACTAGATAGATTTTTATAATTACCTCTGCACTTCTATTCATAACCGTCCTAGCAATGGAACCTAATGTTCTTTTAGCTTTATACCCGGCGCTAATGCACTGCTTCCTGGATTTAAGGTAAGGGCTCATTAGAACTCCCATGTCTCTTTCGCACATAGATTTTTCTAAAAACGTGTTATCTAAGCTATATCTGTTTTCAGGGTTGTATAGCCTTACGTTTAACACGCTGCACTTTGAGATATTGAAGTCCATTTGCCATTTCACTGACCATGTGAACAAATTGTTAAGACCATCCTGCAGAATATTGATGTCGTTTAATATCGTCCGCAAACTTACCAACATCCCTATTAATCCCATTGTCCCAAAGCCGAGCCCTGTGGAACTCCACTAGAAACACTCTCCCATTTGAATTTTACACCATTTATGTAGCCCCTCTGTATTCTGTCACTGACCCAAGCTCTAATCCATTCTAACAATTTCCCTCCTCTGCCATGGGCTTTGATTTTATCTAGCAGTCTCTGCTGGACCACTTGTCGAACGCTTTGCTAATGTGAAGGTAAATAACATCGTAACTATAATTGTTAATTGACGCCTTATATACTTTAGGGTAAAAAGATAATCACACATGACTCTCGATGTGATCTCTGAATCTATTAACTATTATTGGTCCAAGCATTTTACCTATGATCTATGTCAAAATTATTGGCTTGTGGTTGCATATAGATGATTCATCTTCCTTTTTGAAAACAGGAACAACATTTGCCTGCCCCCAAGGAATAGGTACAAAACCAGTGTTTACCGACTTACTAAATGTTTCTGTTAACTGGCCGCAGATTTCAAATTTACAATCTTTAAGCATTCTGGGAAAATTTTCCTCTGGACCGGGAGATCTTGTAGCTTTATATCTTTCAATTTGTTTGACTACTTCTATCTTACTAATACTGATATCAGATAGTCTACCTTCTTCATCCCTACTGAAAATTGGATGGCGGTCAGTTACCCTATTTATCCTCACTCATTTTTTCCTCCGATTTAATTATGATATTTTCGTAGTTTTTAATTAGGCCTATCCTTTCCTTGTTTCTTGTTCTGTAGAGATGAATGAAGCCCTTTGGGTTGGATCTCGCTTGTCTGACAACCTTGATTTCATAGTTACGTTTTGCTGTGCGCATGTTCTTTTTAACCACTCTATCTATATCGTTATATGTGGATCTAAGGTGTGTTCCCTCCCTTTTTTCCTTGTGTAAAGGGCCTTCTTTATTCCGATCTTATATCTCAGCTTATCCGTCATTCATTTGGGAGTATTACTATTCTTCCGTATTGACTTGAGGGGAATAAATCTATTTTGTGCACTTAGAATTGAAGCTGTTAGGTTACTGTACATCTCATCATTAGACGCTGACCGGGCTGCTGACCTCGCGCTTGTAAATGACCTGATCCAAGGTCCATGATCCGACACCTGACCGCGTTAATGACGTCCTAACTGACCACGCATTCCACTCCGTCACAGTCCCCTTGGTCGGTTTCGTAAGTGACAAAATGTCTTAAGTAACTTCTCATCTTATTAGAATTGGCGCTCCTAAAGTCCGGTACTAGAACGTTATTCGTGCTGTTTAATTCTTTCCAAATAATATCAAATCTTGCTTCTTGATGACCGCTAGAGCGTATAATATCTCCCACCTTGACGTTTCTCGTTAGGTGCTCATTATTCGTTAAAAGTAAGTCCAGAGTATTATCTCCCCTCCTAGGATCGGTAATCATTTGTTTTTGGAAATTATGATGCACCACATCTAAGAATTTTTGCATTTCCTGATCTCCTACTAAAAATTCCCAGTCAATCTCTATATAGTTAAAATCTCCCATGATCACAGTGTTTTTATACCAGGACGCCCCACGAATTTCATGAATCAGGGGAACATTCTGGGGTTAGGATGTCTATATAGAACGCCAGTAATAATTCTATCAGCAACTAGATTAAAGGAGAGGATAGTAGGGGATCTATTTGGGTGGGCATTATAGGCAAGAATAAGCTTGCCTATAATACCCACCCAAGTAGATTCCGTACTATCCTCTCCCTTAATCGAATTGATGATAATATAATTTATACATATATATATATATATATATATATATATATATATATATATATATATATGTGTGTGTGTGTGTGTGTGTGTGTGTGTGTGTGTGTGTGTGTGTGTGTGTGTGTGTGTGTGTGTGTGTGTGTGTGTGTGTGTGTGTGTGTGTGTGTGTGTGTGTGTGTGTGTGTGCGTGCACCCCCGTGTGTCTACGTATATGCGTGTGTGTGCGCTTTACAGTCATCAAAAATATATGAATTTCGCCCATATAGCACTGACATTATCAACAATCCCTATGACAAACTCCACAGAGAAGGAAAGAAAAATTGCATAAAAACTCCCAATTAGGGAGAAAATTGCTCCTCTTGGGGAAACGAGACTCCTGCAGAGGCAAAGCCACTTCTCTTGCCGTCTTAAATCGATTACCAAAGAACCAAAGGTCCTCATCTCCTCATCTACCTCCCTATCTATTTTTCACTCTCCCTTACTCCTTGTTAACCTTTCATATCCCTGTCAGCTTCCCTCACTCCTTTCCTCATTTCATCTTTCATATCTTCCTTCACTCCCTTCTTTCCTTTCACGCCATCTATCTCTCTCCCTCACTGCCTGGCTACCTCCCTCCTCCTCTTCCATCCTCCTCCTCTCCTCTCTCACTTCCTTTCTAACTTAATCGAGGTTTCTCTTCTGAGCCCCTTTCCTGTCATCGGTTTCTTTTTGTTGCTGCTTGCTTGGAGCGGCGTTAAAAAGCTGGACGTGGGTAGGATGTGGTGGGAGAGAAAAATAAGAATGTGGAGGGGTGAATGTGTGAGGCGGGAGGTGGAGGAGTGAGTATGGAGGTGGATGAGTGAGGAGGGAAGTGGAGGAGTGATGAGGGAGGTGGTGGAGGGATAAGGAGGAGGTGAAGGGATGAGAAGGAAGTGGATGGATGTGGA
>NC_134793.1:49253849-49256349 GCF_046742065.1 Oratosquilla oratoria
TCGCCAATAAGGATATAGAGCGAATCACAAAAAGAACTTTAGACAAATGGTACCAGGACAAAAGCCACCCAGACAAAATCCCACAGGACAAAAGCCACCCAGACAAAATCCCACAGGACATTAACGCCAAAAACCTGATTAAAATTTACTATAAGTCCTTCTTCTCCACAGCCTACAAAGAAGATGAAAGGGTTATGCAACAAATTATTAAAAGAAATATTAAACCTAAAGAAGAAAACTCTAAAGTACAACTGATTATATATTATCAAAATAAAAGGACATCTCAACTGCTACTAAAGAATAATATAAGAGAAAGTAAAAGTGACCTTCAGAGAACTCACGTCATATATAGGTACACGTGTAAACTTGGGAACTGTGCATCCCAACCTTCAAACTATATTGGCATGACAACCATGAAGCTCTCACGCCCGGTCTCATACCACCACTCATCAGGAGCTCCCAGAAACCACCATCACTCTGCTCACAAAAGAAAATTTAAATAAAGAAACTCTAATAGAAAACACAGAAGTGCTGGCAACAAATCAAGACCATAGAAGGCTACCTATCCTCGAAGCTCTCTTTATTAAAGAAACATCTCCCAATCTCAATATACAAACTAGGGATTTAGAAGCCCTCCCTAGCGTAAGGAGATCTAAGCCCACTGAAAAGAAGGCACAATACTGATGACGTCACACAACAGCCGACCAATGAGGAAGTAGAATAGCTTGGGAGTCCCAGCCAGCCCACTAGCCAATCAGATGCCTCAAAATGTAATATCAGACCACCACCAACAATCTATAATACACAATAATTCAATCAGATATTCACAGTCTAGCCACTGATGAAGCACTAAGTAGTGTGAAAACGCGTTCTGGCCAGTTTCTCACTTTGGTAAAGCCATGCCCAAAGTAACTGACAAAATAATGTCATATGGTGACATTATAAGACAACTTCCCGTGGAAGGGAAAAAGATTCTCAGAGAAAGAGAAAAGGCAGATAAAAAACTCTGCAATAATAATCTTGCCATTAAGTTTAACCATACATGCTTGAGAGAAAATCTCCTGCCCATATATACAATGAATATATATATATGTATATATATATATATATATATATATATATATATATAAGACTGAAGGTGGTTGTTATTTCATTTGTGTATTATTTCATTATAAAAAGAATACACAAATAAAAAAATATAACAAGCTCTCCGAAGCGTCCCATGAGATGACACGTCTATGTATAAAATTCCCTGTTATGTTTGAGTTGTTAGCTTTGTGATCAAGACCCTGTGGGTCGAAACGTTAAAGCATTAAAATTCTCCTATTACTCCTCACCTTCTTCCTCCACCTTCAATCTTTTCATAACATAGTCATACGCATATAAATATATATATATATATATATATATATATATATATATATATATATATATATATATATATACCAAAGGCTTTTTCCCACTCACAAAGGGGGTAGCCAAAAAGAAAAAGGCATAGAAACCACTCCCACCCATTCCATCCCCTACATATTCCACTCCCTTCCACCCTCACCCTCCTCCCTCCCTCCCTCTCATCTTGGCACCTCCTGGATGACGGGTCATCCCTACATCCTGTTCACTGCCCTGGGTTAGAAGCAGTGCCGTAATACACAGCAAATCCACAGCAAGGCCGCTTCATTAATTCGGGAACCCCCCTCTCTCCGTCCCCTCATGCAGAAAAAGAGAAGACGGGGAGAAAGCACCTCAGGCTGCGTCAAATTATTTCCCATACATACTTCTTCACCCCCAATCCCCCACTGCCCCCCCCCTCATGCATCATATCATCATTCATACACAACCCTTCTCCATTCACCCCTATCTTCTGTCCTCTCCCGTCCTTCCTCAACAGACATTCCTCTCTTTTGCAAGGCCCCTTTTACCTCATCCATCCATCTTATTCTAGGACACCCCTTTATATTCACTCATTCCACCTCTGCCTTCCACACCTCTTTTACTAATTTTTCTTCACTCTTTCTTTCCATGTGTCCAAATCATCCCAATACTATTTCATCAACCCTATCTCCCAGCTCCCTTTCCACCCCTGTTCTCCTCCCCATCTCCTCATTCCTCACTCTATCTAGCCTAGTAACCCCTATCATACTTCTCAGACATTTCATCTCAAACGCATTCAAACATATATATATATATATATATATATATATATATATACAGATATATGTATACCCTTGGTGGTTTTATCAAACTAAAAAGGACCCCATCTGGACACAGTAGGGTTAAATTATCTTCAAAGCTGAGATCCATTTGTACTCGGCCACTTCGAATTCGAGAACTTCTTGTACTCGGCTACTTCAAAGTCGAAATCCTCATACATTCGGCCACTTGGAAGTCGAAATCCTCATGCATTCGGCCACTTAGAAGTCGAGACCATCTTGCAGTCAGCCTCTTCGAAGTCTAGACCCTCTTGGATTCAACAACTTCGAAGTCAAGACCCTCATGGACT
>NC_134793.1:49261349-49266349 GCF_046742065.1 Oratosquilla oratoria
CATGATACGTGTGTACTTAATGCATGGTTATGTAAAAGTCTATAGTGAACATAACTTGACCGTCATCAGAGAATATATCTAAATTTCCTACCCCAAACACAATAAGGATTACAAAGGCGGAGCATGCCGACAGGAGACCTTTTGGTCCATATCTAGGTCGGATGCAATAGAGGTGGTGGTGGGTGGATATTATCCTCTCATATAAACAAATGAACGCATGTATAGCACATACACATATTACACACACACACACACACACACACACACACACACACACACACACACACACACACACATATCCCCCCACACACATTAGATACATAATGGGGAGCTAATATAAATATATATACACATATATATATACATATACATATATGTATATATATATATACATATATATGTATATATATATATTCACATATATATACACACATATATATACGTATATATATATATATATATATATATATATATGTGTGTGTGTGTGTGTGTGTGTGTGTGTGTGTGTGTGTGTGTGTGTGTGTGTGTGTGTGTGTGTGTGTGTGTGTGTGTGTGTGTGTGTGTGTCTGTGTGTGTGTGTATTATCCATGATATACACACAAAACAGTTCTTTCCATTAATCTATACTCTGATTCTATTTATCATGTCTCGTCTCCTCCCTACTATTGTTCTCCAAAACACTCCTATTCCCTCCGAACTAGCTCCCTCCCAAAACCACTAACCCCCCCACTCTCCTAGAACCCGACTCCTTATCCCGCCGTGTTGGGTGAGGTCCCTAATGCCCGTTCCTGGCCGCGCGTGCCCCCAGAGCCCGAAACACATTTGGGCGAGAGGCATAATAGTGGTTACACTGGGCAAGGAGCCATACAAGGGCAGGGAATCGAGTGATGAATAGCGGCCCACCATTTCTTCGTCGAATCCCGGAAGAGATATGAAATATGGTGGCGGGAGGAGGAGGAGGAGGAGGAGGAGGTGGAGAGGAGGGGGAGGAGATGGAGATGGAGAAGTTGGACAAGAATTGGTGGAGTGGAAGGAGGACAAGGAAAAGGAGGAAGAGGAGGAAAAGAGGAAGAGGAGGAAGAGGAGGAAGGGTAGGAGGAAGAGGAGGGGAGGAAGGGGAAAAAGGGGAGAAATAAGGGACAGGAGAGGAAGGGGAGGAAGGGAAGAAGAGAAGGAAGGGAGGAGGAGGACGATTGGGAAGAGGAAAAAGGGGAGAAGAAGGAAGAAGGGAAGGAAAAGGAACAATAGGAGGATGAAGAGGACGGGAAGGAAGAGGCGGAAGGGGAGAAAAGCGAGGAAGAGGAAGAAAGGGAAGAAAGCGAGGAAGAGGAAGAAGAGTTGGAGGAACTGGAGGTAGCGAGGGTGAAGGAGAAGAAGAAAATATGGAGGATGAGAGAAATGAAGAAAACGAATAGGACGCGGAGAAGAGGGAGAAAAAAAATGAAAAAGAGGAGTACGGAGAGAAGGAGTAAGAGGAGGAAGAGGAGGAGTAAGAAGTTGAGACGAAGTAGAGGAGGAGGAAAAAGAGAATAGGAGGAGGATGATGGAAGAGTAAAGAGGGAAAGGAGAGAAGGGACAGAATGGAGAATAGAGAGAGGAGGATGCTGGAAGAGAAGGTACAGGAGGAAGAGTGGGTTGGTGGAGGGGAGTGGAGGGAGGTGGAGGGGAGTGGAGGGAGGTGGAGGTGAGTGGAGAGGAAGTCCCCGCACACGAAAAATGGTCTTTGGCTGATATTCGTGTTAGACTTTGACCTGACTATTACTCCTTTTCGGGTCAATTTGTTGTATGTGTGTGTGTTTGTGTGCGTGTGTGTGCATTTGTGTGTGTGTGTGTGTGTATTCACCTCGGATCTGCTGCAGCCTCTTTTCGAGACAGCCAGACACCACCCTACGGCAGTGAGCTCAGAGCTCATTATTAGCAGATCTCTGGGTAGGTCTGAGACCACTCACACTCCACACACCGGGAATGCAAGGTCACAACTCCTTGACTAACGTCCCGTACCTACTCGCTGCTAGGTGAACAGGGGCTACACGTGAAAGGAGACAAACCCAACTTGTCTCCGCCCGGCCGGGGAATCGAACCCCGGTTCTCCGGCTTGTGTGTGTGTGTGTGTGTGTGTGTGTGTGTGTGTGTGTGTGTGTGTGTTTGTGTGCGTGTGTGTGCATTTGTGTGTGTGTGTACGTGTATACGTGTGTTCGTGCGTGCACGCACATTCTAAAGTTGAATGTGGTCTCGATCAGTTTGGCCACGGTCAGACTCTTTAGCCATTTCAATGCAACTGAGAAGGTTAACAAGATGACCCTTGGACCCATAGATGGTACATTACAGACCTCCCGCGTCAAGGCTTCACAACCTACTGGTCGCCTCTGGTTGCAGTACGTGACGAGAAAGTATGCTTTGGTATGAAGAGTTGCCAAGAATAAATTTCGATATATATTTATATTTTTTTCTTTAAGGTTTTCGTAAAATTTTGTAGCAAACAATATACCACATTTTTCATGTGTATCGAAGGACTGAGTCGCATGAGGTAGGTGTGGAAAGAAAAACGCCATTAGCTTCAAAACTGTGGCGATTTTTCATATATTCCAAAAATAGATACCCAAATGCCATATGATACTTTATGATTTTTTCCCAAAATTTTTCGTATTTTTCAGATTCCCATCCGCTCCACCCAATCAACGAAGTGGAATATTTATATATTTTAATCTATCTAGTCAACTTTAAATCGATTCAGCAGAAGTGTTGACCTGCATTGGGAAGACTAGAAATATATATGTTATTATATTCATTATTAATATTAATCATCATTGATATTGATTATTATCATTACATTATTGTTATTATTACTATATACTACTAATTACGGTTAATACCGTTATTATTGGCTCACAAATATTGTTATTTTTGTTATGATCATTATTATTATGCAATTAGGTGTATGGCGTTTGTCTTTGAAATTACACATCTTGAAGATGTAAGCCATTAAAGTTAATTTTCTATTCTAAATTATTTCTTTATCACTAAACTATTTTGTTCAGCTTAAGAGAAACCCCAATACATTTTCGTAGATAAAGGGAAAATAAATAAACGAATACTGTCGCCTTGTTTTGGCTTCAACCACGATCATAAAGTATAACATTGTGCGCCAACGGTCGGCTTCGAGCCACCAATCCACACCCAAACTGTTTATGTTTTCTCACACATCGTCACTTCCTTATTACCCCCAACGACGTCGCCAACACTGCCAACACCGACTGCCGCCTCCGTGGCCTTCACTGCCGCCTCCACCATCATCACCACTACTTCTACCACCACATTAGTCTCCTCCACCTCATCATCTCTCTTCTTTCTTGTCTTCATCTATTTCTTCGTCTTTGCCTTCCTATCCCTCGTGTTCTTCCTCCTCCTCCTCCTCCTCCTCCTCCTCCTCCTCCTCCTCCTCCTCCTCCTCCTCTTTCTCCTCCTCCTCCTCCTCCTCCTCCTCCTGTCCTACTCCTCTTTCTCCTCGTCTTTCTCTTCTTTCTCCTCCCCCTATCCTACTCCTTTCTCTTCGTCTTCTTATTCGTAGTCTTCTTCTTCCTCATAGTTTTCCTATTCCTCGATCTACTCTTCCTCTCCTTCCTCGTCCTCCACTTCCTCCTCATCTTCTCTATTGCCCTTATTCTTCATCGAATCTATTGCCCTTTTCCTCTTCCTCTTCCTCTTACTCATCTTTGTCTTTCCCCTCCTCCCCGCCCCCTTCCTCTTCTCATCATTTCCATTCTGCTTTCTCTCCACCAGCTCGTCCTTGCGCATCTTACACTCCATTTCCCGCTACCGTCATTACCACCCGACTCCTCTTCCTCCTCATTCCCTCTTTCCCATACATAAACTTTCCCGTCCTCTCCCAGTCCTCTTTTTTTTCCACGCCTACAATTGCACAACCGAGTGCCCTCCCTTCCCTCACGTGTCATTAATTGCTATCATTTGCATTCAGGAAGGCAAAGGGGCTACTCTACTGCTCAGGAGGGCCAGCCACAGAGGTATCATGACAATAACTGAGTCCTGGAATGGGAGGAGGTTACGATCCTAAGTATGTCTCACGCACAGGTTATACTAAGAACCACACGACTGTATGCACACACGCAAGTACACGCACAGATACTGACATATGGACACGGACACAGATACACACACACAAACACACACACACACACACACACACACACACACACACACACACACACACACACACACACACACACACACACACACACACACACACACACACACACACACACACACACACACACACACACACACACACACACACACACACCACACAATCACCAACCCCTTCATCTGACACGTCAAGGACGACTTCCCAAAGAAGACTTCCTGCTCAACCATGGACGGATTCTGGCGACCAACGTCTTCACAAGAGAGCATTTCATCGTGCTGCTTTGCGAACTGGAGCCGATCTCGGATGAGTTCGTCGTTCTATATAGCAGTGGTTTCACAAGGGACGCCGTTGGAAACGAGGTCCTTAAGGAACTTACAGGACCACCTCTCACTATCCTGTACCTGATGGTGCCTTGTCAATGCGAGTGGCAGGGATCATGGGTTTACTACTATCCCTCGTCTTAACTCCTTCAGGAGGTGGAGGAAGCGGTGGCTGCTGGTCCAGATGACCTTGCGCTCCTGCAGCAGTAGCTCTCGGTGCTCCAAAAAGAGGACTTATGACCATTCCCCTTACCAAGGACGAAGGGTGTGTGTGTGTGTGTGTGTGTGTGTGTGTGTGTGTGTGTGTGTGTGTGTGTGTGTGTGTGTGTGTGTGTGTGTGTGTGTGTGTGTGTGTGTGTGTGTGTGTGTGTGTCTGTGTGTGTGTGTGTGTGTGTGTGTGTGTGTGTGTGTGTGTGTGTGTGTGTGTGTGTGTGTGTGTGTGTGTGTGTGTGTGTGTGTGTGTGTGTGTGTCTGTGTGTGTCTGTGTGTGTCTGTGTGTGGCTGTGTGTGTATGTCTT
>NC_134793.1:49298849-49301349 GCF_046742065.1 Oratosquilla oratoria
GTGATATTTCTATGTTTTTCCAATTCGGTAGGTGTTCTGTTTTGTCTCTGTGAGTTACAAGTGAGTTGCTAGTTCTGTGTGATCTAACACCATTTTTATGTTGTTGTGTTTGTTTTGTGATGCCTTGTCTCTCCCAGCAGCTTCACTAGCAATCAACGATTGAAGGAGACGAAAAAGGAGGAGGAATTAACAACACACGTAAAAAAAACTCAAAGCTCTTCTCGTGATTCCGTCTTCTCTCTGTCATCATATATATATATATATATATATATATATATATATGTACGTATGTTGTGTGTACGTGTGTTGTTTATACGGGTTTTGTATCATGTGTATGAGCATATGTTTGCTGAGATGTGTATGTAGGGATGTGCATGTGGGGCTATACATATGGTGTATGTTTTTGTGGAAATATGTATATGAAACTGTATATGTACACCTGTCTATGTGTGCTTTTGTATACTAGCATGCATGTGTATGTACGTATGGGTACACGAGTGTATGCTATCGCGTCTCATTTTCTGAGCACGTTCGTCTTTCAGTCCTTGAGCGTGCACATTTTTCATTCAGATATCTCAATATATTTCAACATTTTATCATTCAAGAGTACAAATACGCTTATAAACACTTCACCTTTGCAAAGTGTAACTGAAAATATTCCATTTCCGTTATTATTGTTGCATATTCCTTCTCGTAAATTCACTGTGAGTAATTGACCTCTTCGTTTATTTATTTATTTATTTTTCATTTTTCTATTCATTTATTGTCATTTTCATTACTCATTATTATTATTCCTTAATTATTCATTTACTTATTTATATATTTAATTATTTTGAAAGCTTTCATCCTTTCTAGGGGATTAATCTTAGACTACGTCAGTTACCTCTCAATTGATCGAAGTGATCTGACATCAACCGAAGAACTTCGATGACACATTTGCTGCAAAGAGAGTTTACGATCTTGTCATGAAGGCGACAAAATTATGCAAACTCTCTTTTTGGTTACTATTTATTATCTACAAATTTATTCTTGCTGCCGTCAGGCGATCTTTTTCAGCCAATGAATAACACAATTGCAACCAAAGAGTGAAACCTTTCACAATCATTCTTTCTAAAGCTATTCGATAATTGATTTCGTTCAGCAAAGGATTAGGAGTGCCTATGTTGTTGGTTGTTCTCTCTCTCTCTCTCTCTCTCTCTCTCTCTCTCTCTCTCTCTCTCTCTCTCTCTCTCTCTCTCTCTCTCTCTCTCTCTCTCTTTCTTTCTCTCTCATACGTCTCAGAATTTTATAAGGCACCTAAATTGATACCTATATAAACTTAGTTCTTACTACTACCAGACGATTTACTTCAAACTATAGGACGCCACTGGGATATAAAACATGAAACAACAGCTCCAAAACTCCCATTTTGATCTACCCAGCAGAACCTTTGACGTTTCATACACAGACCTTGAGACGTTCGCTGTTGCTGCTACAAGACGACATATTGAAACGAGGAGCAACGTTAGGAGGACACCTCGAGTCGTCATGTCCACAATGTTGTACACATCCGCCGGAGCGCGAGTGTGTTAGTTCGAAATGGAGAGAAAACTTCGGGGGAAAACCAAACGCATCAGACATTGCTAGAACGAATCAAGCCTTTGCTCGCTTGCTTGCTTGTGGGGCACCGGGCCATGTACCGGGAACTGTTTGCACAGTCGGCGCCACTTGTTCAGACACGAAGTTGGCGCAACCGTCAACGGAGCGAGATCTCGTCGCCTCCCGACATCGGACGGTTCCCTCGACCTTGTGTCTTCCAGCTTTTTCTTCCTCGCCACTTGTAAAACGTGTGTACGTGTGTGTGCGTGTGTGTGTGATAGTATAATACATGTGTGCATGTATGTATACATGAATGTATTTACTATATGTATGCAATATATTTATGTATGCATGTATTTATGTGTGTGTGTGCGTGTGTGTGTGTGTGTGTGTGTGTGTATGTGTGTGTGTGTGTGTGTGTGTGTGTGTGTGTGTGTGTGTGTGTGTGTGTGTGTGTGTGTGTGTGTGTGTGTGTGTGTGTGTGTGTGTGTGTGTGTGTGTGTGTGTGTGTGTGTGTGCGTGCGTGCGCGTGTGTGTGTATGTGTGTGTATGTGTGTGTGTGTGTGTGTGTGTGTGTGTGTGTGTGTGTGTGTGTGTGTGTGTGTGTGTGTGTGTGTGTGTGTGTGTGTGTGTGTGCATATTCATGCATACACGAATATATTTCAAAAACTTATCTTCTTCAACTGTTCCACGCGTTAATTTGGGCGCGCGGAAATTTGGGTCCATCTCCGCATAAATCAGGTCAACTGATGACGTGAGAAAGCGGCGGCGGTTAAATGAACAAAAGGAAAATCAACGAAAATTAAATCCCGACGGGCAAACATTCAATTAGTCCAAGCAGGAGTCTGTGAGGAGGAACGAGACAATGTGGGCCGAGTGGAGGAGATATCTGCCGAGGGGCCTTGCAGAAAGTGGAGACAGA
>NC_134793.1:49328849-49333849 GCF_046742065.1 Oratosquilla oratoria
TCAAGAACTGTCTAGTTTCTGCAACCGGGATTTATTGATAATGGGTGATTTCAATTTAACTGACATTGATTGGATGACCCTCTAACATGAACATATAGGTAGTCACTTGACTGATTTTCAAGGTTACAACTATTTAGTTCAGCATGTAAAAGAGACCACATGACATGGAAACTTTATCTATTGATCACTATCCGCAAAAGCATAATGACTGATGTAGAAGTCGATGAATCTGTTGCAAATAGCAATCACAACTTAGATTTAAACTACTAAATAAATTTAGAGTTTTAGAATAGATACTTGTGTTTCTAAAATACCCGATTTCAGTAAAACTCACTTCATAGGTAAAATTAAGCGAAAGACCTATAGATCAGATGTGGGAAATATTTCAAAATACGCTCACTAAGATGATTCATACTTACATCCTATTAGAGAACAGACATCCCCCAAATCAGGCTCACCCAAAATGGCTCGAAAAAGAAACTGAAAGAAATATTACTAAAAAGAGATAGGCTTATAAGAAATATAAGTGCTCGGGTGCATCTAATGACTATCAAAGTTATGTATTAATACAGAGTGATTTAAAAAATATAATAAAAACGAAAACGACAGTACGAAATGAATATCGTTGATAAATCCAAAGAGAATCTAAAAGAATTCTATAGTTACACTAGAGATAAAAAGGTTGGTAGGAATCACATTGGTCCACTATTATCTGTTGACGGTCAACTTGAATAATCAAATGAAGGAATGTGTGATATTTTAAATAATTATTTTAGCTCAGTATTCATAAACGAAACACCTCAAAATAAGCTCCAAACTGAAACCTGAGGAAAGTCTAGGGCAAACTTACTCATTATAACAAATATAACAAAAGAAAAAGTTTTAAAAGGTGCATAGAGAGACTCAAATAAAACACCAGGGCCTGACGGATGACATCCAAGAATCTTAAAGGAAATGAAAAATGAGATTATTGTTCCATTAGAAATTATTGTCAAGAAAGCCATCATATCCGGAGATGTCCCAGGAGAAAGCTAGCTAAGGTTACTCCCATATTCACAAAAGGTAACAAAAATAATCAAATAACTACAGGGCCATAAGTTTTACTTCAATCGTAGGAAAAAATTTAGAAACTAACATCAGAGATGCTTTAGAACACCATTTAGAAAGTAACTGTTTGATAAATGATGGCAGCATGGCTTCAGACGGAAACGTTCTTGCGTGACTAACTTACTCGAATTCTACAACACAGTTATCTTGAATTATGACAAAAAAATAATATAGATTTAATATATCTAGACTTTGCAAAAACTTTTGATGCCATCCACCACCAAAGAATAATTACTAAATCAGCTTCAGACGGAATAAGTGGTAGCCTATTAAGTTGGACTAGTAATTGGTTGAATGATCGAAAACAGAGTTGTTTTACATGGAAAAATCTTCTGGATGAATTTTTTTTACGAGTGGAGTTCCTCAGGGTTCAGTTCTTGGGCCACTTCTATTCATACATATACCATGCATACAAATACCAAAGGCTTTTCCCCCTACACGGGGGGTAGCCAAAAAGAAAAGGCATAGAAACCACTACCCACCCATTTCATTTCCTATATATCCCACTCCCCTCCACCCTCCACCCTCCCTCTTATCTTGGCACCTCCTGGATGACGTATCATCCCTGCATCCTGTCCATTTCCCTGGGTCAGAGGTAGTGTCATAAGACACAGCACATGCACAGCAAGGCCGCTTCATAAATTCGGCGACCCCCTCTCTCCGTCCCCTCGTGCAGAAAAGGAGAAGACGGGGAGAAATCCCTTTGGGCTGCGTCAAGTTTTTTTCTCGTACATACTTCCTCACCCCCCATCTCCCACCCACTCCCCCTCATGCATCACAGCATTATCCATACACAAATTTTCTCCATTCACACCTATCTTCTGTTCTCTCCCGTCCTTCCTCCACAAACATTCCTCTCTTTTGTAATGCCCCTTTCACCCCATCCATCCATCTCATCCTAGGACGGCCTCTCATATTCACTCCTTCCACCTCCGCCTTCCACACTTCTTTTACTAATATTTCTTCACTCTTTCTTTCCATGTGTCCAAGGCATCCCAATAGGCACTTCTATTCATAGTATATATAAATGATATAGACCACGGACTAAAATCTATTGTTTCCATATTTGCTGATGATACAAAAATGTGCGGAATGGCAAATGATCGCTTAAAGCAATTAGATATTCAAGAAGATTTGATAAATTACAGCAATGGTCTGAAAAGTGGCTATTGAAATTTGACACAAGTAAATGCAAGGTAATGCACATAGGTACGAGTAAAAATAACAATATGTAGAATTACAAGTTATTTGGAAATTCGTTAAAAAAAGTGGATAGTGAAAAGGATCTCGGCGTATCTATCAGTAATGATCTCAAATCATCTAAGCAGTGTGTTTTGTCCTCTGAGAAAGAAATTAAGATTTCCGGACTGATTGCGCAATCTTTTGACTTCAAAAGTCCATCACTCATTAACAAGCTATATAAATCGTTAGTTCGTCCACATTTGGAATATGCTTTTTTCGTATGTTCACCGAATCTCATTAAAGACATTGACAGATTGGAAAAAGTACAACAGCAAGCCACAAAACTTATTCCGTATATCAAAAGTAAATCACACGAAAATCGAATAAAAATATGAATCTGTTTTCCTTAAAAAAGCAAAGACTACCAGGTGGCTTGATACAGGTCTTTACTGTTCTAAGGGGAATTGAAAACATCAAAAGTGACAAAATTTTTACACTGAATGAGAATCAGGCAAGAAAAAATGGTCTCAAATTGTCTGGAAATAGATTTAATTTTGAAGTGGGTAGAAACAACTTCGCTAACCTTGTAGTTAATGAATGTAATAAACTTTCTAGAGAGACAGCGCAATGTAGTTCAGTTCGAAGCTTTAAGAATCATTTAGATAAGCATCTAAGCATGATGCTGTAATGACTATAATATATTTTATATTATTTGCTTATTCATTTTGTTATCATTTGTCTGTTTGTTTAATATTATTTGCTTAATTATCATTTATTATTAGTTATATGTCACTTGATTATTATTCAATATTTACCTGTTTGTTTATTATTTAACAATACCTATGCATTTATTTATGTATGTTCTTTATTATCTAAATTTCTATAGTTTCTTTTTATTTATTTATTTATTTATTTATTTACTTATTTATTTATCTATTTATTTATTTATTTATTTATTTATGTGAGTGCGTGTGTGTGTGTGTGTGTGTGTGTGTGTGTGTGTGTGTGAGTGTGTGTGTGTGTGTGTGTGTGTGTGTGTGTGTGTGTGTGTGTGTGTGTGTGTGTATGTGTGTGTGTGTGTATGTGTGTGTGTGTGTGTGTGTGTGTGTGTGTGTGTGTGTGTGTGTGTGTGTGTGTGTGTGTGTGTGTGTGTGTGTGTGTGTGTGTGTGTGTGTGTGCTAAAACCAAGAAGAAAATATCAGAAATGAGAGGGACAGCTTTCGTTTATTCGTGCATTTTCAAGGTACAAGCATAGTAGATAAACAAGAATATAAATCGAAAGAGTAGATCTCTCCCAGTGACTTATGGACTCAGATTCCCGAGAGTTTGGACTACAATTTTCTTCATAATAATATTATTAAATTTCTACAATTCATGACTTAAATCTAAATTGTACAAATTTGATAACTTTATTATAAAAAAAAATTGTAGCCTAAACTCTCGGGAATCTGAGTCCATAAGTCACTGGGACAGATCTACACTTTGTGTATATATTCTTGTTTCTCTGAATAGACGAAAGCGCTCGGTTTTTTATCTGTTATTTTCCATATATTTTTACGCCATAGCTTAAATCACGAGTTCAAGTATTTTCCTCTACACACACATATATATAAATATACATACATGTACATACATATACACACACACACACACATATATGTATATACATATATATAAATACATATACATATACATATAAAAATACATATACATATTCATATCCATATACATATACATATACATATACATATACATATACATATACATATACAGTACATATACATATATGTATATTTATATACATATATTCATATATACATTCACATACATGTATAAATATACATGTATATATATATATATATATATGTATATATATGTATATATATTATATATATTCATATATACATACACATACATATATAGATATACATGCATATATATATGTATGTATATATATATACATATATATTTATATATGTATATATATATATATTTATATATATATATATATATATATATATATATATTAAATATTGGAGAACGGCTTACTCTACCCATGTTCCTTTGCTGCCTTTATTAACTTACGCCCATGCCTTTGCCAAGGTCGGATCTCCGCTGCATCCCGCACCGCGAGTCGGATTCTTTCCAATGTATTTGATGCATTTTCTTACTTTTCTTTTTTCTTTCCAATTTTCCTCATTTTTTGTACAAAACTGGCATGGAACCAGACTCCACCGCTCAGATACTCACATCACATGTAAGGGTATGGTAGTTATTATTATGCTGTTAATTCTTTGGTAGGTAACGAGGTGGCCCTTACTTAATTCTTTGAGACGTCGTAGTTTCATAAATAAAAATCAGTCAACTTCTAGCACAAATAAACATACAAATAAGCAATAAAATATAGAGTATATAATATGCATACATACATACATACATATATATATATATATATATATATATATATACATATATATATACATTTATATGTGCATATATATACATATATATACAACTATATGCATATATATATATATATATATATATACATATGTATGTATATATATAGATATATATATTTATTTATATATATATATATATATATCTATACATATATATATATATATATATATATATATATGTATATATATATATATATATATATATATATATATATACATATATATATATATATATGTATACATATATAT
>NC_134793.1:49341349-49351349 GCF_046742065.1 Oratosquilla oratoria
CATGTATGTGCGCATATATGTATACATGCATGATGTATGTATGTATGTATGTATGTATGTATGTATGTATGTATGTATGTATGTATGTATGTATGTATGTATGTATGTATGTATGTATGTATGTATGTATGTATGTATGTATGTATGTATGTATGTATGTATGTATGTATGTATGTATGTATGTATACATGCTTGTATGCATGTATGTATGTACATGTGTATTTCATTAAAATATGTCTTTTTACATGTAAATGTCGTTACACATACTCATGCAATTCAAGAGTAAGCATATGGTTACCAACACACACGCCTTTCATTATATATATAAAATATATAACATGTTCATATACATACATATACGTATGTACATAATGGGACACATGCACAAGCAAATGAACAGGGCTAAGAATATATTCATATACGTTTAAATTAAACAAACAAGCATCTAAATAACTAGAGAAAATCACTCAAACAAAGCTGCATATGCATTCATGAACAGACGTGCACGCATATGCAAACATACACAACCATCCACATGCATAGATACACAGCAAGAACGCATAGACATACACATTGTTCCTTCCATCAACTTCCTGCACGTTTTCCAAACGTCTTGGTGTTCTGAACGTTTAAACGTTTATCAGAAACGAAAGAATTTATCGATAAAGAAATGAATAAGTAAAGAAGAGCTAGATCGGAGGGGACGGGGAGTTGGGAAGGGAGAAAGGGGAAGAGAGAGACTGAAGAGGAAGCCAGGAATAGAAGGAAGAATATAGATAGGGGAAGGAGGGAAAGAAGTAGGAAGAAAAGATGGAGATAGGGATGGAAGGGGAAGAGGAAGAAACAGGTGGAGGATGCGAATGTAAGGAGAAAAATTGTAGGAGGAATGATTGAAGAAGAAGGAAGAAGGAATTGTACGAAGGAGGGTATGGAGAACTGGAGGGGAATAGGAGGAGGACACAAGAGCAACGAGACAGGAAACGGTACAAAATAATTATGGGACGGAAAAAATGAAACAAGAAATAGAAGGGACGAGCAAGGGGAGTAATAATACGAAAGGGAATGGGAAAAGACTAAAGTGAAATAAAGGAAAATGGAAAAGCAATTGAGGAAGAAAAGGAAAGGAAAGGAGAGTATGCGAATCAGACCGGAAATAATGGTCTCAAACTGTCAGGAAGTAGATTTCATTTAAAAGTGTGTAGAAACAACTTCGCCAAACGTATAGTTTAATTCATGAAATAAACAACCTGCAGAGGTAGTGCAATGTAATAGTTCGAAATTTTATGATTCATTTAGATAAGCACCTAAGAAATATGCTGTAATACTTGACATTTATCTAACTTAATTTGATTTATTTAATCAATAATATTTATTCATTTATTATCATTTGTTTTATTATTATTTTTTCAATCTATTATGAATTATTATTAATCTGTTTAATTCTTATTGTTTATTATTTATGTTTGTTTACTATTAATTATTGTCTATTCATTCTTTTTTAGCATCCTACCTAGTTATGGACCAAAAGGTCTCCTGTCGGCATGCTCTTTCTTTGTAATCCTTTGAAAGGTAAAAAATATGGAAGGGTTTAGGGAGGATTAAAAGAGAGAGGAAGTAGGGGACGGAGAAAGGGGAAGGCGTAGATGGAAGGCCATGAGGGAGGGGGAGGGGAAGGGGAAAGGGGAAAGGGGTTTTGCAGGAAGGGTAAAGGGTGACGGGTGACGGGTGACGGGTGACGGGTGACGGGTGACGGGTGACGGGTGACGGGTGACGGGTGACGGGGAAGGGAGAGACGATAAGGTATAGTGTTCCAACTGAGACCAACTGGAAGAAGTTAAGCGGCCGAGGGACGGACGGGGGCTGGATAGCAAAGACAATACATAGTTCAAGTTGAAGGAAGGTGGTCAATCCATCAATTCGATGTCCCAGGTAACCTGTAGGAGACCCACAGCTCCCACGTAACCGGAGAAGCCGAAAGGTCCGTTAGGGAAGGAGGTCCGGCCCCAAAGGATTGAACACAATGAGGAAAGTGATAACAAGTAATACAGAGAGAATAAAGAACAGAATATCAGCGTACACGTCCATTTGGCTGCTACTAATGACAATAATTTCCAAATGTTCAGTCACTTCTACACAGCACGCAAATTTTCTTTTGTTTTAACTCCTGGCAAGCTATTTTATTCGTCTTGGTGGTAGCCTTGTGGTAGGTAAAGGGCGATGGCTCTTTCGAAGAACAGCTCCTGTGGCAGTTGGCATTCTGTTCTCAGAGGTCAACACAACCTCGTGTCACGTTCTCGCTAGTGAAATGATCACTGTGTTGTGTCACGCTACTTAAACCTTTGAATATTTTACTCGCCTTCAGTGTTGTCTGCCGCCATGTGCTTTCATTCAGACGAGAGAGAAAGTAATTGAACTGAAGGGCTAGCTACAGAAAGGAGTGAAGCAGAGCACTTTTGCATCTTTAGACCTCTTCCTCCTTGCTAGACGGAGAAGACGAGAGGAACCTCTGTGCCCACTTGATTTATCACTGTAAACATCGCAACATTTATCGATTCTGGTGGGGAATTACGTTGCCCCTAGAGATTATCAGTGCGTGGGGTGCCACGTTTTGTGTTGAAAACAAGAGAACCGATGAGCAGGCTTGAACTCGCGTGGCCCCCGAAGTCGCGCGGGCCCCGAAGTCGCGCGGGCCCCAAACTCGTACAGACTCGGACTCATGCGGACCCCCGACTCACGCGGACAAGGTCGACTCTCACTCCCTCAGGCTCGGACTCCCGCTGGCTTGATCATACGTGGAATTAGAGACATGCGGATACGGATTACATTGCAGAACGCCGCTGATGCCACAGAACATCGATTCTCGCGGTGGATGCAGAGCTAACACATGCAACATTTTGTAATACATGGCTGAAGGACGGAAAAGAGAGCAAGCGTTACGTGAAAAAGATAGCTAACGTTATGCGCAAAAGAGAGCAGATGCTACGTGAAAAAAAAACAGGAAAAGTGAACAAACATCACGCGTTACGCGAAAAAGAGAACAAACGTTACGTGAAAAAGAGGCGTTACGCGAAAACAAGAACAAACGTTATGTGAAAACGAAAACAATGTTACACGAAAATGAAGGAAAATATTACATGAAAAAAACGAAGTGTACGCGAAAAAGATCAACGATACGCGAAAAGAGAAAAAAGTTACGCAAAAGAGAACAAACGTTACGCGAAAGAGAACAAACGTTACGCGAAAAAGAACATAATTTACGCGAAAAACAGAACAAACGTTACGCGAAAGAGAACACGCGTTAAGCGAAAACCTGAACAAAAGTTACATGAAAAAGAGAACAAACGTTACGCAAAAAAGAAAACAAACGTTACGCGAAAAAGAAAACAAACGTTACGTGAAAACAAAACCAAAAATCTATAAGAAAAACAGACGTTACGAGAAAAAGGAAAACGTTACGCGAAAAAGAGAAACGTTACAAAAGTGAATAAATAAAACGTAGTTAGTTCCCGGCTGCCACTACGGCGGTCCAGCTTCAAATCCCGCCCAGGGTTGAAATATTTTTAGTATTGCTGCGATGCGAGTTGTTACTCCAACTCTCGTGGGCGGGGAGTTGTGTGTGTGTGTGCGTATAAGGTCACAGCATTACCCATAGATCGGTCATATATGAGCTTTGAGCTCTCTTTCGGGATGGAAATAGCTGTTGATCACGAGTCCAACACGTGATCCAGCACCATGGTGAATACACAGACACACACACACACACACACACACACACACACACACACACACACACACACACACACACACACACACACACACACATACACACTAAGATACACACACAAACACACATACATACATACATACTCGTACACACACATACAATATCTTCGATAACAGCATGGCCATTGCTAAGTTGAAATACGTTTAATCGACTAAATGCATGCAAAAGCGTCAAATATGAAAGTTGCATCACTGAACACGAGTGATCACATGGCGCACGAATCGCTGCGCTAGACATGATGTTTACGTACGATACAATTTGAAACTGAACGGAAACCATCGAGAATATGGTGATAAACGACGAGAAAAAACGGAATTTATACTTGTACGTAAAGAGTAACACATCTAGTTTATGATATCCCCTCTCGTGCCGGATGATACCTTCACTTTCCTTCTAAATGCGGCCAGTGTATTTCCTTTATCAGAATAAACACCATGTGAGGACGATCCGCTACTGGTACGATGTTCCGCTTGTTACGGTTTTATCAAATACACAAGTAGGAAGCGAAACATAGTGATAATAAGGGCTCTGTCCTCACTTGTGGTGTTCATTTCAATAGCCTTGTCAGCAACTGATAATTTCATACATATTTACTTCATTTTAATTACACCTTTTCATGTCAGGTAGCACTTGTCTATTCATACAGTCTGCCGCTAGGCATACAGGGGCGATATATAATAAATGAATTTATAAAAAACAAATCTAGCACCACCACACGATTGATCATTCTAATATATATATATTTATATATATATATATATATATATATATATATATATATATATATATATATATACATATATATATATATATACATATATATACATATATATATATATATATATATATATATATATATACACATATATATATATATATACTATTTACATATACAGTGTGTTCCAAAAGTATATGTCACATTACGGTATTTTATATCTTAGTAACTAATAAAAATATCAAAACTTGATTTATATATCCTAAAAGCCTATAACTTTAAGTTTCTGTACAAGAAACATGAATACAAAAGAACAAGAAATGAATTTATTATTATTTTTTAAAGGACTTCAATGTATACGCCATGGGTTAGACGGCACATATCCAAATGATAATCCATTTCTTGCCAAACGCAACCTAGCATAGCGTTGCCGATGACTGCCAAGGCTTCTCTTATTCATGCCTTCAGGTCATTCACGTCTCTGGGAAGAGGAGGTACATGCACCAAACCTTTCAAATGCCACCAGAGGAGAAAGTCGCATGGAGTGAGATCTGGAGACCTAGGGGACCAATACAGGAGCACGCGATCAGTTCGTCCGGAAGGTCCGATCAATAAAAAGGATTGACAGAAGAAAACTTGATGATTTTAGCTTTTAAATTGTACCAGTTTCATCTTGCTACCATTTGTAATTCATGGTACACGAGTTCTTAGAATGTGATATATATTTTGGCACACCCTGTATATTTATACAACAATAGGCATTTTTGTTCACAAAGGTTCTACGGATACCATAATTACTTCATAATATTAAGGAAATAAAATTTAATTAGTTGAACATAATTGAGGCAAAATGCAAAAAAAAATATATCAAGTTCCACTTGATAAGTGATGGAAGAGGACAGTTTCCCACTAACATTAGTTGCCTAATGTCACCTGAGTGTATTCTTTATCTCGATCCTAACTCCCCCAGACTGCTAACCTCAGCAGTACAGCTGAACTTTTCATTGTAAATTATCAAAGAAGACACTATTCATTGTCTTATCTACACTAGAATTATGTCAAAATCTTATGGTACCGTGATTGAATCACTATGGGATTCCTAACCCAAGCAGAAAGCACCCTAGGATTGTGGATCCAACAAACGGTTGAATTCAGCCTTGAGTCGTAGTTTGATACGCTACGAGGAGAGGAATAAGAGAAAGTGTCGAATATAAATACGAATGGTATTCAGAAAGACAATATTACTTGTGCAAGCAGAGACAAAGATTGTTTTGTATGTTGGATGTTTGGCCGAGTATATCATTGTGAAGTTAAGTTCTGGTAGATAAGTTAAATAATCACAGGTATGGTTTTTCAAGTTATTTAACCTTAGTTTGAGCGTGGGTGATATAACTTCTTACAGGTTATCAAAAAAACCCTCAACGTTATTAGCCTTACATGCTTATGTTCAATATTAATATTATCATCACGCACGAGTTAACAAAATAATAAATTCTTGAATGGATGAAAAGGAAGGGTCGCTGTATAAAACAGCTTCGGGTGTCGGGTCCTGCTGTGGAGGTGCTGTCCCGGAGGCAGTAACGACTCTTCATTCGCAAAGAGCTAAAATAACTGGGACAAAAATAATAAATATATAAAATAAAAGATAAAAGATAAAAGGGATTGGCTGAGGATGGGATATGTGAAAGATGGGTATTGCCTTGGTATATATCTACGTGTACACACACACAGACACAGACACACACACACATACACACGCACACACACACACACACACACACACACACACACACACACACACACACACACACACACACACACACACACACACACACACACACACACACACACACACACACATACACACACACACACACACACACACACACACACACACACACACACACACACACACACACACACACACACACACACATGTGTGTGTGTGTGTGTGTGTGTGTGTGTGTGTGTGTGTGTGTGTGTGTGTGTGTGTGTGTGTGTGTGTGTGTGTGTGTGTGTGTGTGTGTGTGTGTGTGTGCACTTATATCTACACATCTTTCCTGCCTGCACATTCCAGTACAAACACATGGCTTATCGCACTTAGGGTCGCTAAATCAACAGGGAAATAAAACATTGAAGAGGACGTATGCAAATGACAGCGCGCTCGCATAAATGTCAAAAGGCAAATACAAATTCTACAGGCGAGAGAATGCTGCTGCATCTGATATATAATAGGACGAGAGCTGTACATCTAATATATACACGAAGTGGAGCATTTGGATAATTGGGCCAACGTAATTCAAAGTATACAGTTTTATTTATGTGTGTTGTACCTGCTATAAAGGCAGTAGCTTTCTGTTTAAGACTATCCACACATAAAAGTTAACGAGCTTCCGACATGAGGCGCCTATCTCCGGCTAAAATCTTTGCCTCTGCCTTGTGTATATGAAGGGCTAAGGCAGTTACATGTAGTCGTTGGGGATCGAGCCCAGCTCAACAATTTAAGTAATAATAAAATAAAAATAAAAATAATGTACAGATTTATCTTGAAATTTTGTGTGCCTATACAAAATGGCATATGCTTATATGAGTCCCATCCTAAAAACGCCAACCTTTCCTTTAAAATCACAGCATGGGCAACTAAGATTTATTTACCTTACTTAGAAAATACGAGCTCTCATTCCGAAAAATTGTCAGTCATAATTCCAGTACACACACACACACACACACACACACACACACACACACACACACACACACACACACACACACACACACACACACACACACACACACACACACACACACACACACACACACACACACACACACACACACACACACACACACACACACACACACACACACACACACACGCACACACAAATGTATACACGCACACACAACGTTTAAACCATGTAAGAGAGGATCTGCTTATCATTACACACACTCCGTGCCGAAATTTTATCTTTTTGCCTGTTTGAGTTAGCTAACAAAGGAAACTTAAAGTTACGAGCTTTTTAATTTCCCGATAAAGTTCTAATCCATCTATTGTCATGACATCAAAAGCTCTCTTCTCCGATTGTTCTTTGCAACTTGCACAAATGAGTAGGAATTATGTTATATCTGTATTTGGGAATCTAACATTTTTAGTCTCTCGCCCTCATTCAATGCTACTGCTTCCCGACGCCAATACTGACGCCTTTTTTCCAGTCGCGTCCACATTTTCCTTACATACAGAAGCATGGAATATATTAGATTCTACATCATTCCCTCTCTCTCTCTCTCTCTCTCCCCTTTACACTCGTAGGTGCACACACACACACGCACACACACACACACACACACACACACACACACACACACACACACACACACACACACACACACACACACACACACACACACACACACACACACACACACACACACACACACACACACACACACACACACACACACACACACACACACACACACACACACACACACACACACACACACATACACACACACACACACACACACACACACACACACACACACACACACACACACACACACACACACACACACACACACACACACACACACACACACACACACACACACACACACACACACACACACACACACACATACACACACACACACATCTTACTAGTATAGTAGTGTCGATGGCTGCCATGTTGCAGGTCAGAGTTACTGTTCCAGTCAGGCAGTGCAACTTCATAATACTGCCAACCGTTACTACTCTTTTTGAGCAATTAGATGGGTGTATGTGGCGTAAGAACACAGTACAAGAGATGTAAATGTGCTGGCAGGCAGTCCCACATTGGTATACACAATTGCACGCATACGTATAGAAGGCAGGATGGCAGGCATACCAGTAGACATTCAGACACACAAACATTTTGCCAAGCATTGAGACATAGAGGTAAGCAGGCAGACACAAACTCAGGAATGACGTCACCAAGAAAGGGGTAGGACAGATATTATTCGTTTGATATGAAGCTCTGGGAGCATTGGATAAACCTCATACCAGATTATTACACAAATAAGCATATTACCGTAGCGTATAAGAAATTAATAATAAATAAACAGGTAGAATAGATAAAACAAATAAATAAATAGATAAATAAATATCAATAAATGAATAAGATGGATAATAATAATAAGAGACTCAGATAAGAATAGATAAAATAAATCAATGAATATTAATAAGTAGATAAGATAAGCAATAATATTCACACAATTGAATAGGAATGAATTATATAAATAAACGATATTGATAAAAAAAAAATAATAATCAAAGACACGGATGAGTATTCAATATTAAAAAAGATGCTTTACGCTGAAAAAAGACCTTTTTAATGCATAATTATTTCCAATTCAGAAACATTTCATGGGGAGAGTCAAGATGAAACGTGCTATCGAAATAAAATCATGTGGGAAAGGCACCTTTACTAATTAGACGTTTCTCTTGTTATGGCTTTTTCAAGTACATAGTCGTAAAACACATGACTGAGATTAAATAAGATCTATGTATTATGATTATGTACTTGTTATGTTTTTTCAAGTACATAGTTGTAATACACATGACTGAGATTAAATAAGAACTATGTATTATGATTATGTACTTGTTATGTTTTTTCAAGTACATAGTCGTAAAACATATGACTGAGATTAAATAAGAACTATGTATTATGATTATGTACTTGTTATGTTTTTTTCAAGTACATAGTTGTAATACACATGACTGTGATTAAATACGAACTATGTATCATGATTATGTACTTGTTATGTTTTTTCAAGTACATAGTCGTAATATACATCACTGAGATTAAATAAGAACTATGTATTATGATTATGTACTTGAAAAAGCTGTAATAACAAGCAAAACGTAGTACTAACAAAGGGTCCGTTCTCACTTAGTGTCTATTTCGATATACTTGTCGGCATCTGCCACATTCATATACATGCAACTTGCTATTGCATTGATATGACTGTGCTAGTGTTCAGGTCATATGACTCGGCTGATCCGTCCAACTCTTCCTGTTGCCTTAATGGGTTATCACACTGAGCTATTTGTCCGCCAACCTCCGATAAATCGGTGGTACGACCCACCTCCGGAACTTTTTCCGCCGTGAAATGACTATGGTAAAATATTTTGTTTTCCCAACGAAAAAGACATAAATTGTCATTTGATATGCTGGAGGAAAAGTTTTTTTTCCAGATTCCTTCTCGAAAGCTACGGGCTGGAAATCTGTTCCAACAATCGGATGAAAAATAATCCAGTTCGATAACGCCTTTAGTGGACCACCTAACGTGATAACCGATGAGAACAAAGCATGACCAATGGCTTCATTTTTTTTTTTTTTTATGTATCGGTTGCTTGTACATAAAGAAAAGAGTCTTTTACCCATTCTCACCTTTAACTCGAAAACTTCTCGGATCTTTTACAAATCTTAGACTTTTTAGAAGAGTTTGATCCTTCGACA
>NC_134793.1:49353849-49361349 GCF_046742065.1 Oratosquilla oratoria
TTTGTTTTCTTCTTTTACTACTAATGCGTTCAGTGCGACATTTTTCGTTTCTTCTGACTGCAAGAAAATAAAAAATTCCATCTCACTTGCTTCCACTAGCTCCACACCTACCCTTAACCACCTCCTCTACCGCCCCCTCCTCCTCCTCCTCCTCCTCCTCCTCTTCCTTCTACTCCTCCTGTCCCCCTCCCCCTTGACTTTGGGAACGACATTGCGTCAGTGAGCACTTGTGAAGTTTTGCTCCTTTAGCTTTCCATAAACTTTGTCAAGATGTCTTTTCCTTTGGCGTATTAGAGGGAGACGACTGATGCTTGCTAAGGAAGCATTTTTAGCGAAATATGTCTTACAAACTCGTTCTTGTCACGTAAGCTGTTTCTTTAATCCCCAGGCATGTATATGTTAGTACTTATGTACACACTTGTAATTCTGAACAAATACTTAATTGTTGCAATACACACACAATCAACAGAAGTATATATCAAGTCAATTGTGTTGCAGTTCATCTCAATAACATAACTCGGCCAAGAGCGAAAGCAAATAAGCAGTAATCATTCAAGTAAATTAACAAGGTATCGCCTTCCATTTCTCACACCAACGATGATATCCAACACGTCCCCATTTCTTACCTGATGTATTGCAAAATTAGTACTTAATTCTAGTTCTTGTGAAAGTACAATATAGACATCTAGTTTCATAGCCGCTAAGACCACAACACTTTAAAAAAAATCACACTTCCCCGCGTCGTCTACGATTGGTTTTGCTGTGATACTTCATGTTTGTATGTACGCTCTGTCTATCACACACTGTTGCCGCCCCTAAGTACCGTCTTTCTTTCGTGATTTTACTTTTGTTTAGTACGTATATCCCTTTCTACTTTCCTTTCATCACTGCATTTTCAAAATACGATTGTCACTTACAATTTCAGTCGGTAAGCTCCATGGCTCCGAAAGGATATCTTATTTAAGTCAAAGATTTAGAATTAGTTACATTGCACAATCAGACTTCTACTTTTCATTTTAGCTCATTTTCCTTCAGGTATGATCTTCTTTCTAGGTGAACAAATTTTTTCTCTCTTTTCTTCTATATCAATCTTCTGTTAATTATAGTACACAGCACTCTACAAAGCTCTTACAAGGAATCCCTTCAATATCACTCAAATTGGGTCTTAGGTCAGTTCTGCAGTGACGTCATGATTTCTTTCGTCCAATGACTTTTAATTTTATATTTAGGAACCTGATTTAAGAGCGTAATCTTATAATCGGTAATTTATTGAATTTTTTCCTCCTCCACTCTTTCTGCAATAGATCCACCGTTACAAAGCAGCATGGAATTTTGTTTACTCAAGCAACTTCGAATTCATTGCACAGTGACTTAGTTTACATCACCAAAAGTAAAACCCACATAAAGCAATAAAATTGGATCCCCATGCACTTGTTTATAAACATAACGCTGACAACGAAGTTATACAATTCCTTGCCTTCTCGCTTCGAACTGTTGTTTACCAAACAGCCTATCCAATAGAAACGAAACTCTCACTATCTACCCTTCCTTCTACCTTACTTGTCTTCCATGTCTACGATCCTCTTACACTCTACCTTTGATCTTGCTACCATGTCATTATATACATAAATATACCAATGGATATTTCCCCCTTACAACGGAGGTAACCAAAAAACAAAGGCATAAAATCCACTCCCATTTACCCCCTCCCTCACTCTTATCTTGTCTCCTCCTGGATGACGGGTCATCCCTGCATCTCGCCCACTGCACTGGGTCAGAAGCAATATTGCAAAGACACACCACATTCACAGGAAGGTCGCTTCATTTAATCGGTGACCCACACTCTCCGTCTTTTTATGCAGAAAAAGAGAAAACGGGGAGAAATCATTTCGGGCTGCGTCAAAATATCATTCACACATACTTCTTCACCCCCCCATTCCCCACCCACTCCCTTCCATGCATCACAGCATCATCCTTATACGTCCATTCTCCATTCACCCCTATCTTCTGTCTTCTCACGTCCTTTCTCAACCGACATTTCCTTCTTTCCCAATGTCCCTTTTACTCTATACATCCCTCTCATCCTTGGTCGCCCCCTCATGTTCACTCCTTCCACCTCTGCCTTCCACACCTCTTTTACTAATCTTTCTTTACTCATTCTTTCCATGTGTCCAAACCATCCCAATACGCTCTCATCAAACCTATCTTCCAGCTCCTTTTTCACCCCTCCTCTTCCCCTCACCTTCTCGTTTCTCACTATCTAGCCAATCCAATCTAATCCCTATCATACTTCTCAGGCGACTCATCTCAAAGGCGTTCGAACTCATCCTCTCTTTCTCTCTTATGCTTCATGTTTCTGCCCCATTACAGTGTTGTTGACACAATCATTCTCTTATAAAATCTCCTCTTAGCATCCATTCCCAAATATCTATTTCTCATTATGCTTTTTAATCCCCTAATGAATTTACTTGCTTCTCTCAATCTACATTCTACCTCCACTTCCACTCCTCCCTTTCCCGCCACATTCGCACCCAAGTATCTAAAAATATCCACTTCATCTAGTCTCCCTTAATACTCACTTCCAATTTGCTGCCACATTCTTTCCTTGTACATCTCATCACTTTAATTTTACCCACATTTATCTTCAACTTTCTTTTTTTCGCACACATTCCCAAACTCTGTCACTAGCTTCCTTAATCCTTTCTCTGATCCCACTACAAAAGCAGTGTCGTCAGTAAACGACAACTGGCTTATCTCCCGTTTTTCTCCATTTTCTTTAATTATCTCCAATTCCCGACCCATTACCCTCGCGTTTAATTCTCGCACTACCCCATCCATGTATAAATTGAACAGCCAGGGCAACATAGCATATCCTTGACAAACTCCCACCTTTACCTCAAACCACTCACTCTCTCTATTTCTGATTCTAACACAGGCTCTGCTACTCTCGTAAAAACCCTTGACTGCTCTTAACAGCTTTCCTCCTATCCAATATATCTGTAATACCTCCCACAGTGCTTTTCTGTCTACCCTGTCATAAGCCTTTTCCAAATCCATTAAGGCCCAAAAATATCCTTACCTTTTCCTATAGCTTTCTCATATATCTGTCTTACCACAAAAAAAAAATTATCCTTGCAACCTCTACATGTCCTAAACCCACACTGTTCCTCACCAATTACTCCTTCTTTTTCTCTCTTAATCCTCTCAGTCAAAACCCTCCCATAAGCCTTCCCAACTACACTCTACAAACTGATCCCTCTGACAATATTACATTTACACTTGTCCCGTTTTCCCTTGTAAAACAAAACTATACAGACACTCCTTCAGTCCTCTAGCACTCTACTCTCTCTTAAACAAACATTAAATAACCTCACCAGCCAGTCCACCATTCCTGTACCCCCCTTTTTTAGACACTCCGCATGACACCCATCCAACCCAGATGCCTTACCTGCTCTCATCATTTTAACAACTGCTTTCATTTAATCTTTCCTTATTTCTCCTCCATTCTCCTCACTCATCATGGACATTTTCTTAGAGCTTCTCACTGCAACTACCTTTTCCTCCCTATCCTCCTTCACATTTAACAACTCCCTAAAATACCCTGTCCATCTTCCTCTTACCGCCGTCTCTTCCATTATCATCTCTCCATCTCCACCTTTTACCTTTTCTTCTCTACTTGATTCGCCTCCTCTTCCTCTCTTAATTTCTTTTCATTTTTTTATTACTTTAAAAAAATTCTGTCATGCTCTTACCCCATTTCACATCTGCTCTCCTCTTTGCCTCCTTTATATTTTGCTTTACATCTCTTCTCTTTTCTTTGTACCTCTCATTTGATTCTCTCGCCCTGTTTTCTAGCCAATCAGTGACTGCTTGATTCTTCTCTTCTACAACCTTCTTTGCTTCCTAATCCTACCATCACTACCCTTTCTTCTATTTATTCCCGTCTTCCTTGTTCCACACACCAGGTTTGCACTTGCACACCCTTTGACTCCTTCTTTGAACCATACCCATTCCTCCCCCACTCGTAGTTCTATTCTATCCTTTACTCCCTCCCACTCTTCTCTCAGCTTCTTCTTGTCCTCTAAGTACAATCTTACCTTCTGTCCTTTTCCTCTTTCTGTGTGTATCCTCCAGTCTCAACTTACCTTCCACCAAAATCTGATCTGACATTCACCCACTCTCTCCCCTTAGAACATGTGCATCCAAAACTCTTCCTGCTATTCTCCTGGTTACCACTATGTAGTTCATTAACACCCTATCTATCACCCTTGCATCCATCACCATCTCCAATGTGTACTTATGCTGTACTTTCTTCCTGAACACTGTAATTGCTATCATCAACTCTCTTTCTAGACACATCTCCACCATCAACTCTCCATTACGATTTTGTCCTGTCATTGCACACTTCCCAACCACTCCGTTTATTGGTTCATTTCCTACCCTAGCATTCAAATATCCCAATATCACTACACTGACATTTACAAAGGACGGAGCATGCCGACAGGAGATCTTTTGGTCCATATCTAGGTCGGATGCGAAAAAATTATAATAATAATAAATTAATAAATAAAAACTATAATAATGTAAATAACAATTAAGATACATAAATAAATGCATAGGCAAAGTTAAATAATAAACAAACAGGTAAAAAGTAAATAATAATAAATTGACATATAACTAATAATAAATGAAAATCAAACAGACAAATGATAACAAAACAAAAACAAATAATATGAAATAAATTACAATCATTACAGCATCTTGCTTAGGTGTTTATCTAAATTATTCTTAAAGCTTCGAACTGAACTACATTACACTACCTGTGCAGGAAGTTTATTCCATTCATTAACTACACGGTTGGCAAAGTTGTTCTACCTACTTCCAAATTGAATTATATCCTACCGTGATACTTTTTTCACTATAATTACATCCCATCGTGATCTTTTGACTTCCACTGTCATTACATCCCATTGAGATATTTTGGCCTTGATTGGCATTCTGTCCGGCATCCCTTCCTAAAATTATATTTTGTCCTCCACTGACATTATATCCTACCGTGATATTTTCTCCTCCAGTATCATTACATCATATCATGATATTTTGTCCTCCACTATCATTACATCCCATCGTGATATTTTGTCCTCCACTATCATTACATCCCACTGTCATTACATTTTGTCCTTTGACATCACATCATAATGTAACATTTCGTCCTCTACCGACATTGAATTCTAAGATTATAGTTTATTCTATACTGGCATATTGTTCTACATTAATACTATACTCTACACTGTTTTCCCAAGTACACTCTATTTCCCCTTCCCTTTGGGCTTCTACCCCCCAAAAAAGGAACTAATTCATTACAAACTCTCACAATGAGTTTTGTAAGAACATCTTTGCCTCTGCGGGTAAGGTGGATCCTATCAGAAGCGTAAAGGTCATGGCGCCTAGAAAAGAGATACCAAGGATCAATAAAGTGGTTTCCCAATTGTGTGCACAACTGCGATATCCTATCATTGATCCCTATGGCTCTACTGTTCCAACACGAGCCTGCGTAGATCCTCGGGAGGATCCCACAGACTACGTGACGGCTCCCACGTCCCTTCATCTCCTGAAGGAGGACCTTGTATTTCCGAACAAGTTCCTCTGATCTCACCCTACCTACATCGTTACTTCCCGTATGAACAATCATGACCGTGTTCGTCCGTCCTTGCTCCCTGATGGACATGGTACAATCGGCGATCCCACGGCCCGGTTGACATACAAGCTTGCAACGTCTCTTAGTCTTCCGCTGCAGGATGTCATAGCCTCGCACCATGGAGTCGCCTACCACCAAGAACTCCTGATTTTCAGCCACTTCATCCTCCATTAGAGCAAAACGATTGGCTAGAGCCAGCGGTTACTCCACAGGGCACACGTCTACCGAACCTGGGCTCAACAAACGGGACCCCGCGGAGCGCCAATCGCTCACGGCATTGACAGAAAGGAAGGAAGTGGAACGCTCTTTGGGTTGTGGGGAGGGTTCACTCTTCTCACGGAGCGCACTCCTGAGAAGACAAATTTCCTCCTCACACATCCTGAGACGGTCCTCCAGGTTCACACAACCTTCACAAGCCATTTGGCTCCTCCTTTAGCAATACAAGCGACAAAGAGAAAATATAAATCAACAACAAAAAACAAAGCGGTCTCTAATAAACTAAATACACAAAGCTTACTCTGCTTACCTTATATTATTTCTCCTAAGTTTGGGGTACAGTAACAGAATTCTGTTTTGAATTCAAATAGAACACTACACTTTATCTTATATATGTAACTGTATAGCGCTGTGCGTATACAATTACAAAAACACAACACAATCATTTAACACTATTCGGAGATATAAATTTCACAGGTATTCGCTAGCTGGTGTCTGTGCAGAAAAACGAGCTCTCTAGCTGAGGTCACGAGCAGACTGAACTGTGGTCACGAGCAGACTCTATGCACTCATTTAAATATATTCAAAAATACTCACTTCCCCTTACATTCTTTTCACTACCAGGCTCATATGTACTTACCAAAACGCACATCTCTTCCCAGTTTCACATTCAACCATTTTAATGGTTTTCAATTTCCTTTTACTTGATCCATGAACAATGTCTATGATATATAACTTACTTTTGTTTCCTTACCTGAATTTTGATTATTTTGCCATCTGTTACCTTGTTTTTTTCATGTTTATTTAATTGGCGTATTTGTGACTGAACGTATTCTGTTGCAATCGTCGTATCATAGGCTATGAAAATGTCCTCTAAAATTGTATTTGTAGCTAACTTCAATATAATTACATTTCCGTATAACATTGTGATGTTTCAAATATTTTTTATTAATTGTTAAACAGACAAATAATTTCCAGAGGAATGTCTTACACCCATCAGTTTACACATGTGAATCGAATGCAACGTACCGGACATCGATGAGCAGTTCTCGGCAACGGTAACTCCCAAAACATAGACAACAGGACTTGTCGGCTTTATCCTCCTTAAATACTTAATAATATAAATTTTCCTTCACAGTTTTGGGGATAGTTTTTCTCGCATCTACTTTTGGAGGTTACATGTATGTGCATACGGGTGCCCAGTCTCTGACAGCAGGACAAACACACAATACAACCTAACCAACGTTCAATGGTCGGCAACCAACTTTGACATATAGCAAGGGAAAAATGCTAATTCTCTCATACAGAGGAAAAATTGTATGAAGAATACAGAAAAATAAACCTTATGAACACCAATAGAAATATATTCCTAAATATCTTCACTAATCATTAGTAGAGTTGTTTACGTGACTCAGATGAAAATAGGTCGTTTCAGTGTGCTTCGTTAATTATCAAATATTCAAAACGATACAAAACGATGTAGAAAACGAAATGCAAAAAGCGATATGATAATCACATTGTTCTTTATGAGTTATTTTGAAATTATCTATTCAGATTTTAATAAATTGGTGTGTGGTATACAATAT
>NC_134793.1:49386349-49388849 GCF_046742065.1 Oratosquilla oratoria
CCACTCCCTCTCCCTCCCACTCCCTCTCCCTCCCACTCCCTCTCCCTCTCATAAGAAAATAACATAAGAATGAAGGAGACTGCAAGAGACCATAAGGCCTACACTAGGCAGCTCCGTATCCATCACCACCTGTCATCCCCATCCATAAAGTTGTCTAATCGTTCCTTAAAACAACTGAAACCCATTTTTCATCTGCTTCAATACCCTGATTGGTTCCACCCCGTAAGTGCAAAGGTCACAGACCAATTCCAAAGGACCACCAGTGATGTCCACTTGCCCCGTCTGTGCAAGCTCATGGAGTAAAAATGGTGGATTTGGTCGCGTCTGCACACTATCAAATGTCCATTTTTCTTAATTCCTTTCATTAGGGCTATTGCCAGGCTCTATTTCAATCAATACCGTGAAACATATGCGGTTGCAGAAGGGGTTTTATAGCCCA
Source organism: Oratosquilla oratoria (assembly GCF_046742065.1). NCBI lineage: Eukaryota > Metazoa > Arthropoda > Malacostraca > Stomatopoda > Squillidae > Oratosquilla > Oratosquilla oratoria. Next base: position 49,386,789 of record NC_134793.1, read on the forward strand.
ACTCCATAAACCCCTTCAATATTAGGTAACTTTCTTTTGTTTTGGCTGTCTTGTTTTTCGTGTTTTATGTTACTTCCTATTTAGTTTTGTTCATTGATTCCATTATTCTTATTGTGTGGAGGGGAGGTCTCCACATCTTTTCATTCTTATCCTCTTCCTTCGGCTCTTTCATTTCACTACCCTACCTGCCCGTCGCCTGCCCATCTTCACTATCTTCTGAATAACCTACATATACCATATTTTATATCTATTTACTTATATATTTATTTATTTGTATATATATTCATTCATTCATATATTCCTTCGTTTATCATTTTAAGTATCTATTTATTTGTTTCTTCAACTGTATATTTATTGATTTATTGACCCATTTCTTCACCTATTTATTTATATTTTTATCTATTCATTTTATCTTATTTTGTTTAACCTTATCCATCTGTTGTATCTTATAAAATTGATCTTTTTCCTTTATCTATTTCATTTTTTTTTTCGTCTGTCCCACTACATAATGCGCGTAGGCCACGCCCCCATACCTCCCATGGAGAAATACCGTACAACTGGCAATGTCAACCTTCTACTGTGGAAGCTTACGGTCTATATTGAGACTTGGAATTTTAGTTGAAAACTGTGGAGACCTTTCCTTGCTTTGATGTTCACATGGCTCCTTTGGGCAAAAGTGACAGCTAATGAAGTCTGAGATGGTTGAAAGAGTCACGTGCCTTCCAGACTAGACAACACTGGAGACTCACAAGGTCAACTGGACATAGCGCCAACGCCTCATAGGATTCGAACCTTGTCACCACTGCCTTATCAAGAGCTTGAATATTATCTCCTGCAATAAATATATATATACTGTATATACATATATATACATATATATATACTGTATATACATATATATATATACATATGTATAAATATATATATATATATACATAAATATATATACATATAAATATATATATATATATATACATATATACATATATATATATACATATATATAAGTGTGTGTGTATATCCATCCATCTCATCCTAAGTCGGCCCCTTATGTTCACTCCTCCAACCTCTGCCTTCCACACCTTCTTTACTAATCTTTCTTCACTCATTCTTTCCATGTGTCCAAACCCTTCCAATATTCTTTCATCAACCCTATCTCCCAACTCCCTTTTCACATCCTTTCTCCTCCTCACCTCCTCATTTCTCACACCATCTAGCCTAGTAGCCCCTATCATATTTCTCTGGCATTTCATCTCAAACACATTCAAACTCCTCTTTGCCTCTCTTATGTTCCATGTTTCTACCCCGTACAGTGCTGTCGGCATAATCGCTCCTTCATACACTCTCCTCTTAGCATCCATTTCAAAATGTCTACTTCTCATTACACTTTTTAATCCACCAAGGCATTTACTATTTTCTACATTCTACCTCTACCACCCACTCCTCCCTTTCCTGCCACATTCGCACCCAAGTATCTAAAACTATTTACTTCATCCAGTCTCTCTCTCTTAATGCTTACTTCCAGCCTGCTGCCACTCTCTCCCCTTGTATATCTCATCACTTTACTTTTACCCACTTTTATCTTCAACTTCCTTCATTCGCACACCTTCCCAAGCTTTGTCACTAACTTCTTCATTCCTCCTCTGATCCTGCTACAAGCGCAGTGTCGTCAGCAAACAACAGCTGGCTCATCTCCCACTTTTATCCATTTTCTTTAACCATCTCCAATCCCTGACCCACTACCCTTGCATTCGCCTCTCGCACCATCCCATCTATGTATAAATTGAACAGCCAGGGCAACATAACAAATCCCTGACGAAGTCTCACCTTTACCTCAAACCACTCACTCTCTCCATTTCTAATCCTAACACAAGCTCTACTACTCCCATGAAAACTCTTGACTGCTCTTAACAGCTTTCCTCCTATCCCATATATCTGCAGTACCTCCCACAGTGCCTTCCTGTCTACCCTGTCATAAGCCTTTTCCAGATCTATAAAAAAATCTTTACCTTTTCCTATAGCTTTCTCACATATCTGCCTTACCACAAAAATCTGATCTAC
>NC_134793.1:49428849-49431349 GCF_046742065.1 Oratosquilla oratoria
TAGTTATGTATGTATATATATATATATATATATATATATATATATATATATATATAGATATATATATATATATATATATATTTATATATATATATATATATATATATATATATATAATGTGTGTGTGTATCTGTTTGCGTGTATGCCATTTTGTGATATCTCTACCTATAATGATATAAGAACATAAGAGTCAAGGAGACTGCAAGAGACCACAAAGCTTTCACTAGGCAGTTCCATGTCCAATAACGTCCATCATCCCCATCCATAAAGTTATCTATCCTTCTATTAAAATAACAAATATTTTCTGCGACTACTACATGGTTACTAAGTCTATGTGCCTATATAGATACATTCCCATACAAATCAAAATGAAATGCACATTCTTAGCTATTAGCAAATAAATCATCCTTTCCAAAAAGTGTCATTCTTCCCTTTAATGAATATTTTTCGTGGAAGCAATTAAATGTAACTGAACATAATGTTGGTAATCTAGGTTCTTTTTTTCGTTGTTGAACAGACACCTGCAACTTATTTTCCTACAAAATAAGAAATCGAGTTATAGGCAGACATTGGCTGTTAGTGTTACGAAATATGACATAGCATCTTTTCCTCTGTGAGAAATAAATAAAAAATTCTTAACTTGGGATACAAAACATTCGTGTTTTAGAAAAAAAATATATATGCAGGCAAATGAGGCAAGCAATCTAAATATTCAAGTCTTCGCACTAAGACCTATTTTACCAGACGAAGTACAAAACAGATGTGTATCAAGATAAATTACGTGCCATTGCCTATTTCGAGGTCAGACTGAGGAGTGGCGGTAAGATTAGTTGGAATTGCCCTAAGGAATGTACTAATTATATGTATGCTAATGAATGCTAATGGTTTAGATAATTGTTAAATTTGCGACAAATTTCTAACTTGGGATACAAAATATTCGTATTTTAGAAAAAAAAATATATGTAGGCAAACAAAGCAAGCAATCTACATAATCAGGCCCTCGCATTGAGACCTACTTCACGAGACGAAGTACAAAATAGATATATATCAAGACAAATCACCTGGCATTGCCTATTGGGTTTCAAGGTAAACAATGATTAAATAAATTTTCTTTTAAAAATACAATCAACTTATATATCAAGTGTTGGTTCCTTTTATGGAAGTTTACTAAGAGGCACTGTACGGGGCAGAAACATGGAACATGAGAGAGGAAGAGAGAAGAAACTTGAATGTGTTTGAGATGAAATGTCTGAGAAGTATGATAGGGGTTACTAGGCTAGATAGAGTGAGACATGAGGAGGTGAGGAGGAGAACAGGGGTGGAAAGGTAGATGGGAGATAGGGTTGATGAAAGAGTATTAGGATGGTTTGGACACATGGAAAGAATGAGTGAAGAAAAATTAGTAAAAGAAGTGTGGAAGGCAGAGGTGGAAGGTGTGAATATGAGGGGGCGTCCTAGGATGAGATGGATGGATGGGGTGAAAGGGGCATTACGAAAGAGAGGAATGTCTGCGGAGGAAGGACAGGCGAGGACAGAAGATAGGGGTGACTGGAGAGGGGTTGTGTATAGATGATGCTGTGATGCATGAGGGGGAGTGGGTGGGGGATGGGGGTGAGGAAGTATGTATGAGAAAAAAAATGACGCAGCCCGTCTTCTCATTTTCTGCACAAGGGGACGAAGCGGCCTTGCTGTGGATGTGCTGTGCCTTGCGACATTGCTTCTGACACAAGGCAGTGGACAGGATGCAGGGATGACCCGTCATCCAGGAGGTGCCAAGATGAGAGGGAGGAAGGAAGGTGGAGGGGAGTGGAATATATAGGAAATGGAATGGGTGGGAGTGACTTCGATGCCTTTTTCTTTTTAGCTATCCCCCTGTGTAGGGGGAAAAAGCCTTGGGTATATGCATGTATGTACTAAGTGGCATAGCAATAGATGTCTTCTTTTCTGAAAAAGTTCGTAAATTCACATATCAAATATTGACAAAATTTCGTTTCTAAAGTTGAATATTTTGACTTGAAATTAAATTACTTCCTTGGAATATGAGTCTTTATGTATCAGAATCCCATTGAAACAGTCATATGTGACTTAAAAGAAAAATTAACTTCCAAATTAATTCCTTCTCATTACTAAAATTATTTCCTTTAAAAGATTTTTTCTTCAATTTTTTTTCTGATATACTTTTTATCACAAAAAGTTTTGTTGCCCTATAGGATTTAATTTGTTTCTAATTCCAAGTACTTTTTAAACAGAATACTTTGAAATCCATGTTTTGCCTCATATCAAACCCACAATATGTGTTCGTTTAGATATTTAGACGATATTCCTACAATTTTTATTTTTTTATTTTGGGGGTTTGATTTATTCTTTAAGACTTCAAATAGTCTTCTACTTCGTATTACGTTTAAAGTAGAATGAAGCGCTTCCGTGTTTATTTTTATTTTTTTATTATTATTATTTTTTTTTTAGTTTGTCATCCAACAGTGCAAAGACAGGAGGCAAC
>NC_134793.1:49453849-49456349 GCF_046742065.1 Oratosquilla oratoria
TCCATCTAGAAGTTTTGCCATTTAGAACAACTCTCTGTTTTTGATCGTTTAACCAATTACTAGTCCAAGTTAATAGGCTACCACTTATTCCGTGTGAAGCTAATTTAGTAAGCATTCTTTTGTGGGGGAAGGTATCCTGAATCCTTCTCTAAAGACGTATGCCTATACTTCGTTTTTCTTCTTCTCTGGGAAGGATAAACTCCTTATCCTTGGAAATCGTTCTCGAGATTCCTTTTTGATCTGAAATCTTTCTCCATGACTTCTGTTCTTCCTTCGTTCCTTTTTCCAACGAACGAACGAAGCCTTCTGGGGATTCCTTCTTGATCTGAAATCTTCCGCCAAGACTCTTGTTCTCCCTATGTCCAATTTACCATAGAATTAACTATGCCTCATCCTTGCACATACTTCCTGAGCTTTCAAGCTTTGACCTGATTCTACCTATCTGTCCCAGCAGATCTCCCTCAAGGAATCTTTCTCCTTCTTTGTTCATCTTGCCTATGGAGGATCCATCTTCATCGTCTTTGCATTTTTTTTCTCGATGTTCCGAGCTCCTTTCTCCTTTACCTTCTCAACTGTGACCTTCCTTGAATACTTTTGCATATTTTACTTGATCCTGAGGTACTCTCCTGGGAGTTTTGCCTCCCTTCGTTTATCTTGTCTTTGAGAGAAGGGCCTTGCAAATCTTCGCAAATTCTTCTTTAAGTCCAGAGCTCGGTTCTTTTTCATTAGGTTCCAGCCTCCTGAGACCTTCGAAGAGTTCTACCCTCCACCATACCTCTTGACTGATAGGAAGGTCTCCCAGTGCAAAGTTGCAGTCTTCAATTCTTCCTTTTGATTCTGTTTCTTCCTTCTATTTTCTGAGAGACTCAATACTTCTTTGTCCACCTTATCAGTAAAAGCTGCCCAATTGAAAGATAAATATATTATTAACCCATAGAATAATTGGCTTGATTAATTAAAGTAGGGTGTTTGTGACCGAATCCTTCTGGGACTAGTGCCAAGAATGCCCCGTCCTCACAAATCCTTCTAAAGATTCCGTTCTTGAATTCTTGTTCTTTCTCTTGCCTCTTCATCCAACTTCTACTCTTCCTCTTCCTCCTCCTCCTCCTCCTCCTCCTTCTCCCCTTTTGCCTCCTCACCCCTGAAACCCTCATCGAAGTCTTTGGCCTGTTCTCGTTTATCTTATTTGAGGAGGAAGAAACCACTCTTCTTCTTCCTCCTCCTCCCCCTCCTCTTCCTCACTCATGACACACTCCTAGAAGTCTTCGGCCTCTTCTCGTCTATCATGTCTGGTAAGGAAGAAACCTCTATTCCTCCTTCTCCTCCTTCTTCTCCCCCTCACTCCTGAGACCGTCCTCGAAGTCTTCTGCCTCTTCTCGTCCATCTTGTCTGAGAAGGAAGAAACCTTACCCCTTTTTTCTCGACGCCTGTTCTTCTTGAGTGGATCATATCATGCGGGGTTGCTTACATTCACATCTGGTATTGGATCTCCTTCATCGGCCTTCTCTCGTGGTCTCCTCCCTCATTGAATGCCTGATCTCCTCTTTCGTTTCTCTCCTCTTCGTTTTTAGCTTCTACCCATTTTATCAATTTATTTACTGTATTTGTTTATTTCTTTGTTTATTTATTTACCCATTCATTTTTTCACTCGTTTATGTTTCTTGAAGTAATAAATTTGTTTGTGTTGCTATTTGCATTTCATCTACCTATGTAATTATTTATCAACTTATCTATTTATTTATCTATTGGTTTTTCTAAATATTTTATCTCAGATCGATTTTTTCTCTGAAGCCTTTATGTACATATATATGAATATATATATATATATATATTTATATATATATATATATACATATATATATTTATATATATATATTTATATATATATATATATATATATTTATATATGTGTACACACACACACACACACACACACACACACACACACACACACATATATATATATATATATATATATATATATATATATATTCTTTTCTTTACTCTCTCACTTATTTTCATAATCTCGTTTTCTTCTCCTTCATTACTTTGTCTCTCTCTCTCTCTCTCTTTTTTTTTTTATCAAGTTCCTTGTTTAACTTTTCATATTTTTTCTTCGTTTTTAAATTACTTTTTCTTATTGATCCCTCCTCTTGGTCTCCACTTTAACTCTCTTCTTCATTTTAATTTTTCATATCCTATCTTCTTTAGCCTTTATTTACATTTCTTCCTTTTTCCATTCTTTCCTCTCTTCCTTTCTCCCTGACATTTTTCCCTTTCTCGTATCTTTCTCTCCTCTGAATTTTCGCTTCAGTGTCATCTTTCTCCATCCGTGTAACCCTCTCTTTCATTTTTCATTCTTGCCGTTTCTCTCTGCCTCTTGTTTTTCCCTCTCTCACACTCTGACTCTCGAGTGGAATTCGTGAGGCTCAGAAATGCGATAAATGAGTGGAGGTGATGGATGGGGTGAAGATGGAGGAAGAGAATAGGAGGAGGAGAA
>NC_134793.1:49471349-49491349 GCF_046742065.1 Oratosquilla oratoria
AAGACAGTTTCTCTTTCCTTTCGTCCACTCACGAAGATGTTCCACACAACTAGGCCAAACAGCATGTGGAGCCCACTTCTTATCATGATCGCCAAAAGGAACATAAAAATATGACTTATAAGTGCGAATCACTAGGTTTGATATATTGCGCCTTTGACGAACTAGCATATAACAGCCACATATGTTGTTGTTGTTGTTGTTGTTGTTGTTGTTGTTGTTGTTGTTGTTGTTGTTGTTGTTGTTGTTGTTGTTGTTGTTGTTGTTGTTGTTCTTATTATTATTATTATTATTATTATTATTATTATTATTATTATTATTATTATTATTATTATTATTATTATTATTATTATTATTATTATTATTATTATTATTATTATTATTATTATTATTATTATTATTATTGTTATTGTTATTATTATCATTATTATTATTATTATTATTATTATTATTATTATTGTTATTATTATTATTATTATTATTATTATTATTGTTATTATTATTATTGTTATTATTATTGTTATTATTTTTGTTATTATTTTTGTTATTATTATTGTTGCTATTATTATTATATTATTATTGTTGTTGTTGTTGTTGTTGTTGTTGTTGTTGTTGTTGTTGTTGTTGTTGTTGTTGTTGTTGTTGTTGTTGTTGTTGTTGTTGTTATTGTTGTTATTATTATTATTATTATTATTATTATTATTATTATTATTATTATTATTATTATTATTATTATTATTATTATTATTATTATTATTATTATTATTATTATCATTATTATTATTTTGTGTATACATTGTGACGAATGTGGATAGGAGGTAAGGGAACACGGGCTGAGGGAAATACTTTATTATTATTATTATTATTATTATTATTATTATTATTATTATTATTATTATTATTATTATTATTATTATTATTATTATTATTATTATTATTATTATTATTATTATTATTATTATTATTATTATTATTATTATTGTTATTACTATTATTATTATTATTATTATTATTATTATTATTATTATTATTATTATTATTATTATTATTATTATTATTATTATTATTATTATTATTATTATTATTATTATTATTATTATTATTATCATTATCATTATTACCATTTTTATTATTATTATTATATAAACGAATATAAATATACGAATATAAATGCACACTCCCTGAAGAAGGCTCAGTTGAGCCGAAATCCGGATCGGAGAATATGTCCACCTACGCACGAGTTCTACAAAGTGTAGACCCTACTACATGGCGATTAGCGAGATCTTTAGAAAGTATCTTCAAGAAAATTATTAATGCAGAAAACAGCATGACCTTCAACAAAATTTGATTGTTATTACTATTATTATTATTATTGTTATTATTATTATTATAATCATTATAATCATTATTATTGTTAGTATTATTTTATTACTATTATTATTATAATTATCATTTGATCATCAATATTTTCATTGTGGACTCGAACTCAACTGACTGGAATACGACAACACTTCGGTTGATAACATCAGATGATTTGACTGGGCTGAAGGGGTTGTTTTTTCTCGGCAGTTCACTCCGAAAAAGTGGTGCTATCTAGATACTTGAAGAACCCGTCACACTCAAAATTCTCGTTAAATGTTGTGAATTTGAAGAGCTGTAAGACGAATTTGCTTACAGTATTCTAGAACTCCTTATGGACAAGTCAATAATGTATTTAATATTCGTATAGATTTAACTTCTCTTAATTCGTCTTTCAGCTTGTCATTATATGACGCAAAAGTAATTTGACAATTGGAGGCTCGAAAAACAAAATATTGTATCCTAAGTCGTTTCTACAACGAACTCACTTGGGTCACGTATGTGTGACAAAGGCTTTATTCTGACCAACTCAAGAGGATTCTGCACACATAGGGAAGCATTTACTGACTGCAGAGGATGTTGTTGATTAGTATGATTTCATTGTTTTTTATCTATTCGAGAGCATTTATATAATAAAACCTTGGGTTAGGAACTTATATAGAAAAACATTGCTTTAGCAGTCAGTTCAAGTGATGAAATAGTCACTGAATGATTAATAGAAGAGTAAAATATTAACAAGGCATTCACTTTAAGGCAAAACAAAACAAAACTTATTCAGTAATATGTAACTATAAATGGGTTTGTTCGTCTAGAATTATATCATTGTAATAGTGTGAACACAGCCACACACAACACACACACACACACACACACACACACACACACACACACACACACACACACACACCACACACACAACACACACAACACACAGACACACAGACGCACACACAGACATACACTCACACGCACACACACACATGCACACACACACACTCACACACACACACACACACACACACACACACACACACACACACACACACACACACACACACACACACACACACACACACACACACACACACACACACACACACACACACACACACACACACACACACACACACACACACACACACACCCCCACACACACACACATATATATATATATATATATATATATATATATATATATATATATATGTGTGTGTGTGTGTGTGTGTGTATATACATATGCATACATACATATATATATATATATATATATATATATATATATACAAATAAATCACAAAAACACGTGATTCACAAAATGTGTAATAAAACCACTTGGAAAATAAAATGAAAGGTGACCAAACGTTTTCGTCTATTTAAGACATTTTCAGAGGTACAGAGTAAGGAAACATTGACAATAAATATACAAAAGAAGCACACTAGGGGGGAGTTAGGACAGGTCCATTGTGACCTCACTCTCTCAGCACTGCCGGACATTTGAGCCGGCTACTGTCAACAATTTTGTATTATACAAAGTTGTCTAATATATACATTTCCTTAATCATATTCATATTGTTTTCAAATGAAGCTTTAATATAACATGATTCTATAATATTTCTCTCCTTAATGTCCTTACTTAAGACAATTTTCTTTGTGTTTTCCCAATCAATGCGATGACTAAAATCCTTTAAATGCAAAAGCAACCTACCTGAAACTTGCCCTGCTCTGATGTTATATTTATGTTGGTTTATTCTCAATTTTAAATTCTTGCCTGTTTGTCCAATATAATTAAAATTTAAATTTTTACAAGGGATACGATAAACACAGCCTTCATTACAAGAAGGTGAATTTTTAATCAACCTATTTTTAACAGTGTTGTTATTTCTAAAAAACTTGAACACCAAATTTATTAAAAGTACGAGTTAAACTAACAAAATTCTGATGAAAAGGGAGGGTTGAATATTCTTAAGAACTGAATTGCTGATTATGAATAAGACCATAAAAGATATCTTTGCTGTGTTTTGACCTACGTCAATTAAGTGTTTTGGATATTTTAATTTATTACCAATGTCATAATGGTTTCAATTTCTTGGTCTAAAATTTCTGGGCAACCAACTCTAAAGGCCCTTAGAAACATTGAAGTGAATACTGATATTTTAGTCTTAAGGAGGTGATAAGAATAATAATGAATATAAGAAAGGACATTGGTAGATTTCTTGCAAACATCTAATTCAAACTTATTACCAAATCAATAAATCATAACATCCAAAAAGGGCAGACTATTGTTCTGTTTATTTTATTTTGTAATTTTAATTGATGGAACCAAACTGTTTAACTTTAATGAAAAATTGTCTAAATTTGGTGAATAGGCCACATGCACAAGATATCATCAACATATCTATGTCAAATGGCTTTGCTAGGAATAATTTTAGGCAAAATATCTTTTTCAAAAAATTCCATATACAAGTTGCTTAAAACAGGAAATAAAGGATTCCCCATTTCCATTCCAAACTTTTGCATATGTATTTTACCATTAAATTTAAATTTTGAATCTAACACACCTAACTTAACGAAACTGATTAATTTGTGGACCGGCAGAAGCATATCATATTTCTTCAATTCATCTTCTCAATATATTGACAGCTCTAAAACAGGAATTTGAGTGAATAAATTAGTAACATAAAAACTAATAATATTAAAATCATAGGAGGGATTTTGTCCGGATAGCTTTTCGATGAGATCAAAATTATTTCTTATATGAGAATGAGAAATAGTACCTACAATTGGGCTCAATAGTGACACCAACCACTTGAGCAATTTGTAAGTACAAGAACAAATAGAGCAAATGATAGGTCTCCCTGGATTACTGATTTTGTGAGTTTTAATCAAACGTACATATAAGGAAATGACGGTGACAACGATACAAGTTGTTTCATAAGTTCATTGTTTCCTCCTAGCAATTTTTTTTTATTGAGCTCACTGTAAACTGTCTCTAATGGGTTCTTGTTTACCTTCACATACGTTTCTTCATCACTTAATAATGTGTCCATTTTTTCAATATACTAATTTTTTTAATAAATACTACACAATTGCTTTTATCAGCCTTTGTTATATGCAAGTCCTTGTCTTTCTTTAAGGCGTTTAATGCTGTGACAATCCTTTTTGGACGACTTGGATAATTTGCCACATTCAATGCAATTCAATTTGTAAAGGGCTCAAGGCCTTGTCTTTTAACCTGTGTGATAATCATTCTGGATAGCGTAGTTTTCTAAAAGCATCATATATGTCCTTAATTTCTTCCTGTATGAAGTCCTCACTACAAATACTATATAGAAATTAAGTATATATTTGATGTTTTTTAGAAAACTATGCTATCCAGAAGGGTTATTACACAGGTTAAAATAGAAGGCCTTGAAAATAACAAAAAGGAGAAAAAATAACACATTGGGAGAGACCAAGGTTGACAGCGGTGGGTTTTGGTCTGTCCCCAACTCTAGAGTCACAGGTGAGATGGGACAATTTCTCACTACAGTTGGGTTAAATATTGCTTATGCACTGGCACCAGTACGGAGTGTCGGTACGATCAACGCACGAGAGTTAGAGCCTCCTTGAACTCAGACCTATCCTAGTTCATTACCCACACATTTTATGCATTTATTGTCAGTATTTTCTATTTTGTAATATTCTTTCTGAAGAAGCACCATAGTGCGAAACTAGTTGAAGAATAAACTCTCGTTCTACTTGTGTGTTTTCCCCTCTGTATATGTATAAGTATATGTATATGTATGTATGCGTATGCCTGTCCATATGTAGAAGAATATGTAAGCCTATATACATATACATGTATGCATTTATGTGTATTAGTATATATTTGAACTAATATATTTTTGTGTGTGTAAACGTGCCATCATATATGGATGTGCGAGTTCATTTCCCAGCACAAGTGGTCCTGTCTAAAAACCAAAATGCCCAGAAGACGAATGAACAAATGCTCTTGATGCGGAAACTCGTAACTCGAAAAAAATAATTGCTCACCAATTCATTCTCTGTTGACCTGGAGAATACTTATCTGCACTCTATTGACCCTTAGGGTTAAGAAAGAGAAAAAAAAGGAAGAACTAATTATTCACTGCTAGGAACTCACCAGGGCGGTCTTGCAATTCCCTTCTCCCATGCGGAGGCCCTAATGGCGAACATACCGACCCGCATAAGTAAAATCGCTTCCCTAAACGCTGCGCAAACTTTTGCCGAACTTTGATTAGATTCTGCGCAACGAGGCACATCTCCGGTCGGGCAGCACTAGATAGCAGAGAGCCAAGAGAACATGAGGGCAGACTCTTCAGCTCAAGACCCATCACATGTCGGCACACTGACTCAAGCAGGGTTTTACTATTTATTCTTATTACATCTTTTATTGTTTTATTCTACTTGTTTCCTTCATTATGCTGTCTTCTGTTATGTTATTTTTCATTTTTGTTTCTGATTATTTCTGGCGGTTAAAGAGTAAGAATAGACTGAGGGTAAGAGAGATAAAGTTTTTATATAAAGGTTTATTATATCGGTTCGCAGAAAACACAGTGAAGGCTTATATATCACTACTTTGGAAGATTTTGTTCTGCGAAGTATTTTTCTTTCTATTCTATTCTCATTTCTAGTAACTTATGCATAGGACACAAAACAACGTAAAGATAAAGTAATTTTAATTTATCTATTACACAGGTCTTTTATATCAATGTTTTATACAAAAAATGTTGGAGATTTATACCCCAAAATCTTATTTTCAGTAAACGAACACCCAAACTACGCTAAAAATAACTCTATGTTTTTGTACCAAATAAAAGAAACGAACAATTAAACAAGCTTTCCCTATACAATCAGTGCAAACAAAAACCTTGAGAGTAATTACTGGGTGCACAAAAACTATTTCAAGTGGGTAGATACACACAGAAATCAAAGCCATTCCCAGAGAACAGCATTAAGTTGGTGACACACTAGACTAGCATGCTACTTGGTTTTGCTACTCAGTTTTGAGTAGAAACGATTTCGGTTACAATATTCTTGACTTCCGTAAGAACATTTCAACATTCGTAATTTGACATTTGGAAATTTGAAAAACAAAAGATTGTAACCGAATTCGTTTCTACTCAAACGAAGTAGCGAAAGCAATTAGCATGCTAGCGAGAAATACCTACAATGTCGCCACCTTTATGGAATAACTTAATTACATACTCAGTGTACACATCAGAAAAGCACTCCTGATTTGTGGTGCAATGCTACTATATAGTGATATTACTTCACAAGAAAGGAGACCAGAAAGACCTTAGTTATTATCAACCAATTAGCTATGAAGTGTATACAAAGTGTTTTTCAAGCTTTTTACAAAAAGTGTAACTAAATTTTGTTTAAAATAAAAATAAAAGAAAGAATGCAGTCTTTAGAAGCAAATACTAGACAATGATACTTTGCAGCCAATGAATCAATTAAACAAGAGAAAACAGAATATAATAAACCTCTATTCTTAGCTTTTGTCAAATACCAAAAAGTCTTCGATTCCGTAAAACAAAAGGCATTATCAAATTTTATATACAAACAGGTTATAAAAGAACACCTTGTAATGGTTTCAGAGAACAGTTCTATGAAAGATACTACTGTCCTTCGATTACATAAATGCACAGAACAAATAAAGTTTGAGGTAGAACTACAAAAAGACAAATACAGTTTTACTCAAGATATTCACAGTTTGCCTGAGATGTTTATAAGGATTGGGTTGGGATGGGAAAGTTCTGATGATTAATGGTTAATATTCTAATAACCTCAGACTTGCGAGTGACATTATTTTTATTTCAAAAACAACAAAAGACATACAAAATAATATGAGTGACCTGGACAATGAAAACCTTAAAGAAAGTTTGAAGATGAATAAAAGCAAAACCAAAATAGTGTTGAACTCTAGACATCAAGGTAAAGCCAATATAATTGATGGTGATAATCTTGAATAAATTTGAAATTATAATTATTAAAGCCTGGTCTTGAATAGAGATCATACAACTTAAATATAGAAATTTATCACAGTTGGTGTATCACAATTCTTTGGAAAATATTCGGTAAATACAATATCACGAAAAGCCCTCTATAAGTATATAATGTCAGCTATAATACATTATATCATTAACAAAATTGATGGATGCAAATCCAAGAAGAGCACAGAAGAGAATGGAGAGATCAGTGCTGGGAATAACGCAGAGAGACCAAGAGGGCAAGTTTGGTGAGAGAGCAGACTGAAGTAAAATACATTATGGTGGCAGTATAGAAGAGAAAACGGAATTGGGCAGGAAGTTAGCACGAAATAAAGATGGGTGATGGAGCAAGTGTGTTATTGACTGGGCGCCGTGAGATGGGAAGCGTAGAAAGTAAAGACCAGACAGAAGGTAGAAAGACAAGATAGAGATGTTTGCAGGAGAGATGTGGCAAAAGCTGCCGTAATCGTGGAAGTCATGGATCGGTCTTGAAGAAGCCTCTCTTTAGTTGTGAATTCGAAAAAAGCTAATTGGTTGTTTGATGTACATATATGCACACGAAAGTATGTAGACAAATGGTTAAATTGGTAAGTACGTAATCAAAAGAATGAACAACTAAATGCATGCAAGATGAGTAAATAAGTTAACGAATTAGTGTGCATGCGCACGCGCGTGCGTATGTGTGTGTGTGTGTGTGTGTGTGTGTGTGTGTGTGTGTGTGTGTGTGTGTGTGTGTGTGTGTGTGTGTGTGTGTGTGTGTGTGTGTGTGTGTGTGTGTGTGTGTGTGTGTGTGTGTGTGTGTGTGTGTGTGTGTGTGTGTTTCTGTGTTGAAGTTATAGCATCCGTCAACAATTGGTCTAAATTACGTAAATTTACATCTCTCCTACACATTTAGTGTCCAAAAGACATTCATTAATTGTAAAGAAATTATTCCTCTTTACCTTCTGGATATGCCAGACGGACATCTGGTCGATCAGTCTTAACTATCGAGACTCCTAAGATCGTAATGAGACTTTTGAAAAAAAAAAAAATCTTTAGAACAGGCTTACATATATATTTTTCTGCATTGCCAACACACTATTTCATTCATTCAATCCAGAATCCCGTCGGCAATATTATGGAAACAATGAAACTCCCATAAGTCAAAATTCAAGAACCCTTTCAGCACCGGGTGATATTTTTCATCTCATCCCGGCTTCCTCTAAGCTATTGTTCCATTCATTTCCGTGTCCCCCCTCGGTGGCACAAAAGCTAATGTGAGCAAAGGTGACAGGAAAATTCTGGGCCGTTAATTTCTCCCCTTGACATTTTTTTCCCGCTCCTCATCTCGGACTAGACAAATAACCTGACCTGCTTTTTTCTTCTTCCTCTTCTTCTTCTTCTTCTTCTTCTTCTTCTTCTTCTTCTTCTTCTTCCATAATCCTTCCTCTCCAATCTCTCACCTTTATCCTATAACATCTTCCTTTTTATATTCATCTTCACCTGCCATACCCTTCCCCTCCACGTCCTCTACTTTACTTATACTCAAATCCTCTCTCATTCTTTCCTCTCTCAATTTTCCTCCCCATCCCTCACCCTCTCCTCTTCTCCCTTCACTCCTTTCTACTACCTCCTTCCCCTTTATTCCTTCCCCACCTCTCCTCCTCACCTTCGTCTTCTACTCCTATTCCTTCCTTCGATCCCTGTGCTAACCATTTCCCCATTCCTACACCAGCTCTCACTCATACTTCTTGTAACTCAGCCTTGCTACAGACCTCCCTTACCTTCTCTTTCACCTTCTCTCTCTCTCTCTCTCTCTCTCTCTCTCTCTCTCTCTCTCTCTCTCTCTCTCTCTCTCTCTCTCTCTATCTCTCTCTCTCTCTCTCTCTCTCTCTCTCTCTCTCTCTCTCTCTCTCTCTCTCTCTCTCACTCTCTCTCTCTCTCTCTCTCTCTCTCTCTCTCTCTCTCTCTCTCTCTCTCTCTCTATCTATCTATCTATCTCTTTCTCTCTTCTCCATCAAGGTCTCTCCAACATTCTGGCAGTTTGACTCTCAACTTCTCAAAACTCTTTCACCCCAACTCTCAACCACATCAACAGTTTGACATTCATTTGTCAATCGTCACTCCCCCAATCCCCATCAACTCCTCATCAACTCCCCATCATCCCCCTATCATCCGTTTCAATCAATCTGACATAAAATTTTCTCAAACTTTCTGTTTCCAATCTTGTCGAAGGCCAAACGTCCCACCTTTTCTCTCTCTCTCTCTCTCTCTCTCTCTCTCTCTCTCTCTCTCTCTCTCTCTCTCTCTCTCTCTCTCTCTCTCTCTCTCTCTCTCTCTCTCTCTCTCTCTCTCTCTCTCTCTCTCTCTCTCTCTCTCTCTCTCTCTCTCTCTCTCTCTCTCTCCTCTCTCTCTCTCTCTCTCTCTCTCTCTCTCTCTCTCTCTCTCTCCTCTCTCTCTCTCTCTCTCTCTCTCTCTCTCTCTCTCTCTCTCTCTGTGTGTCTGTGTGTGTGTGTGTGTGTGTGTGTGTGTGTGTGTGTGTGTGTGTGTGTGTGTGTGTGTGTGTGTGTGTGTGTGTGTGTGTGTGTGTGTGTGTGTGTGTGTGTGTGTGTGTGTGTGTGTGTGTGTGTGTGTGTGTGTGTGTGTGTGTGTGTGTGTGTGTGTGTGTGTGTGTGTGTGTGTGTGTGTGTGTGTGTGTGTGTGTGTGTGTGTGTGTGTGTGTGTGTGTATGTGTGTGTGTGTGTGTGTGTGTGTGTGTGTGTGTGTGTGTGTGTGTGTGTGTGTGTGTGTGTGTGTGTGTGTGTGTGTGTGTGTGTGTGTGTGTGTGTGTGTGTGTGTGTGTGCGTGCGTGTGTGTGTGTATGTGTGTGCGTGTGTGTTATCAACTTGGGGCACTGTCTTTCTCCAACGACATGAACTTCAGTAACAAGCATAATGATGCAACTTTCGTAATCTCTCCATTTGTTTAGTGCAATAACAATGGAATCTCTTCACCCAAGTTCTTCAGCCTGTAACAAACTTCCAAGATGTGGTCCCAGGTAGTAACCTAAAGATTTTATTTATTGAAATTACTCCTTATAATCGTGAGGATTAATCCCTTGAGAAAAGTCACCCTTCATAACGACAGAAGAACCGTTCTTCGTTGTCAGATAAAGAATACTTTGTATATCAAATGGCGCTATCAATGACTCACCTACCTGTGTTTTATATATTTTTTGTAAATTCAAATTATTTTGTTCAGCTGAATGGTGAGCCTTGGGCAAACAACTGTTTTCCTTTGCCAGAAAGCCAAATGTACCCATAGTTTGTAGTTTACCGGAATGAAATCGTCGACTGATACTTTAGCCAGATTAAAATTATACGAAGTATGATACCGGAGGGCACGCCGTGGCTGACCTCTGACCTGAGGTGACATGGACATAGTCACTACAGTGGAATACCGTAGTCACAGTCTTCTACGTTCACGTATGAATTGTTGCGGACAATTTCGCAAATCATGAAAAATGCATACATGTGCAAAAAGAGGCTTAGATGCGGCTTCTACCGTTTTCTATAACATCCTTGAAAGATGGTGAGTATACGTCTTTGAAGCTGAGGCCTCTTGATGTTCCCTCAGATGAATAAAATTACCCAAGGACGGTAAGAAAAAATATATGACACTTATTCATCTCAAAAGGAAATATTTGGGCCTCAAAGAGTTAACACCTAATCTGAAGATTAAAGTCTTCTGGGTCCATTACTGTTTTAAAGATCCTGTCTTGGCTCATATTATAAGACTTTAATCTACTTTGAGAAACCTCTGAGAGAGTCTAGGTTGGGTCAAATCTTAGCAGCTCGCACACCTACGCAACCAGTTGCATGAAACCAATCGTTGTGGATGCTTACACTCTGAAAGAAAAATTCCCTGTACTGTATAAACTTATAAATTTCCTTTACTTGTTGTTTCAGAAACCCATGTATTTGATTACTAGTGGATAAGTGTGTAGGGAATGCTGCTTTCACAGAGTGTAGGCATTCGTTGCGATCGGTTTCATGCAACTGGTTGCGTCGGTGTACGATTTACCAAAGAGTTCAGAGATGTTCAGCGTCACAGGATAACCTTATACAATTCTATTTTTTTTGTCTTTAGACTATGGAGAGATTTCTTCAGTTAAATAAAATCGATGAGAGGCTGCTACAACAAAGTATTCGACCAAAGAGCTCAGTAAACAGCTCACTCAAGATGTATTTGAGTTTTCGACAGCGGGAGTATTTAAGAGAAGAAAAGAAAAATGTGGGACACTAAGATTACAACTGTAATGCCAAGACTAAGACTGGCTTTCTTCAACTATATAAGAGTCACCTCGTGCTAGCCAGAATAAATATTTTAAGTCGGATATCAAAGTAAAGTTGATTAACAAAACTATGTTTCTAAAATCTGAAATCATGTGATGTCATCATTGCTTGAAAGGCTTTCAGGTTATATGGTGTCATCACAATTCTTGAAAGGTCTTGAAACTACAATATCTTCGCAATTTTTAAAGACACGAGACCAATATAGATTTTGAAAAATCTTGAAGGGAAACGGTATAGTCATTGTCCCTGAAGGAGTATGACACTGCACGTTATCAATTAGTTCTTAATGTACCTTGGATATGCACGGTGTTTCACCTTTACTGAAAGAGCCCCGAAATCACGTGACATGGACATGGTTCATGGGAGACATTGAAACCACACGGCATCACTTGGTTCTTGAAAAACTTTGAGACCTCACCGATTTTGAAAGACTCAGAGGCCACATGGCATAACCATGATTCTTAAGAGACCATAAAATAACATGGGATTATTTGTTCTTGAAAAAAAAAATCAAACTACATTATATGATAATGGTTCTTGAGTGATTTTGAGATTAGAAGAAATTGTCCCTGATCACGAAAAAACCTAAGATGGAGCGATATCATTACAATTCTTCAAAAGTTCTTAAAAATACACAATACCATCACTATTCCTGCGAAAGCCGAAGACTAAACGATACGATCACGGTACTAGAAACACCCTAAGACAGAGCAGAATCATCACCATTCCCGAAGGAAACTGAGACTACATCTTTAAGCAGCCACACGCCATTTAATCAATGTGACACCTCAACTGTCTCTATCGACAGTTTTACAGCGTGAAATAAATTCCCTCGACCAAACATCGCAGCACTTAGGATACGAATACTCTTCTTGACCGCCTGGACGAAAATATTCTCTTCGAGAATAACAACTTATAGGAAAGTGGAACATCTTAGGAAGTTTATCTACTTCTTTATTTTTCTTGATATTTTTTAAATTATATATATATATATATATATATATATATATATGTGTATATATATATATATATATATATATGTATATATATACATATATGTATATATATGTATATACATATTTATATAATATATATAATTTTGTATAATATATATATATATATGTATATATATAACATATATATATAATTTTTTATAATACATATATATATATATATATATACATATACATATACATGTATATATATATATATATAATATATATATACATATAAATATGTATATATATATATAAATGTATATACTTATATAATATATATATATTACAGAGGATTACAAAGGCCATGCAAACCAACATGAGACCTTTTGGTCCATATCTAGGTCGGAGGCGAAAAAATCATAATAATGATATATAAAAAATGAAAAAATTGAAACTATAATCATGTAAATAATAAATAAAATACATAAATAAATGCATAGGTATAGTTAAATAACAAACAAACAGATGAATAGTAAATAATAATACATTGACATATAACTAATAATAAATGAGAATCAAACAAATAATAATAAACAAACAGACAAATGATAACAAAACAAATAAACAAATAATATGAAATATATGATAGTCATTACAGTATCTTGCTTAGGTGTTTATCTAAATGATTCTTATAGCCTGGAACTGAACTACATTGCACTGCCTCTGCAGGTTGGCAAAGTTGTTTCTACCCACTTCCAAATCAAATATATTTCCAGTCAGTTTAAGACCATTGTTTCTTGTCTGATTCTCATTCAATGTGAAAATTTTGTCACTTTTGATGTTGTCAATTCCCTTTAGAATCTTGAAGACCTGTATCAAGTCACCTCTGAGTCTGCTTTTTTAGGGAAAATATATTCATGTTTTAATAGATTTTCGTATACGTTATTTTTGATATTTGGAATCAGTTTTGTGGGTCGCCGTTGTACTTTTCCAATCTGCCAATATCTTTAATGACATTCGGAGACTATACGGAAACAGCATATTCCAAATGTGGACGAACTAATGAATTATATAGCTTGTTAATGAGTCAAAAGATAACGCAATCCGGCCTAGAATTTTATTTGTTTTCTCAGAGGCTGAAATACACTGCTTGGATGATTTGAGATCGTTACTGATAATTACGCCGAGATCCTTTTCACTATCCACCATCGTTAAAGAATTTACAAATAACTTGTAATCGTACTTATTGTTATTTTTACCTATGGGGATTACCTTGCATTTACTTGTGTTAAATTTCATTAGCCACTTTTCAGACCATTGCTGTAATTTATCTAAATCTTATTGAATATCTAATTGGTTTAAGCGTATATCAGCAAATTTGGAAACAGTAGATTCTAGTCCATAGTCTATATCATTAATATATACTATGAATAGAAGTGGCCGCAGAACGGATTCCTCAGGAACTTCACTCGTAACATTTTTCCATCCAGAAGTTTTTCCATTTAAAACAACTCTCTGTTTTCGATCATTCAATCAATTACTAGTCCAACTTAATAAGCTACCACTTATTCCGTGTGAAGTTAATTTAGTAAGTAGTCTTTCGTGGGGGACGGTATCAAAAGCTTTTGGAAAGTCTAGATATATTAAATCTATATTGTTTCTCTCATCATAATTCGAGATAACTGTGTTGTACAATTCGATTGAGTTAGTCATGCAAGAACATTTCCGTCTGAAACCATGCTGGCTATCATTTATTAAACAGTTACTTTATAAATGGTGTTCGATAACTTCTCTGATGATAGTTTCCATAATTTTTCCTACGATTGAAGTCAAACTTATAAGCCTGTAGTTATTTGGATTCCTTTTGTCACCTTTTTTGAATACGGGAATATCGTTAGCTAGCTTTCATTCTCTTAGGACATCTCCGGATATGATGGATTTCTTGAAATTTTCTAATGGAACAACACTCTCATTTTTCATTTCCTTTAAGATCTTTGAATGCCAACCGTCAGGCACTGGTTTTTTATTAACTTTGATTTTCTTTATACACCTTTTAATTTTTTCTTTTGTTCTATTTACTGTAGTGAGAAAGTTTACCTAGAATTTCCACAGGTTTCAGTTTGGAGGTCACTTAGAGGTACTTCACTTACGAATTATGAGCTAAAATAATTGTTTAAAATATCACACATTCCTTCATTTGAGTATTAAAGTTGACCGTCAGCAGATAATAGTGGACCAATGTGGTTCCTAATAACCTTTTTCTCTCTAATGTAACTATAGAATTCTTTGGGATTCTCTTTGGATTGATCAGCGATATTTATTTCGTATTGCTGCTTTCGTTTTTTTTTTATTGTCTTTTTTAAATCTCTGTATTAATACATAACTTTGACAGTCATTAGGTGCACCCGAGCATTTGTATTTCTTGTAAGCCTGTCACTTTCTAGCAATACTTTTTTTCAGTTTCTTTATCAAGCCATTTTGGGCAAGCTTGATTTAGGGGACGTCTTCCTTAAAAGGGATGTAAGTATGAATCACGTTAGTAAGCGTATTTTGAAATATTTCCCACATATGATCTACAGGTGTTTCACTTAATTTTGCCTCCCAAAATATAAGCTGAAGCTCCTGACGTAGTCCTATGAACTGAGCTCTACTGAAATCGGATATTTTAGAAACGCAAGTAACCATTCTAATATTTATTAGTAGTTTGAATCTAACTACGTTGTGATCGCTATTTGGAACAGTTTGACCAACTTCTACATCGATTATTATGCTTTCGAGGCTAGTGACCAATTGATTGAGTAATTTTCCACACACACACACACACACACACACACACACACACACACACACACACACACACACACACACACACACACACACACACACACACACACACACACACAAACACGCAAACACACACACACACACACACACACACACACACACACACACACACACACACACACACACACACACACACACACACACACACACACACACACACACACACACACACACACACACACACACACACACACACACACACACACACACACACACACACACACACACACATATGTGAGTATATATATATATACACACACACACACACATATATACATATATATATATATATGTATATATATATATATATATATATATATATATATATACTAATAAGAACACGGGTACGTGTGTTCTCTTATGCAAAGTAAACCACTTTGAAAATGAAACTAACGAAGCAGAGTGCTTTCGTATATTCCATCCTCAGTGCAAAGAAGTGCACTGAAGATGTAGTATACGAAAGTGCTCTGCTTCGTTAGTTTCTTTTTCAAGTGTACTTTGCACATATATATATATACATATATGTGTACACACACACACACACGTATATATATATATATATATATATATACATACATATATATGCTGAATACCACAGGGAAAAGACCAATGTGGTATTCAGCATATCGGTGTAGTCACGTGTGATTTGTGATACATGTGCATATATATATATATATATATATATATATATATATATGTATATGTATACATATATATATATATTATATATATATATATACATATATGTATACATATACATGTATATATGTATATATATATATATATATATATATATATATATATATATATACATATATATATATGAACTGACCGACCTTAAGCCCTCAACCTAGGAAATGCGGACGTTTGGGCACCGGATGGAGTTCCTCGTACTATGTTGGCGCCGTTCTAGGGCAGGTCCTTATGGCTGCGTATTTTGCTGTATAATTTTTCCATTTTTATTCCCTATTTTTTATTGATGTTGGCATTGGTTGCTATGTATAGGGCTTCAATCACCTTCCTTTGTCTTTTTGTTAATCCTTTTTTCATTACCTCTGCCTGTTGCCAGTCGGGAAGATGTCCTTCTTGTTCCACGTGGCCCACCATCGCGTTTGAGAGGCGGTGGTATCTTAGGTCCGCCTTGTGCTCTCTTATCCTGGCTTGTAGACCCCTGTGGCTCTCACCATAGTAGGACTTATCACAGTTGCCACATGGGATCCTGTATATGACGCTGAGGTCGTTTGTCATTTTTGACGTTGGTGTTATTAGTTGTTTGATTCTCCTTCCCGTATCATTCACTATTTCCAGTCCTAGTGGGCGTACAGCTTCCCCCAGTGCACGTGAGAATTCCGAGTCCGGTACGACTAGGTATTGTTTGTCCTGCCTGTTTACTGGTTCTCTCCATTGCCTGATGTTTTGTGCTTTTTGTAAGGATGTGGATAGTAAGCCCTCTGGATAGCCCAAAGATTTGAAGGTGTCTGTGACACGGCGAATTTCTTCCTCGAGGAACTCCTTGTTGCAGATCCTTAGAGCTCTGAGGAAAAACAGATTACCACTCCTGTTTTGGTTCATTCATCATATGCACTGTAAAAATGTAATAGGTTGTCTTTGTTGGTAGACTTCCTGTAAACTCTTAAATGTGGTTTGTTATCTTCTCTAATAATCTCCCTGTCAAGAAAAGACAGGCGACCAAGGGGCTCAATCTCCATAGTGAATTATATATAATTAGTTACTTTATTTAATTTTGACAAAATCTCCTCAGCAACAGTCTCTGTAGGGAAAATGACTGCCTATTCATTTCCCCTACAGATACTGTTGCTGAGGAGATTTTGTCAAAATTAAGTGAAGTAACTAATAATGTACAATTCACTATGGAGATTGAGTACCTTGGTCGCCTGCCTAAAATGTGCTTTGTTATCTTGTCTAATAATATCTGTGTCAAGAAAAGGCAGGCGGCCAAGGGACTCAATCTCCATAGTGAATTGGCCAAACTGGTAAAGAATTAAATATTAGGATGAATCAACACAAATATAGTATAAGGACGGGCCAAAAGTCTAGTGTGTTTTTTGTCCATGTAAGGGACACAAATGATGGTATTAACTAGGGCAATGTTAAAAAAAAGTTTGCTTATAGTTCTGTTTTAGAAAGAAATATAATTGAATCCAGTTTTATAAAGAGTATTTTTGATAATGATATCAACTTGAGTTTAGGTTTATTCAAAGTACTGTAGATCATTTCATAATTTTTAGGATAGTAAAGCAGTACCAAGGCTCCTAATTGTGCTAGATGTCCTGTGGACGTTTTGGCCACATGGTTATGCTCTTTTGTATTTGCTGTTTTATTGTTTTATTATTACTACTATTATTTCCATGTGTATATGGATGTATATTGTCCGAAGGTTTTATGTGGCTATAACCTTCCCCAGTTTTCTTATTTCTGTATAAACATTGTGTTCTATTTCTCTTTCGTTTAGTATTCCGACTTTATTTTCCCTGTGATCTCTGTAATATATATATATATATATATATATATATATATATATATATATATATGTATATATATATGTATATATATATATACATATATACATATATATGTATATATATATATATACATGTATATATATATACGTATATATATAAATGTATATATACCGAAGGCTTTTTACCCCTACACGGGGGGTAGCCAAAAAGAAAAAGGCATAGAAACTACTCCCACCCATTCCATTTCCTATATATTCCACTCCCCTCCACTTTCCTCCCTCCCTCTTATCTTGGCACCTGTCTACGTCTGGGGTACTGGCAGTATGTTATTGTGGCAAAGTAGCATGCAGTTGATACTTTAGGGTCTATATGGGGCGCCCCTGCGGACCAGAGCCACACATCATTTTGTCTGTGACAGAGGAAAATTCTGTGCATAGAGAAATTATGACACTTTTATACTACGACTGTCCCTCCATTATGCTGTCCCCCAACCCCTTGTTACTGTCCTGTACCATTTCTCTGAATATTCATTTCCTGTTTTCGCCGACCCTGTGGTGGGGGAAGAGAATGCTACCACCAAGTCTTTCCACTTGAGTCGCAAAAGGCAACAAAAAACAGGACGGGGATGGGATTAGGAGTCCTACTACCTAAAAAGAAGAAAAGGCATATATATATATATATACATATATATATATGTATATATATATATATATATGTATATGTATGTATATGTTTATATATATATATATATATATATATATATATATATATATATGAGTGTACATATAGACTATGTTTGTAAAACATATAAAGTCAGTCTTTCTAGTGAAAGGGTTAATCTGGCACTCGCGAATCGTTGTTCTTTCAATGGATTGCACAGGATTACAAAGGAGAAGCTAACAGGCAGGAACTCTCGTAATAACGAGCGTGGACTGGAAAAGAAGAGAAAGAGTAAGAGAAGAAATGTAAAGAAACGGAAAGGAGAAGAGAAAGAGAGCGAAAACAAGAAAACAATACAAAAGTGAGAGAAAATGATAAATTATATAAAAAAATTATTAGTAAAAAAGTATAAGGAAATTAATTCAGGAACAAGAAGTCACAAAAATAGTAAAAAAAATTATGATAATAATAAATAAATAAATAAATAAATAAAATGCTATAAAAGAAAACAAACATTTCGAAGAAAAGGAAAATAAGAGTAGAAATAATAATGATATAAAAACTAACTAAAAATGAAAACTGAATGAAAATGTAAGGAGGAAACGTATTCTTTTGATATAAGTAATATATTGTTTTTTATTCTTTACTATCATCATTAGTTTTGATATACTTGTTTTACTTGAGATCATCGGAATTGCTTTTAATTTGTCAAGCTCAAGACCTTTCCCGATCATTCTGCTTCTCAAACTCTAAATGTCATTTTATCGTGGAAGCAGATATTTAGCTGAAAGAAATTTCCTGGCTTCAGGCATAATAGAATGAACTTAATCATAATGCATTCCCAACATGGCCACAAAATGACCCTGTTTTTTTTTTTTTTTTTACCTGTTCATCCATTTATGCTTTTGGTTGAATAAACTCTTTTGGTTTAAAGAGGAAGAGGAGTCTGACATCGGGTTAAAGGGGTTTGTCGAGAAAATCTTACTCGGAAGCTAAAGCACCATCTGTCTTAAATTTCTCTGATCCACACCCAAAAATCTCTCTCCCCCTCCACCTCCTTCTTCTCTGCTCTTCCTCTTCTATCTCCTTTTCTTCTTTTCCCATCTCCTCTTCCTTTTCCTCTTCCTTTTTCCGTTTTTCTTGCAATCTGGCTGTTACCAGCGATTCTATTGATTTCAGGTAAAATTTTCTTTTTCTTTTCTCCTCCTTTTACCCCTCTTCTCTTTCTCCCCTTCCTCTCTTCCTCCCTCCTCCTCTCTCTCTTTTTTCTTTCGCTCTTTCTCTTTCTCTTTGTTCCCCTCTTCCTCATTTTCATCTACCAACTCCTGTTCCTCTTTCTTTTCTTTCACCTTCAAACCTTTCTCATTCATGTTTTTCCTCTTATTTATCTTA
>NC_134793.1:49501349-49508849 GCF_046742065.1 Oratosquilla oratoria
AAGTGGAATGTGAAGTAGATGAATGTTGGGAAGATATAGGAGGGGATTGGAATGGATTGGAATGGAAGATTCTGTAAAGAGGAAGGTAATAACAGAAAGACAAGTAGGAAGAAAAATCGCAAGAGTAACAGAAATAAAAAAATGAGGAAGAAGATGTTGGCAAAGAGGAGGTGGAGAAGGAAGAAGAAGAGTAGGAAGAAGAGAACAAGGACTAAGAGGAGGAGGAGGACGAAAAGCAGGAGGGGATTGAGGATGAGAAAGAAAGCAAGCAGGAGGAGGTACAGAGTGAAGAGGAGGGGATGAGGAGAAAGAGGAGGATGAGCAAGAGCAGGTCTGGAAGGATGAGCAGGATCTGGAGTAAGAGGAGGAGGAGGATAAAGAAGACAAACAGGAGGAGAAAGAGGAGGATGGCCAAAAGGAGGGCTGGGACCACGAGTAGGATCTGGAGGAAGAGCAGGAGGAGGAGAAAGAAGACGACGAGGAGGAGGATAAAGAAGATAAACAGGAGGAGAAACAGGAGGATGGCCACAAGGAAGGCTGGGACCACGAGTAGGATCTGGAGGAAGAGCAGGAGGAAAAAGAAGACGAGGAGGAGGAGGAGAAAGAAGACGAGGAGGAGGAGGGGAAAGAAGACGAACAGGAGGAGTAACAGAGTGAGGAGAAAGAGGAGGATGGCCACAAGTATAGCTGAGAGCATGAGTAGGATCTGGAGGAAGAGCAGGAAAGGAAGCAGACGAAGGAGTAAGAGCAGAAGCACAAAGAACAAAAGGCAGACTTGGAGTCAAAATTCCGGTCGTTGGCAGGCAATTAAGGACTATTTGGCGAATATCTTGGCATTTTCTCTCTCCAACTGCAGATCCCGATGAGGATCCCAATGCAGATGCGGGTGTGAATGTGGGTAAATAAGCATTTGTGAGGATTTAGCTCATAGGGATGCGGATTTATCTGGTGTGGATGCCAATTCAACTACGAGTTATACAGTTGGTTGTGGATGAAACGGTGGGTGTGGATGGCGTATATACCGATGCAGTTCTCACAGGTGCGGATGGATCTCGTGGCAATAAGGATTCGGATAATTAGGATTTGGGTGCTGATAATGAGGATTGTGGATGTGGATAATGCATTCCGTTATCTCGTGTTCAGTGCAAGATCCCAAGTTCGTACTCACAAATCCATCGATGACTCCCAATTGTCCCAGCTTTTCAATCAAAAGTAACAACTTCAGATGAGCCTCCTCTATGCGTAAATATCCTTACCACACCTTTCATGTGTATATAAATACAGGTAAGTGGATGGAAGTCATCTATGTGCAGTGGAGGAGCGTAGTTTGAGATACCTACACAATATATTGTGAATTGTATTAAGCGCTGAAAGAGACACGAGCAAAATGGCCACGGGACAATGACAGGAAAATTGCTACACGATGTGGAATGGGTTAAGCGAAATCGGCTATACCTGAGATTGGCTTAACTTCTTCCTGAAGAGATGAGTGCTAAGCAGAAAACTGGTGTGGATGTCGTAATCCGAGTAAAATATCCGGCGATGATATTCATTCCTCTGTATCCTTTTCTGCTGGAAGGGAATATTTCGGTCGACTCATGTTTCTCTTCATATTTCGACGAACTCAATTATTATGTCAATGTTTTTCATTTTTATTTTTCCAACTCGTGTGAAGAATATCTTAGTCCCGTCTATGTCGACGTCACTTCGGTGCAGTTCTATTTCGAATTTGTGATACATAGGCGGGCAGTGGCCATACAGCCCATCTTCCTATATCCTCACTGTACCGAGAAGACCATAAAGGATGATGAAGGAGCCTGGAGAAGACGTCGCCGCGTTTCTGATCACAGTCTCTGACACACAGACATAGATGCAAACTGTAACGGGCCTAAGTATAGGCACACACATTTATATACAGATT
Source organism: Oratosquilla oratoria (assembly GCF_046742065.1). NCBI lineage: Eukaryota > Metazoa > Arthropoda > Malacostraca > Stomatopoda > Squillidae > Oratosquilla > Oratosquilla oratoria. The sequence goes on from NC_134793.1 coordinate 49,503,271, forward strand.
TGGATATAGTTATAGCTAGATACAATGACACAGACGTATATACAGAATTTGATATAAACGACGTCACTTAAATACAGACTGACACAAGTAAAAACGTATATCAATACTGATACTAACATGGAGACAGAGGTAAAAAAAGATAAAGAAATATACACAGCCGTAGAGATAAGTACGTGGGCAGATCAAGACACAGACACAGGCACGCATACAAAAATAGACGCGTAAAGACGCACACACGCGCGCACACACAGAGACACACACAAATGGACACACAGACACAGACACACACAGACACACACACACACACACACACACACACACACACACACACACACACACACACACACACACACACACAAACACATAAATACATGTATACATAGCTTGATAAAAGCTACGTCCTACATTTTTACTTTTCAAGTCCAAGACCAAAAGCCATTACGCCAAGTAAAAGCCTCTGAGAGGCGCAACACTTTCTGATGATGGTAAACACCTCAGAAACAGTTGTCAATGTTTTCAAAACGCTGAGGCCCTGACCTCGTCCTTTCAAGGTCACATAATATCAACCTTTTTCTGACTCGAAACGAAAACACGTGTACAATTTCTTATGCTAAGATAACAAAGATCTGTTTGCAATCGCTATTGAGTTGTTATTGAATATTATCTTACCTCAATCAATGAATTTCACCCCAAAAACTCTTGACATTGTAAATTTTCAAAAGTTTCTATTTTCACACGTGGTAGGATAATAACTGATAGAGTCAAGATTGTTTTCTACATAAATTGAAATAAACAAGTTTACAATAAAGTTACAACAAATTATAATTCATCTTCCCTTAAAATTTATAATAAACAATCGAAAAATAAACAAAGAAGCAAATAAACAAATAAATAAAAAGGGAAACAGAGAAACAGATAAGCAGGAACACAAAGAAACGTTGATATACACGAAAAGCAATGAAAACATATATAAAGAAAAAAAACAAAGAAGGAAGCAAGAAAACATGAAAGTAAACAAGCAAAGAAACAAATTAAAAGAATGTAAGAAACAAAGAAAGCAAGAAAGTGACAAGAAAACAAAACAGCAAAGAAACTCGACCGAGATCAATACCTCACCCCCCAAGCTCCATGCGGCCGAGGTAACTTATTGCAAACACAGTAAACACGGGAACACATGTGTGGCCTACATTGAAACATGGCAAAATACACCCGTAGATTAATTGTTTGTTATTGTTTCCGAGAGGTTCTCCTGTCAGTTACTAGTAACAAAAGCCTGTTTCCTTGTTTATTTCCATTCCTTTTTTACTCTTGCATGGGCACGTCATCTCTTCTTATTCTTACCAGAGGGCAATTGTTCGAGTTAGTAAGACAAATTCTTATTCAGAAAATATTTCTATATAAAACATGAATAGTTATTCATGGCACACCTCACCATTTTCCAACTGTGTACAGTTTCCTTACCCCTCCAGGTATTTGAATATAACTTTTATGGCAACAAATTCCAAACATGGATTGTAAATGTTCACACACACACACACACACACACACACACACACACACACACACACACACACACACACACACACACACACACACACACACACACACACACACACACACACACACACATACACACACACACACACACACACACACGCGCACACACACACACACACACACACACACACACACACACACACACACACACACACACACACACACACACACACACACGCACACATATACATGCATATATATATATATATATATATATATACATATATATATGTGTGTGTATGTATATACATATATATATAAATACACACACACACATATATGTATATATATATATATATATATACATATATACATATATACATATATATGTGTATGTATGTATGTATGTATATACATTTGTGCGTGCGTGTGTGCGCATGTGTGGGTGTGGGTGTATGTATGTGCGTATTTGTGTATATGCACATAAATGTGTACGATATATTTGCACTAATATTAGCATACAAACAAATAAATTCGGGAAATTTTTATACATGCATTCCTTTATAGATCTGCGCGCTCATGACCATGTTCCTGTGTGCGCGTACACTGACACAAAGCTGGAATATCTCCATTTTTTGCGCTGGTAAGAACAGAAGCTTCGTATTTTCCCCCACTCAAACCCTTACAATTGCAAAGGCCTTTGCATTATTTAAGCCTCCCGATTTTCTCTTTCCTCTATGAATTCATTTTCTTTGTTTCAGACTTGTTCTCCCTCTCTCCCTCTCTCTCTCTCTCTCTCTCTCTCTCTCTCTCTCTCTCTCTCTCTCTCTCTCTCTCTCTCTCTCTCTCTCTCTCTCTCTCTCTCTCTCTCTCTCTCTGTCCTTCTCTCCCTTCTCTTTCTTTCTGCTTCCTCTGCCTCGCTCTCACTCTGTTCTTTCTCTCTATATATTTTCGTAATACCCTATTCATCCGGTGCTCTCAATTTTTACTCTTTTTTTTCATCTTCTACTCTCAGCCCCACCGATCTGCTTTGTCCTTCAACCTTGGAGTATGTTTTATTTTCTTGTAAGGACTTTGCGATTTTATTTTTATTTTTTGTTTTTTTTTACTTTAGCTCGTTACCACCTCCTATCTTTGTATCCCTCGTAGTGGGTAGTACTTTCAGTTTAAATCAAACTACTGTCAGACAATTTCATTCATCTGGTTGGTACCCACTTTGTAATAAGGGTGACATAACCTGTATCAATAAACCCCTCTCTAAGCCTTTCAACTGGTTCATTCCTCCCCATTTTTTTATTTTCTTATCTTCCTCTTCCTCATCCATTGTCTCCTCTTCTTTCACTTTCTTCTCCTCTTTCACTTCTTCTTTTCATACGCCTTCTCCTTTTATTTCTTTTCCTTTTTCTCCCTTTCCGACCTTACTTCTTTCTTTTCTTATCATTCCCTTTCTCCTACTCCTCCTCACCTGATTCTCCTTCTTCCCCCTCCTCTCCCCCTCCTCCTCCTGTCCACTTTTACCTCCTCTCCTCCTTTTCCCTTAATAAATTAATACCGGACTTTCCTTAAAATCCTTGCTCCTGTAGCCCTCCACACTGTTCCCTTTACCTCCACCTCACCTCCACTCCTTTCCCTCTTTCTTGGTTTATTCAATTACTTTCAGCTTTATCTCCCGACTCCTCCCTACTCCTTCTACAATATCTGCCTCTCCTAGCTCTCCCTCTTCACCACTCCCTCATCCCCTCACCATCCTCCACCCTAACCCTCTCTTTTTTCTACCACATTTCCTACCTCCTAGTAATGCAATTGGAAGCGTTGATGTCACATCGCCCATGTCGCAAGGTCGAGTCCCCCATTTCTCGCCGATTTCGAGCATTGCCTGTTACCTGTCTCTTAAACGCATAATAGGGGATAGGTGATGGTTTTCGCCGCAGCTACGTGCCTCTTGGTGTATGCTTCTCTTCTTTATGTCTCCTAAAATCAATCTCTTTTGTACAGGGTGCCACTTTTCTTCTGTGTTCCAGGTGTCGCCAGGCCAGGTTTGTTCACGCCTGTGGCAACCTTCACAGTACCAAAAGGGTCGAGTCTATTAATACGTTATTACAGTGGGCTATTTTCCCTCCGACCATTGGAGCAAATTTGCATCCCACAGCTTTTGGGAAGGAATCTGATATGATGTAGGAAATTAATTTTCTTCTAGCATATCAAATGACATTCCATGTATTTTTGTTGAGAAAACAAAGTAGTTTGCTAGAGAGTGATTTTACGACGGAAAAAGTTGTGGATGTGGGCGGTACCGTTGATGAATCTGAGGTTGGGGGAATACTAGACCAATGTGATAACCTCTTTAGCTTCACCATATGTGTACAGCGTTATACTCTTCTTTGAAGTACAATTGCCACATGATTATTACATTCATTTTTGTTGCACTCTTTCAGTAACAAAGGAATTCAACATAACTTTTTATCAATTCCACCATGTTAACGCCAAATTATTTTGTTGGGTTCAGAAGCCATTCACGCTTCCCAATCAAACGATTCCAGTAGATTTTACTATGATTAGCACAAGACGATTATCATCTTACTCGTGAGAGAAACATACTTGCTGCCACTCCCTGTGACTCCCTTCCTTCCTTCCTTTCCCTCACTCCAATTACCTTCCCCACTACCCTTCCTTCGCATCCAACTCAAGACCCCTCCATATTCTCCTCAGCTTCTCTGCCTCCTACTTCACTCTCACCGTTCCGCCCCTTATGACCACCTGAAACCTTGGAACACCGCGTCTTACTCCGATTTGTCATAGGATCAAGTGTTATTAATCTCCTGGTTCTCCAAGTCCCACTCAAAGTCCCTTCCCTTCTCCACCTCCAGTCCCCACTTCTCCTCTTCCTTTCTCCTTATCCCAACTCTCCTCGTTCCTTCTTAACTCCTCTCGCTCGTACTTCCAATCAACTCAAAGTCCTTTACCTTTTACACTTTCCATCTTCTCCTCCTCTTCTCTTTTCCTTCTTCCTTGTCCTAACTCTCCTCGTTCCTCCTTAACTTCTCCATTTCCTTAACTCCCTTTCCTTCTTCTCTCTCTCCATCCCTCTTTTCGTTCGTAATTCACAAATAATTCAAAGTCCTTTCCCTTCTCAACTTCCCAAACCCACACCGTCCCTCTCTTTCCTGTTCCCTTTTCTTTCTTCTAATTCTCCTCTTTCCTCCTTTAACATTTCCATTTCTTTGCTTCTCTTTCATTTCTCTTTCTCTCTTTCTCTCTCTCTCTCTCTCTCTCTCTCTCTCTCTCTCTCTCTCTCTCTCTCTCTCTCTCTCTCTCTCTCTCTCTCTTTCTGTCTCTCCATCTTCTTGTTTGCACTCCACAATCAACTCAAGGTCCTTTTACTTCTCCACTTCTCAATCTTATTACACACTCCACTTCTATTTTCCTTGTCCTATCTTTCCTTCGTCTTTAACTCCTCCATATCCTTCCCTCTCTTTCCTATCTCTCTGTGTGACTCCCTCTCTTTGCTCATTCTCCTCAATTCTGCCATTTCCTCGACCTAGCCTTGATTGGAATATCTTGATTATTGTAAGCCATTTTGACTTGAGTGGAAATATTCTGATTAAATTTCTTTCTCATAAGATTGAAATCAGAATAACAAAATAATTTAGCAGAACTGAACTAGAATGATTTATCCCTTGAAAAAACAAACAAACATTGTAATAAGTTTCAAAATAACACTTTAAATAATGAAATGAAATAGTCTGACGACAAGTTAATACAAGAGTTACTCCTTTGCATTAATTCATTGCAGGTCAGTGATATCCTTTAGTTGAACGAAACACACATTCTGGTGGGGGCCAAAATGGAAGAAATTTTGCAAAGAAATTTCGTCGGCCCTGTGGCCGGCAGAATCGAATTAGCTCGCTCAATGCAGGAGACTGCCCTCAGCTGAATGGAATTACTTGGCGGCAATCGAAATAAAAGATTGTGACTATTGGAATTAAGTTGGTCAGTGGAGAACATTTCTCTTTCTCTTTGCGAAGTTGAACTACACAATAGATAGAATGTATGAATATTTATATAAGTAGAAAATAGATAAA
>NC_134793.1:49516349-49518849 GCF_046742065.1 Oratosquilla oratoria
GGGAGAAGGAGAGTAAAGGAAAAATATATGAAAGGGAGGAAGAATATGAGGAAGAAAGTAGTATTGAGGAAGAGAGTAAAGAAGAAAGGAAAGAGGGAAGGAAGGGAGGAAGGAAGAAAGGAATGAGGGAAGGAATTGGGAATATGAGGGAGGAAATAATAATTGGGAAGTGAGTAAAGACGGAGAGAAGGAAGGAAGGAAGGAAGGCAGAAAGAAAGAAGGAAGGAAGGAAGGAAAGAAGGAAGGAAGGAAGAAAGAAAGGAAGGAAGGAAGGAAGGAAGGAAGGAAGGAAGGAAGGAAGGAAGGAGTTGAGGAATTGGGAAAATGAGGGAAGAAATAAGAATTGGGAAGTGAGGAAAGACGGAGAGAAGGAAGGAAGGAAGGACGGAAGGCAGAAAGAAGGAAGGAAGGAAGGAAGGAAGAAGGAAGGAAGGAAGGAAGGAAGGAAGAAGGAAGGAAGGAAGGAAGGAAGGAAGGAAGGAAGGAAGGAAGGAAGGAAGGAAGGAAGGAAGGAAGGAAAGAAAGAAGGAAAGAAGGAAAGAAGGAAGCAAGGAAGGAAGAAAGGATGGAAGGAAGGAAAGAAGACAGGGAGAAGGAAGGATAGGAGGAAGGAAAGGAACCAAAGATTCATGGCGGTGTCGGCTCATCATATGGATACAAAATTGCCTGACGGTAGTCATAATAAAGCATATTAAGTGCTTAAACCATGAAAAGGTAAAATGGTGTTCTTAGTAAAGGTAAGGAAGAATGGAGAAGAGGAGGGACTTCTAGGCGTCACACCCTTTACAGCAAAGAACCATTACTTGGCAGAATATGAATATCTTGCGGTAGTCAGGGAAAAAAACATAAAAAGTGAGCCAATTAGGTTTAAATGAAACAAGCTTCGTTCCTTGAACCATGAGGATACTTTCTGATCCACCCTTCCACCCCATCCCTCACCCAAAATACGTCAGCTAGAGAGAAATGTATAGAGAAAGAATGTAGCAGTGTACGGAGAACAAACCGTGATGAAAGATGGAAGGAAAAAGTGAAAAATGTAGAGAATTTAAAAAACAAAAAAACATGAGAAAGCCGATTATTAGGAAACCTATTAGTCCATAATGGTGAAGAAGGAGGAGTAGAAGGAAGAGGAGTGGGTGGAGGAAGAAGAGGAGGAAAAAACAGGAGAAGAGGAAGAACAAAGAAGTAGAGAGGGAGGGAAAGAGTAGGAGGATGATACTGAGACTGATGATAGTGATGAGGAGAAGGAGGACAAGGAGGAAAAGCAGCAGGGAAACATGGAGGAGTGGGAGGGAGAGAAATAAGAGGAAGAGGAGGAAAAGGAATGTAGAGGGAAGTGAAAGAGGAAGAGGAGGAGGGGGAGGAAAAGGAATGTAGAGTAAAGGGAAAGAGGAGGAGGGGAGGAGGAGGAGGAGAAGGAGGAAAAGGAATTAAAAAAGAAGGAAGAGTAGATTGAGAAAGAGTATTTGAAGAGACGGAGAAGAAGTAGGAGGAAGAGAAGCAAGAAAAGGAGGAGAAAGAAGAGAAAGCAAGGGTGAATTAGGAGAAGAAAGAGAAAGCAAAGATGAAGTAGGAGTAGAAGGAAGAGAAGTAGGAAGAGGAGGAAGAAAAGGGGAATAGAAAGGGTTCATGGTGGAAATAGAATGTGGTTTCTTCGCTGGCTGTCAGTGCTGAGTGGATAGAGTGGGAGAGATGTTTTCGTCCACAGGAGGTCGAGGGAAGAGAAGGGGAAGGGGAAGGAAGAGGGTGAGGAGAAGGGGAAGAGAAAGGGTAAGGGCAAGGAGGAGGGGAAGGGGAAGAGGAAGGGAGAGGGAAAAGGGGAGGACACAGGGAAGAGGAGGATAAAGGTAAGGGGAAAGGAAAGGAAAAGGAAAGGGAAGTGGAAGGAGAAAGGAAGGAGAAGAGGAATGGGAATGGGAATGGGAATGGGAATGGTAAGGGCAAGGGGAAGTGGAAGGGAAAGCGGAGGAGTAAAAAAGGAAGGAGAAGAGGTTCGGGAATAAGGGCAAAGGGAAGGGGAAGAAGAATGGAAAGGCGAAAGGGAAGAGGAAGTGAAAAGGAAGGGATAAGGGCCGTCTGAAGAGAAGAAGAAGAGGAAGGGGGAGGGGAAGTGAAGGGGGAAAGGGAGGGGGAAGGGAAGGGAAGATAGGAAAGGAAGAGAAAGGGGAAGAGGAAGGAAAATGAAGAAACGAAGGGGAAGGGCAAGGGAGATGAAGGTGAGAGGGAAAGGGAAGAAAAAGAGACGTGAGGACGAGGAAAAGGAAAGGAAAGAGGGAAGAGGAGGTAAAAGGAAAGGTAAGTAACCCTGAATGAGGACAGGAGGGATTAGTGAAGGAGGAGGTGAAGGGGAGGGGGGAAGGGAAGGAGAAGGTGGATGAGAGGAGAACCTGGATGGGGGATGGAAATGGACATGGGAAGAGAAGGGGTAAGGAAAGGGAAGGAAAATGGGAAGAGAAATAGGAAGAGCAGGGGAAAAGGGGGTAAGAAAGGGAAGGAAAAG
>NC_134793.1:49531349-49533849 GCF_046742065.1 Oratosquilla oratoria
TTTTCTCTCTACAATTTCTAATTCTATTTTCTTGGTTCTCTTCAATTTTTCTATAATATTTACATGTCCTTTACTGGAAAAGGTAAATACAAATATCTATTTCTATTAGATAAAAATACAAAAGAACAATTGTCTATAATATAGTTTCCGCTCTGCTCAATTACTTTACTCCAGCGTTCCGGCAATTTTCGAATATCATCTCGGTGAAATGATTTTGGTTTTTGGGCAAAGAACACGCAAATGAAAGTTAAGATGGCTGCATCATTCTCAAAAATATGACCCGATAGGTGATTTGACAATGACCGAAAAAGATGAAAATGAATTGGTGCCAAATCTGGAGAATCCGACGGATGGGGTATGACTTCCCATCCCAGCTCTTTGATGGCTGACTTTCTGATCTTTGCCACATGCGGCCGAGCATTGTCGTGTAGAAACAAGACCCGGTTATTTAGACTTGGTCTTTTTTCCAGAACTGCTGCCTTGACACGTTGAAGTACAACTCTTTATTAATTGTCACGTTTTTTGGCAGCAATTCTTGATGAACCACGCCAAATTGATCCCGCCAAACTGAATGCAACACTGGTTTGATGAACTTCAGCTCTGACACGAGGTTTTGGTTGCTTGGTGGGACTGACCCAAGCCTTTTTTATACTTTTTGTTAACATACAGGCACCATTTTTTGTCTAGAGTTATTACACAGGATAGGAATGAGCAATGTTCTTCCATTGCCACTTGATGTCTAGACAACAACGATGACGAAACTAATACTTCCTGATTTTTTAGGCTGTTTTAAGGGTATGAGGAACCCATGTACCAAATTTCTGTACTTTGCCCATCTTCTGTATCTGCCTAGCAACAGTTGCATGATCATATCGTATTGCTTGCTCAAGCTCTCTTGTGGATTAACGAGGATCTTCGTGAAGCAGCTGATTTAAGGCGTCTTCACCGAAAGCTGATGGTTTTCCTCAACGAGGTGCATCTTCCAGATTGAAGATGCCATTGCAAAACTTCTTAAACCATTTTTGTGCAGTTCTTTCAGTCATCGCACCTCCATACACCTCGCAAATGCTCCTGGCTGCCTTAGATGCATTTTCATGTCAATTAGATTGAACTTGACATTCCATCTGAATTATATAAAAAAGAATATAAAGTGAAAATATAGTAAATATAAAGTAAAAAAGCACACATATAAGAATAATTTTGTAATAGAATAATAATGTTTTCACAGAAGGGACACAAAAAATTGATATATACACATATATGAAAAACTAACGAACTTATGCGACAACCCATATATATATATATATATATATATATATATATATATATATATATGTATATATATATACATATATATATATGTGTGTATATATACATATATGCAACAGTAATCACACAAAATACGTGAATAAAAATATTTTGCTTGAAACCACGAGGAAATCAAAGATCGGAATACTGAACGTTTTCGTCTATTTAAGACATTTTCAAAGTACATAGTATCACAACAAAGTACAGCTTCAATACAATAGCGTAGAGAACAGGAAATGTCAATCAACATAAATACATAAGGATTGTGTTACACAGAAACAAAAATAGAAATAATAAAAATAATAACAAGAATAAATAAACAAAGTGGGTGACAATTGACACATGTGATAAGAGGTCACACAAGATGGCTAAGGCGGAGCTTTGTGACATTGTCCTACAATTTGGTTGATGACAAAATTATCTAGTTTGAAAAGACTGGTGCTTAAATTTAGATTCTCATTGAAAGTTTTTTTTTTCTAATTATGAGACATGATTCAATAATATTCCTTACCTAATAGGAACTACATGAAAATTTTTTATTGGGAATTGTCCCAATCAATACAATGGTTGTAGTTTCTAATGTGAGCAAAAATCACACTGGACGATTGGCCAGTACGGACACTATACTTGTGCTGGTTCAACCTAAATTCTAATTTCTTGCCAGTCTGACCAATGTAACATGAATTGCAATTCTTGCTTAGAATACTGTAGACATAGCCCACTGAATTATCAGGCGAATTCTTGATGAGAAGTTCTTTGATTGCATTATTTTTAAGTACAACATTAACTTTAAAAACCTTAAGGACACAAGGAAGATTCACCAAATTGGGATGAAAGGGAAGAACCAAAAGATTCTTTTTATTAACAGAATCTTTTGGGGAAGAATCACAGTATGACTTTCTGGCCTTGTATTGTGATCTAACTATCACATGTTTTGGGTATTTCAAGTTTGATGTTATTTCATAAGTCCTTTTTATTTCTTAATCTAAAAATTCCAGACTACAAACTCTAAAAGTTTTAAGAAACATGGAGGAAAAAACTAAAATCTTTGCATTAAGGTGGTGAGCAAAATAATAGTGAACATATGACAAAACGTTAGTCGGTTTACGAAAAACATTAAACCTGAAGTATCTTTCTTTCCTGTGAGTAGTAAAATCTAAAAAGGGTAATTTGTTGTCTTGTTCTGTCTCAA
>NC_134793.1:49541349-49548849 GCF_046742065.1 Oratosquilla oratoria
CACACACACACACACACACACACACACACACACACACACACACACACACACACACACACACACACACACACACACACACACACATATATATATATATATATATATATATATATTTATATATATATATACATACACACACATACACACACACACACACACACACACACACACACACACACACACACACACACACACACACACACACACACACATATATATATATATATATATATATATATATACATCCATATATATGTATATATATATATATATATATATATATATATATATATGTACACATACATATACACATAGGTGTACATATACATATATACATTCCTATACCAACGGTTTTTTCACCTTACAAGGGAGGTAGAAAAAAGGCATAGATTTCATTCCCACCCATTCCACCCTCACATACTCCACTCCCATTCACCACCTTTCCTCCTTCTTTTCTTGACTCCTCCTGGATGACGGGTCATCCCTGCATTTACGTCACTGCTTTCGATCAAGATGCAGTGTAGCAAGATACAGCACATCCGCAGCAAGGCCGCTTCATTTAATCCACAACCCCCACCTCCATCTCCGTCCTCTCATGCAGTAAATAAGCAAAATGGGAGAAATCACTTCAGGTTGAGTAAAAGTATCATTCACACAAACTCCCTCACCCTCCATCCCCCACCCACTTCCTTCCATGTATCACAGCATCATCTATATACAACCATTCTCCACTCAATACTATCTTTTATCTTCTCCCTTTCTTCCTCAACAGACATTCCCTTCTTCCCAAGTGCCTCTTTTACCCCATCCAGCCATCTCATCTTTGGTCGCCCCTTCATGTTCACTCCTTTCACTTATGCCTTTCACACCTCTTTTATTAATATTTCTTCACTCATTCTTTCCATTTATCCAAACCATCCCAATACTCTTTCATCAACTCTATCTCTCGACTCCCTTTCCACCTCGCTCTCCTCCTCACCTCCTCGTTTCTCATTATATACAGCCAAGTAGTTTCTACCATATTTTCAGGCATTTCATCTCAAACACATTCAAACTTCCCCCTCTCTTCCCCTCCTATGTTTCATGTTTCTGCCCTATACGGTGCTATCGGCACAGACACTCCTTCAGACAACCCCCTTTTACCATCCATTCCCAAATGTCTATTTCTCATTACACTTTTTAATCCCCTAAGGTATTTACTTGCTTCTCTCTATCTACATCCTACTTCCACTTCTACTCTTCTCTTTCCGCCACATTCGCACCCACCCAAATATCTAAAACTATCCACTTCCTTCAGTCACTCTCCCTCCCTTAATACTCACTTACAATTTGCTGCTACATTTATTTTCAATTTATTTATTTCCAACACCTTCCCAAACTTTGTCACTAGTTTCCTTAACCCCTTCTCTGATCCTATCACAAGCAGTGTCGTCAGCAAACAACAACTGGCTTGTCTCACATTTTTCTCCATTTTCTTTAACCATCCTCCCCGGCCCATTTCTATGGCGTTTACCTCTCGCACCACCCCATCCATATATAAATTGAATAACCAAGGAGAGGAGTGGAACTAAGTGAAGGATACAGTAGAACTAGGAGTGGAGGCGGGAATCACAAGGTGTGCAAAACTGTTGTGTGGTACAAGGAGGACAGGAAGAAATAGAAGGAAAGATAGTGAATGGTGGGATGATGAACCAAAGAAGATTGTAGAAGAGAAGAAACGAGCATTCACAGATTGGTTACATATATACATAACATAAACCTATATATATGCGTATTTATTCTTCCTGATTAATTCAAATTCTGTTACTGCACAACCTTGTATTTCTCTTTCTTCTTATTATTCTTTTCATCTTTACCCTTTTATTCCTTCGTTACTTTTATCCTATGCTTTGGACACCTCTCTTTACCCACTTCACTCTTTACCAACTCTCTCACAAGGTTCAGTTTCTCTCTACTCTTCTTCTCTTTGTTTCAATTTTGCCTTATAACCTCCTGATTGGATAGGTCCTTTTATTTCACGAGCCTTTCGCTGCAGCCTACACCCATCCCCGTCCTGCAATTGCGCAACGGCCCTCGTTGTAACTTAGCTAAAGCAACATACGTTCTCGGCGGAAAGACAATAGCAATTCTCACCTTGACCCAACGCAGGTCACTTCCTTACACTCACTGCCGATAGCTTACGAGCCTACGTATGTCCAATGTTGACTTACAATACTGTTGTTATTTCGTTGTTATTAACAGTAATAACCTCTCTCATGCTTTCAATATCAACCTAGAACAACTTACGAGCAAGCGCATGACAAATAATTTACAATGATAACTATGCTGTTATTTCTGTTTATTAACAAGAATAAACTTTCCACACTTTCAAAATCAACCAAGAATCCTGTAGATGTCTTTTTAGTACAACTGGTATCATCCTAACACGGTCAGTATAGCTGAATTTATTTAAGTATTGTCAATATATATCTACCTAGCGTGCAGGAGCCTTTAAAGGCTGTAGTGGTAATGATAGTAACAGTGATACAGTATATTTTTATTACTGGCAGCATTAATTTCTCCTGGGATTTAAAGATAAATAAAAAATTGCAGTGTTATATCTCATCTTTAGAATTACCTGTATGTGTTCAGCGTTATATAAGGACATTTTTGGAAGTTATCAATGACAATGATATTATATTTTTTTTATCATTGGTAGCCTAGTCTCCACTGTATTTAAGAAGTAAATATTTTAATTTTCATTGGATAAATTATATATATTTTTCTTATATCTTAGCATTATTAACTTATCATTATTTATATAAGCTCAAAAACAAAACAGAATATCTGGCTATTTGTAAGTAAAGTCCAAACGTTTCTATACAATTATCATTATATGTAGACAAAGACCGGAAATTTGCCAACGAAAGACAGTTTTATGAATAAAGACCTGTATTCTGTGAAAACAGACTTTTTTTTGTGATAGACAAAGGTTGCCTTAAAAAATATTATATTTTTTGGTAAAAACAGACAATATTATTAAAAACTGGACCAGAATTTAATCAGCAAAAACTGGAATTTGACATATGATAAGCCACAATGAAAGAAAGGGTAAACTCTTGTTTATAGATCCCAATCACGCACATAAAATTATTATGTAAAGAAAGATTAGAATTTGGTAAACAGAGATAATAGTTTATATAAACATTGAAATATTAGGGAGATCAGAGCTTTGGATGCAGAGTCCAAAGAAAGATTTTATCTTTGTCATCTTTTTAAACATCAAAATACTGGAAATACAAGACAAATGAAAACAATAACTTTGGAAGCAGAAGCCGAATTTTTATGAAAAAAACAACAGAAATCCATAAAGAAGAACGAACACTTCGTAAACAAAGCCCATTGTCGAATCAGCTGGAGCTATTGACCTTCTTTGACTTCTCGGGGAAACTTAGAGCCACTGTCGATGCAACACCTGCTACCAACTCCTCCCTCCTACCTCACCCTCCATGCTTTAATATTACTTATAAGGTTGCCTTTATACACAGAGTATATTGCACGCATGCACACAGATGTGCGCGTTCGCACACACACACACACATATGTGTGTGTGTGTGTGTATATATATGTGTATATATATATATATACACATATATATATATACATATATATATATATATATATATATAAATATATATATATATATATAGATATATATATAAATATATATATATATAAATATATATATATATGATAAATGCCGGACGTCCGGGTCATAACACTTAAAAGCTAAGCAAAATTTATACATTATACAAATCAAAACAGTACACTTAATAGCTAAAATCCAAAATATAGATCAAGAAAATAATAAATAATAACATAAGCAATGCACGCATACAGATATTAAGGCATTGGACTCCTTGAATGGATATTATTAGACATAGTTTGTACAGAGGGTCTTAGGGGAAGCCGGGCAAATCCACGGATAGGCACTTTTGTTACCTTAAGCATGTCCACGTGGAATATTTTACTCAGTCCCTGGGAAGGATTAAAGACTGAACTTATTGGGATGCAATTTTTCAGTCATCAGAAATAGACATGTGAATCTACCATTTAGTTTAGATTGTCAGTCCGGCATGCTTTTATAAACATAATCACCAATACTTATGTTAACAGGCGAAGCCCTGCTAAGCTGGAGTTTCAAAGTTTTGGACTTGGAGTCATCAAGTTTTTCTCTCACAGAATCATATATATATACAAAAATATGGGCTGGTGGTTGCAGCCTTAAAAAAATAAACAAACAAACAAATAAATAAATAAAAATCATATAAAAGAGTAGGTAAGAAAAACGGCAACGCAAAGAATGACTATATAATAACAAGAAGAAAGCGAAATGGCCGAGAAAAAGACGTAAACTAATGCAGCCTCCTTATGACATAAGCAACAAGGCTACCTGCCTCGAGATATGCAAAAAAAAAATAATAATAATAATAATAAATAAATAAATAAATAAATATATTGATAAATAAATAGATAAATGAAATAAATAAATAAACAAATAAATAAATAAATAATAAACAAATAAAAATAAATAATAATAAATAAATAAATAAATAAAAGAGCTTATATGCACTTTCACTTGAAAGTAAGTGATGATATATCCACAGGGTTGTCAATCAACAATCTAATGTTATCAGTCTGCAAGGAGGAGCGTACTGAAGGCTGGTAAGGACTCCGGCAATTCTTTAAAATCTCTAGACAGGTCTAGTAACCCTCCTACATCCAGGCATCAGTTTAAAGTTGACACATGCAGGAATAATAGGCGGACGTATTATTAACACGAATGACGATTATAGAACTAAAGTCCACACAGGAGATGCTAAGCTGGAGACCACATGGGACGTATACTAAAAAGCACTTGACGCACACTTAGAATGTACTGCTCAAGAGCACCATTTATTTATTCATTTATTTATTTATTTATTTATTTATTTATTCTTGTTACTATTATTATTATTATTATTATTATTATTATTATTATTATTATTATTATTATTATTATTATTATTATTATTATTATTATCATTATTATTATTATTATTATTATTATTATTATTATTATTATTATTATTATTATTATTATTATTATTATTATTATTATTATTACCATTATTTCAAAAGTTACTGTAACAAATTCCTGGTTGAAAAAAAAACAACCGCAAACATGTACGTAATATTTTGGCCAGCTAAAGTTCACTAAATTTTGTATCATTCAAGAATCATCCAAATGTTAAAAAATGAACAAAATATACATACATACATATACCAAGGCTTCTTTCCCCTTACCAGGGGGGTAGCCAAAAAGGACAAGGCACAAAAACATTCCCACCCATTTCATCCCCGAAAACACTCCACACCCCTCCCATCTTAGCACCTCCTAGATGACGGGTCATCCCTGCACCCTGTCCACTGCCCTGGGTCAGAAGCAGTGTCGCAGGACACAGCACATCCACAGCAAGGCCGCTTCATTAAATCGGCGACCCCCCCTCTCCGTCCCCCCATATAAAGGAGAGGACGGAGAGAAATCCCTTCGGGCTGCGTCAAAAATTTTTGCTCACACACAGTACCTCACATTTACTATTCCACCACTGCCACCACATATATTAGGGTGGCAAAATAAAGTATATTAACAATGTAAAATAATGTATTAAATCACAATTCGATAAAGGGCTACAATAGACACATAAATGCGTACACGTCAATGGCTGAGTTACAACTAACGCCACGCATTATCTTGGCGCCAAACGTGGGGCCGAACACTTCGTTCCCCCAAACATACCGATACACAAACAGAAAATATAAAATGACGATATTAAAAAATAGCAATATCCCAAACATTACAATATCCCAAAACAGTAGCAATATCCCAAAAATTACAAAATACAAAGTGACAATATTAAAGACTAACAATATACCCACTGGAAGCTAACTAACGTTACTCCCATATTCAAAAAAGGTGACAAAAAGAAACTAAATAACTACAGGCCTATAAGTTTGACTTCAATCGTAGGAAAAATTATGGAAACTATCATCAGAGATGCTATCGAACATCATTTAGAAAGTAACTGTTTGATATATGATAGCCAGCATGGTTTCGGACGGAAACTTTCCTGCGTAACTAACTTACTCGAATTCTACAACACAGTTATCTCGAATTATGACGCAAGAAACAATATAGATTTAGTATATCTAGAATTTACATAAGCTTTTGATAACATTCTCCACGAAAGACTACTTATTCAATTAGCTTCACACGGAGTAAGTGGTAGCCTATTAAGACTAGTAATTGGTTGAATGAAAAAAAAAAAAGAGAGTTGTTTTAAATGGAAAAACTTCTGGATGGAAAAATGTTACGAGTGAAGTTCCTCAGGGTTCCGTTCTTGGGCCACTTCTATTCATAGTATATATAAATTATATAGTAAATTGACTAAAATCTACTCTTTCCAAATTTGTTGATGGTACAAAACCGTGCGGAATAGCAAATGATCACTTAAACCAATCAGATATTCAAGAAGATTTAGATAGATTACAGCAATGGTCTGAAAAGTGGCTAATGAAATTTAACACAAGTAAATGCAAGGTAATACACATAGGTAGAAATAACAGAAAGTACGGTTACAAGTTATTTGGAAATTCGTTAACAAAAGTAGATAGTGAAAAGGATTTCGGCGTAATTATCAGTACCAATCTCAAATCATCCAAGTAGTGTATTTCAGCCTCTGAGAAAACAAATAAGATTCTAGGACTGATTGCGCGATCTTTTGACTTCAAAAGTTCATCACTAAACAAGCTATATAAATTGTTAGTTCGTCCACATTTGGAATATGTTGTTTCCATATGGTTACCGAGACACAAAACTGATTCCAAATATCAAAAAATAAATCATACGAGAATCGACTAAAACATATGAACCTGTTTTCCTTAAAAAAGCGTAGATTCAGAGATGACTTGATACAAGTCTTTAAGAATCTAAAGGTAATTGACATCATCAAAAGTGACAAAATTTTTACACTGAATGGGAATCAGATAAAAAACAATGGTCTCAAACTGTCAGGACATAGATTATTTTTGACAGTGGTTAGAAACAATTTTGCCAACCATGTAGTTAATGAATGGAATAAACTTCCTGCAGAGGCAGTGCAATGTAGTTCAGTTCGAAGCTTTAAGAATCATTTAAATAAACACCTAAGTAAGATGCTGTAATGACTTTCATTTATTTTATATTATTTGTTTATTTGTTTTGTTATCATTTGTCCGTTTATCTATTATTATTTGCTTGATTCTTATTTATTATTAGTTATATATTAGTTTATCATTATTTATTATCTACCTGTTTGTTCATTATTTAACTATACCTATGCATTTCTTTATTTATTTTATTCATTATTATAGTTATTATAGTTTTCATTTATTCATTTATTTATTACTATTATTATGATTTTTCCGCATCCAATCTAGATA
>NC_134793.1:49561349-49566349 GCF_046742065.1 Oratosquilla oratoria
GATTGAATATTCTAAACTATTTACGTAGTTCGTGTATAAGCAATTTTTCCACAGAAAATATTTTATAAAGTAAATAATTCCTTTCCCACTTGGACTTTCTTCTTTAAAGATTTAGCTCTATTTATGTACACAAATATTAAAAATATTATCGAGTAACAAATGAAGTAAAGGATATACAGTTATGTATGTAGAGGTAAGCGTACAAAAAAATGTATAGATCTATGTAATCAATAACTAATTTTTTTTTAGAAAAATATAAAAAAAATGCAAATAATATGGTAATGATAGTAATTGCTGCCATAAGTTTCACTGACTGAAAACCTTGAACCCCACGGCTCCTGGCAACAGTCCATGAATCTTCCTATTGATCTCTAGGGAGAAACCTTGGGATATTTCTTGTCGTTTCTGTGTAGGACTGTTTTATTCCACCGTTCTGTGATAGTTTCTATCTATCAATATAACAAGAGGCTTCTTCTCCTTTGTAAGAGAGATGCACTCTGTAATAGCAGGAGTGGAGAGGTTGCCCGTTTTAGTTCTTATTATGTGTAAATGTAGAGGAAACCCTGTCAAATTTGAAACAGGTATCCATTTCCAGATGAGGGTGAAAATATTGACGGATTCTGAATTTTTGGCACTGAGGCGATGATTGTATATGATGTTTCTATAGTAGGACAACATGCAAATAGTTAAGGAAGTATCAAATAAAGAGAAATTGTTCAAAGCCACAAAAAAAGAAAAAAACTAACAAAACTCTTTGGATGCCACTGACCCAAAAATACAAAAGTTTACTTGATAAAATGTTTACATGTAGTGGAGCAAAAAGACAAAATTGACGCTATTCCAACGCAAAAGAAAAGAAAATAATATTACAACACAGTTTATTTATAACTACATTTCGTCACGGAAAAAAAATGAGACAGCATAGCAAGGAACAGTACATTAAAAATCAGTTTTCTACATAACTGTAAGCAACTTCTAAAGGAAACTAAATAATAACTATCTCCCTCATGAGCAGATACACTGTATACGATTACATTTCTCACACATTTGTACCAATCCTTCCTAGACATCAATCATCTCTCATACAGGAGTGCAAATCCTTTCAAACACCAGTCATCCTATTGCAATTTTTTTTCTCGCAAGCCTAGGGACCCTGAATAGGAATATTCTTGTGAGCTACCTTTGTGGGCCCCTGAGCACATGTGATATGTGCCAATAAAACTCATATTAGTTGACACGGTGATTCTGAAGTGTGGAGGGACCGAGAGATCACTGCCCTGCGTCCTATGGAGCTCCAGTCTGCAGTTTTGTATTATCTCTCCGCCGATTGAATAGACTCACATACGTTCCTACACTCTCAATGGTTTTATGGCCGTTTCCACTAAAACCCATATCTCATACCAATGCTGTTACTTTTTAATTATTATTGTTATCTTTTGACCCCTTTTATTGGTTAGAAATTGTTCTGTAACTGGCCATGGATTTTCCCATTCAGAGTGTTTAAAAAAAGGATGTGCCGACACAAAAGTCTGCAACAAAATTATTTGTTAAAAGTAAAAATTTTACAAAAGTTGGAGCGAGTTTGTTGGAGAGGAGTCAAACAAAATTTATATATTCTCTGTTCTTTAACATCTTCTGCCCGGTGACGACCATGTTGATCCAGGTAGACTTTTCTCTTCAATAAAATCTGATTCCTTTTCCTAAACGACAAAATCTTTTGTCTGACCACCAAAGGCTATCCAAACACATAAGGTAAAGGTGACCGTTGTGAATGCTGCTATGCACCTCTTACCATAAACCTAAAGTTTGTAAAATTTTGTATTTCCATAACTATGACTCATTGTATATATATATATATATATATATATATATATATATATATATATATATATATATACATGTATATATTTATATGTATACATATATATATGTATATATATATATATATATATATATATATGCAAAAATGAGTGTACACAGAACCACAAGTATAACTATTGCAAAATATGATGGCTATGTAAAGTTGCATTTAACAGTCTACTTTTTATCACAAGAGAATTTTTCATTATACGAATGCAGTGCTCTGGGCTGAGACTTAAATCTGACCATATTGCAGCATACACCGTATAGTAAATACCATGGTAAAACATATAGTCGAACATAAGCAAACGTTATATTTACTCTCTAAAAACATTTGAGTGATTAGAAGACTTTTGTTAGTGACTGTACAAGCTCGTAACATTCAATTTTACTACAACTTGATTTTTTTTTTTGGTAAAACTTATTTTACTATCTGATGAGTCCATTTTTATTTTTAATATTCCATCGGCAATAACCAGTGTATCGGTCCATGAGGAAATTATCGTGACGAAGAGGTGAGGTCACAAAGGGAGTGAAGGAGGAGAAAAAAATTCCATATTTTTCAATGTAAGTTAATCCAATCATAAAAAAAATCACTAAAGTCCCTAACATATTGATTGCATAGATTTATGAGTATGCAGGTAAAGGGCCTCCCTCGAATTACAGGACTCCAACCTCCTTCAAGCCAACGACAAACAGTTCCCTCAAGAATGTAAGAACACAGGAGACTGCAAGAAGCTATAGTGTCTACATCAGTCATTTCCATTTCATCCCTATCCATAAACTTATCTAATCTTCTCTTACATCAATAATTTGTTTCAGTCCTCACTAAGTCATTTAAAAAATGAATGAAATCACCTGGTGGCAGACAGAAAAAGTCAACAAAACTTCTGTAAGAGTTAAAATGTTAGAGTCAATTATCTGAGTTTAGGTCTGTGTATTCCAGGCTTTCATAACACACATGTGCACAACGAGGCTGAGGGAACTTTGGATGATGTATAAAGTGTAATGTATTCCATAACCAGACTAACGATATCCCAGTATCAGCTTTCACGTCAAGGATAACTTAGGACAAAGCAGTACCGTGGAGTTCAATGGATTAGAGAGCCAGCGAGAGATCAATTTCATAACAGGGGCAAAAGATAAATATACACACATATATATATATTTATATATATATATATATATATATATATATATATATACATATATATATATATATGCATATATTACATATATATATATATGTATATATATATATATATATATATACATATATATGTGTGTGTGTAGACATATGTAAGGTGACCTTTGAAAATGTCTTAGACAGACGAAAACGTTCGGTCACCTTTCATTTTATTTTCCAATCGGTTTTATTACACATACACACACACACACACACACACACACACACACACACACACACACACACACACACACACACACACACACACACACACACACACACACACACGCACACACACACACACACACACACACATATATATATATATATATATATATATATATATATATATATATATGTATATGTATATATATGTACAGGTATATATATATATATATATATATATATATATATATATATATCTATATATATATATATATATAACACAGGAACCCACAGTCGGAGAAAGAATAAACTTCGACTGTGGGTTCCTGTGTGTTATTTACAAATGTGCTACTACATTTCTATTTAGAAATATATATATATATATATATATATATATATATATATATATATATATATAAACATTGTAGCTTGTTTAGAGGGGCTGCAAAATATGAGAGGAGGACAGGTAACAGGAAAATATTAAGGATAAGTGAAGAGAAAAAGGGAGATGATGAAAGGAAATGGGAGGAAAAGAAAGAAAAATAATGGGAAGAGAATGGAATGGGAATGAAAAAAGGAAATGGAAGAGAGGGGAAAGGACTGGAAAAATGAGAGAAAGAAGACAAGGAGTAGGAAGGGAGAAGAAAGGGAAGGAAAAATGAGGAAATGGAAGAGAAGGGCAGGTAATGGAAGAATGAAAATAAAAAGTGAAGGAGTAGGAAAGGAGAAGGAAAGGAAGAGAAAAGATGAGAAGGGAAGGGGGAAAGTGATGGGAAGAAATAGGAAGAAAATAATAAATGGTGAGGGAAAAGATAGAGAAGGAAGAGGATGAGAAGAGATAAAGGAAGGAAGGTGATAGATAGAGGAACGAGACAGAAGTGGGGAAAAGAAGTGAAGAAAGGAAAGAGAAGGATAAGGAAGGTCAGAGAAGCGAAGAAAAGAAAAAGAAGGAAAGGAAAGGAAAGGGAAGGAAAGGAAAAGGAAGGGAAAGAAAGGTAAGGGAAGAAAAAGGAAGTGAAGGGAAAGGAAGTTATTATGAAGGGAGAAGCGGAGTGAAGAGGAAGTGAGGGGCGAGGACAGGACGGGAAGGAACCGGGAAGAGGAAGGAGACAGAGGAGGAGCCGAGAGAGGCTCGGAAGAACACATAAGACTGTAGGAAAAGTTTGTCAGTTGGGGAAGGCGTGCCCGGAGAAGAAAAGGCTCCGGGAATGTGTCCTTCGTGAGCATAACCCATCAATGCTGACATCTCCGGCAGCATGGATGTTGTGTGCCATGCTGTGTCTCTATGCTGTGTCCCATGCTGTGCCTCTATCCCGTTGCGTCTCGTTCTGTGTCCCATACTGTCCGACCATGCTGTACGCCATGCTGTGACAAATGCTGCATGCAAAATTGTACTCCAAGATGTATCCCATGCTGTGTTCTGTAGATGAGCCATACTGTTAGTCATGCTAAAACCCATGACGTAATCCATGCTGTGGGCCATGTTATATGTGATGCTTCAGCCCTACTTCGGGCCATAGGATGATTCATGCTGTGCGACATGCTATTTGGGACTTAGTGAACCATGCTGTGTGCCATGTTCACATTGTTTGCTGTGGGCCCTGACACAGATTCCTGGCTCTTGTATTCGATCACCGGGATAAGGTATCGGAAATGATCGAGTAGAGAGTACACAATGACATAAATGGAGCAGCTTGGTGAGGATTAAGGGTAGGAAATGAGAGAAAATAGAATAGTTAGATATATAAAAAATGAATATGAGTAAATAAATGAACATGCAATTGTGTAA
>NC_134793.1:49576349-49583849 GCF_046742065.1 Oratosquilla oratoria
AAAGACAAACTTCACCTAATATCACCGTCGAGCACAGGCGATGTTGGACACTGACTCAAGAAGCAGCTGAAGTAAAAGAGGAGCCGAGGAAAGTTGGTGTTGCTTTTGAAGCTCCACGTTGGCCGAAGAGTGACAAGGACATTTCGGGGAAGCCGAAGATGCGGTCGCTCAGCCGCAAGAAGGAGGCGGAGTCAAATTTCGCCGACTGAGCGAGGAAAACACCATCACTGTCACGTCGACCAAAAGAGGAAGAGGAGGGAGAAGAAGAAAAAAGAAGGTAATGAAGAAGAAGAAGAAGAAGAAGAAGAGGACGAAGAAGAGGAAGAAGAAGAGGAGGAAGAAGAAGAGGAAGAAGAAGAGGGGGAAGAAGAAGAGGAAGAGAAAGAAGAAGAGGAAGAGGAAGAAGAAGAGGAAGAGAAAGAAGAAGAGGAAGAGGAAGAAGAAGAGGAAGATAAAGAAGAAGAGAAAGAGGAAGAAGAAGAGGAAGAGGACGAGGAAGAGGAAGAAGAAGAGGAAGAGGAAGAAGAAGAGGAAGAGAAAGAAGAAGAGGAAGAGGAAGAAGAGGAGGAAGAGGAAGAAGAAGAGGAAGAGGAAGAAGAAGAGGAAGAGGAAGAAGGAGAAGAAGGAGAAGAAGGGGAAGAAGGGGAAGAAGAAGAAGAAGAAGAAGAAGAAGAAGAAGAAGAAGAAGAAGAAGAAGAAGAAGAAGAAGAAGAAGAAGAAGAAGAAGAAGAAGAAGAAGAAGAAGAAGAAGAAGAAGAAGAAGAATCACCAAGGATGGACGTTACCTTGAGCAATAGGTGCTTTTGTTCCTTCGTTTTCCTCTTTTCCCATTCTCCTCTCCTCTTGATTGTTGTTCCTGATGAGGCCATCGAGGTCTATCAGGTGCAAGCAAGATTTGGGTCAATACGAGTTCTTGGATCGGCTGAGGTCTCTTTCTTTTTGAGAGTTCCCAGAACGACATTCTCTGCAACCAATATTAACTGTTGCTTCCAGTTTCACAGACTGGATACCCATGCCTTGACAGTAATCAGCAAAGATCATAAGGTTGTCCTACAGATATCTTTTAAAGGAGATTCTGAGCTGCTGTCTATGTTGTTTCTATATACAGTAGGTATGAATTTGTCACCGATAGGTCGAAGGAAATGGAAGGGAGAAGTCACTGGTTGTCAGATCTCCAAAAGTGAAAAGGTTTGGGGAGAAATTAGTCGAAGCTAAGATACCTAGAATTTAAAGAGGTTACCACGCCGGGTTATTTTTTCTCCAACCTTCGATTAATTGGAGCTACTGCCCATCTCCAGAATTTTTTCCACCATAAAGTCACTCTGGCAAACTTTTTCGTTTCCTTAACAAAAACACATAGAATTTCATTTGATATGCTGGAGGATATTTTTTTTTCTCCAGCAAATCAGATTTCTTCCCGAAAGCCGCGAGTTCCAAATGTGCTCCAACAGTCGTAGGAAAATTAGCTCAGTATGATAACCCCATATTTTGGAAACCGACTGACAGAATCTAGAGGATGTAACTCAAAACAGGTCAGGGTGTTGATGGGATCTGAAGAATGAGACATGATTTTCTCTGACGTTCGTTTAAAATGTTTATCATGAACAGGTACTTATTTCTGGTCCTTTATCGGTATTATAGTGTCTCTGGGTCCCTTGGCCAGTGTTTTTCAAACCGTGTGCCGCGACACACTTGGGAGACACAAACAATGCGCACAACATTATAGTGAATTATTTGTGTTGGCTGGATCACCTTAACGTACGTTTGTAAGATAGGGTTTGCAGAACTCTGCCAATTCATCAATGTAAGAAGGTACTTCTAAATATTTCGCCGGTAGTTTTATGGACTGACGGATTCGATATATAATTAATTTTCCCCCTTATCATCAAACAATAAAACCGGTAAAAATCATGATTCTGTGGAAAGATGTTGAAATGGGACGGGGGTGGCAGGGAAAGGTAGCAATAATTGATGGCACCATAAAAAGTATGAAGAAAAGTCCACACCAACTCCTACGAAGGCCAACAATGTATGTTAGTCATTGGACACTAAACGATTTTGGTGAATAAAAAAGACATATGCAATAGACCAGAAAAAAAAACGTAATTGAAGAATCCACGAGGAGCAGCTTGAGAACCATTGGAGGACAAGTCATACTACCAATTAATTGATGTTATGGGTTTGGCCCTCAGAATACAATCTTCCTCTTAAAAACACTCTCATATTTCATTAAGCTTGGCTTGAAGGGATTTAATTCTCATGACTATCTATTTTGATAAACCAGTGTTCATATATATATATATATATATATATATATATATATATATATATGTATATATATATATATATATATTATATACATACATATATACCTATATACATATACATATATATATATTTATATGTATATATATATACATATACACACACACACACACACACACACACACACACACACATATATATATATGTATATATATATATATGTATATATATATATATATATATATATATATATATATATATACAAATATATGTATGATTTGAATGATGGAAAACATAAACACAGGGGAAGGCTCGGAACCCTAAACACTCTAAGTTCTACGTGAACGAAACATGTTTTCCATCATCCAAATAATTTGTCTAAAATACTTATCAATATATATACATATATATATGTGTATATATATATATATATATATATATATATATATATATATGTATATATATGTACATATAAATACATATGTATATATACGTATATATATATATATATATATATGTATGTATATATATATATATATATATATATATATATATATATAAACGCACACACACACACACACACACACACACACACACACACACATAAAGGTTACTACTTTAGAAAAAAACAATGGAGCAGAGCGCTTTCGTATATTACATCCAGTGTATATTACACTGGATGTAATATGCGAAAACACTTTCTTTCTTTTTTATTTTCTAAAGTGTTTACCTTGCATTTATAAAACACACGCTCCTAGTGTTTTAATGCAAACAAAAAAATTAGAAACTGTGAATATATATATTTCGGCTGCAAGTTACAGTTCTGTACAACTGCACTTCTGTGCTACTTAAGACGACAGTAGCTTACAGTTGAAATATATATATTCACCTTTCCAGTTTGTTTTCTCTTCTGCTCCGGTTGTAATTTAATTTTGATTTACAAATGTGCTACTACGCTTTTATCAGTGATACATACACACATACACACACACACATATATATATATATATATATATATATATATATATATATATATATATATATACATGTATATATTTATATATACATATATATATTTATATATATACATATATATATATATATACTTACACACAGACATACACACACACACACACATACACACACAAACATATATATGAGCCCTAATGTACCATTTAGTAATAGTATTATGATATGATGACCAGAAACTTGTATGACTATCACTAATAAATCTCAGCTCATCGTACACAAGTTTCTTCGTTGAGTGTAAACAAAAGCTATGGAGGAGCTATTGGGGAGAATAAAAGCTATTAGGGAAGGTATTTTCGCTGACCCAGTTAGGCTTAATGACAAGGCCCATGAGGATATCATACGGGGAAATCTGGGCACAGTGCACTTTATATCCCTGTATGATTGGTCGGTCACGTTAAGGGTATTCAGCCAATTGAGAACCCCACATAAGGACCAATTTCCCGTGGTCGATGCCGGCCACTTGTTTGATAGCGTTCACAAAATACTTCAGGCCAAAGCCTTTCTCTTTTCACATTTTTGTTTCCTCGTCCTTTTCATTTGACTTTATAAAGAGATGGACATTTTTCTGTCCCATTTATTAAAAAAATCACTATCTCTCTCTCCCTGTGCTAATGGGGAACAAATTGAGGATGCGTGCTTCCTACCATCAAGTTGCTCAACGAAACGAGGGGGGGTAACTAAAAAGTGGTTCATATGTGAAGGCATACATGCAGTCTAGGATCTATGTTCCTCAAGCCACTAACACGTGGGGTTTTCCCTATATTATGTTTGTCGCCAGGCGATTTCATGCATTATTGTTGCAGCTCCTCGAAAACACAGAGGTTTGAAGTGGATGCCCACTAGACATTTCTCGCTAGCATGCTACTTACTTTTGCTACTTCGTTTGAGTAGAAACGACTGCGGTTACGATCTTTTGTTTTTCAAACTTTCAAGTGTCAAATTGCTCTTACATCATACAGTAAGAAGCTCAATGACAAACTAAGAGAAGTTAGACAAATTGTTGAAACATTTTGAAGGAATTCTTGAATTTCGTAACCAAAGTTTCTACTCAAACGTAGTAGCAAAAGCGAATAGCATGCTAGCCTAGTGTGCGAAAGGGTTAAGGAGAGCAACATGATCTTCTCATAGCCTCGAAGGAATAGTAATTATTGGCTCGAGATTTACCGACTGGAAACTCGGAGTCCCACAATAATCAGCAATGGTCTTTTGAAAGAAAAGTTGGTCTGCTGTCTGTGTCGTATTAGTGAAGGTCTGGTTCTATGTTTCCGGATGGCACAAGGACGAAGAGGAGTAGGAAGAGGAGGAGGAGGAGGAGGAGGAAGTGGAGCAGAAAGACAAAGAGAAAGAGGAGGAAGAATAAGAGGAGGAAGAGATGGAGGAAGATTTAGAGGTGAAGAAGAAGGAAGAGGAGGAGAAGGAGGAGAAAATGAAGGAAGAAAAGGAGGAAGAGGAGGAGGAGCAGCAGGTTTGAGAAGGAAGAGGAGGAGGAGGAAAACGGAGAGTATTTGCTAGTTGTCTTCTCTCACCAAAAAAAAAAAAAAAGAAAAAAAAAATGTGTCCGGAGGTCGAATGACAATTTGTTAAGAAGGAGGAAATGATTCACTCCGATGTCTGTCTTGCACGTGCAGGACTAAAGTTTATTGAAACTTGTTTCTCTCTTTTAACTGTAGATCGTGGTAGCCGCTGATTGGACTAGATTCAAAAGGCATGACAAGATTTTTGCTTGTGACTGTACCTCATCCCACTGCCTATCGCAGCCAGGTTTACCAATCTCTCATCTATCTACGTTACGTGGCGGTTGGCAGCCCTGGCTGCGAAAAAGATTGGCATCCATGTGTTTTCGTAGATGTTCAGACTATCCCATGTGGCTGTGAAAATGGATTACTGTGTCGTATTTTTTTTTTCGTTTTTCGCTAGTGTCCTAGGCTCCTCAGCCCCACCTCCTCACCCTGCTCTTCCTCCTCCTCCTCTTCCTTCTCCTCCTCCTCTCTTTTTCTTAGGTCGTCGATTGAACATCAACATGTTGACTTATTTCTCTTGTCACCCATGTCATAAAACCATAATTATTGTCACTCTCAACCATATCGCCGACATGACGTCATTTTTTCAATGTCACCAACCTGACGTCACCGTACCTCCCAGGTCGCTGACAGCAGGGTGAGTGACCTGAGGATCTCATAACCCATAATGGCGCACACTTGAAAACTCATAGCCACAGTCACGTAGGGGGAAAAATTACAACTTAATGTGTGCATGAAAGAAATTTGTGGATTCCTTTCCCAGGGGAACGGAGACGTCTAGGAAGAGGAATGAGAACATGAGGGTGGAGAGGAGAAAATGGGAGGAGGAAAAAGAAAAAAAAAGTAGAAGAAATAGGTAGTGTGTTGTGGAAGAGGAGGATAGCGAATAGAAGGAAAAACGAGGTAGGAGAGGATTGAAGGAGGGAGGATAGATAACAACAGGATATCGAGAAAAATGAGGAATAAGAGGAAGAGGAAGGAAGAGGAAATGGAGGCAAAAGACAGATGAAGGTAGGTCGTCAAGGAAGAGGAGGAGGAATAGAGAGAAGATGAGAAAAGGAGAAAGAAAGAATAACTAATTATCACAATTGTTATTGAAAAACTTGTAATTATCCAGTCGGAGATACCATAGTAAATTCTAGTAAATATTCAATATTCATTCCTTATCATTTACGTATTTCCGTCGTTATACTGTTATTGATTTTACTATCACTATTAACACTGTTGCTGTCTCATCTTCGTTATTTGTTATCTTCATGGTCATTATCATCCTGACTCAGTCATCATCTTTATCATCGTCATTATTGTCACCATTTTCATCATTGTTACCGTCATCTTTGTAGTCATTGTCATCCTCCACATCACCAACATAATCACTATCATCACTTTATCATCATCTCCATAAATATAATCATCATCATCATCATTATCGTCATCAGCAGTCATAATTTTCATAAATATTACTGCCAAAATTCTCGTCGTTGCAATTATTGCTGCCATAATTAACATTACCATAATTGATATTACGGTCAATTTCATCATTACCAAGACCAACCGTAGCCACGTTTATCTTCATTAAAATGATACTGAATACTCAACTCTGCGGAAACGCGTAGGCTCTGATTGCCTGTTTTGCTGAGATAAACTCTTTAAATCAATATTTCTTTTTTCATCGACCCTCAAAACACCATATTAGCATGAACGAAGACTTTTGCTGAATGTTATTCATTTGACTTTGAATGATGACAGAAGCGCACATTCTATAGGGAAAGGATTGAGTCTAATTGAATAGGTTATTCCAAATAGATCCTCACTTGCAGAGTAGGTTAGAGCGCAACTCCTTATGGCGGAGGTCGCAAGCGTGTTGGACCAAGGTCATGGTTTATCAAACTCCACGCTACAAAATCTTTCGTATGGGGTACCAAATCAGTCGAATCTTTTGCACTATATAAATTTGCTTGCCCGTGTCGCCAAGTGACTTAACTTAGTTGTATAGAAGATGTCGTGTTGGCCTAAAAAGGAGAACACTATCTGGACTGGTTTTCAAGCCAATCATATCGCACGTGTTGTTTACTTTAACGCCGAGCAATTTTATTTAATTTGGTTTGCTTCTCCCCTCTAGAGGGTAGCCTACACTTTTAACTTAGGAACAAAGCCAGTAGATTGTATAATACTGACGTCACCCATGAAATGTGTGTACTGTCTTTCGTGGCATAGAAGGTTCTCTTTTTCTTCAGTCATCGAATATTATTTTGTACAGACCCTTACTACTATGTTCTATCTAATTGCTTGTACTTTGTGCCTTCATGACAACTATGTTTTTATGGAAGTAACGGGGAAAATAAATGTATCGAACCAAGAGGATAGATGACAGATGAAAGACAGAAAGTCGTTCAGAGAAAGAAAAAGAGAGAGAGAGAGAGAGAGAGAGAGAGAGAGAGAGAGAGAGAGAGAGAGAGAGAGAGAGAGAGAGAGAGAGAGAGAGAGAGAGAGAGAGAGAGAGAGAGAGAGAGAGAGAGAGAGAGAGAGAGAGAGAGAGAGAGAGAGAGAGAGAGAGAGAGAGAGAGAGAGAGAGAGAGAGAGAGAGAGAATGCCAGCCTTTACCTCAGTGATCTTTCAACCTTTAAGAGTCAATTTTTTTCTTTTATAAACGACCGAATTTATTTGCACGAGGCTTTGTTGC
>NC_134793.1:49588849-49591349 GCF_046742065.1 Oratosquilla oratoria
CCACAATGTCAATATGATTTCTTTTATCGAGTACAGTAGACATTCTCCTATGTAGTTCAATTAGGTAATTTTCTTGAATAGATATAAAAAAAAGACAAAGAATTTGAATTTTGCATCATAAAAAAGTCTGGGTGTATCAAAACTTTTGCTCATGACTGTACTTTCTTAGGAGGAACGCTCGAGGTAAATAAAGTTAGAGGAAACGGTGGAGGAACCTTAAGGTTGAAACGTTTGAGTGGGTGGATTGGGAAGAAAACGAATGAAAACGTTGGAGGAAGGCAGTTTGGGGAAACCAGGAAATGGAAGACAAAACCAAACATTTGTAGACAGATGCTGTAATAACGATGAAGGAATAACTTAGGAAGAGGAATGTGAGAAAAAAAGTAAGAAGAAGGAGAAGAAGAAGAAGAAGAAGAAGAAGAAGAAGAAGAAGAAGAAGAAGAAGAAGAAGAAGAAGAAGAAGAAGAAGAAGAAGAAGAAGAAGAAAAAGAAGAAGAAAAATTTGAAGGTAGGTCGAAGAAAAAAAAATATTAGAGGAAGAACGTTGGTGAATGTATTGCCAATTTGCCTTTATGAGCACGCACAATCATGGTCCTTTAGATAGTCCCTCCTCCCCCACCTCCTCTTTCACCTCCTCCAGTCCTCCTCCACTTCCATTCCTCCTCCTCCATCTCCTCCTACATTTCCTCCTCCATTTCCTCTTCCTCCACCTCCCTCTCCATCTCCTCTTCCTTCACATCCTTCTCCTCCTCTTCCAACATCGTTTCTCTATCTCCTCATTTCTCTCCTTTTCCTTATTCTCTTTCTCCGTCAATGACACCTTTTCATTCTCCTCCCCCTTATTCTCATTCCTTCTTCTGAATTCCTTTCTTCTCCCTCTTATTCCCCTTCCTTTTCTATTTCTCCTTTGTTTAATTTTCCTTCTTTTCATATTCTCCTTCATCCTTCTAAATCCCCCTTTTCGTCTTCTATTCCTTTGTCTCATTTTCCTTCTTCATATTCTCCTTCCTCATGCCCATTCTCTTTCGCATTTCCTTTCTTTGTTTTCTCTTTCATCTTATTTCTCTCTCTCTCTCTCTCTTCCTATCTTCTCCTCCTCTTCTTTCTTTTTCTACTATATTTTCTCCTATTTCCTTTCTTTCATTCCTTTCTTTATCTCTATTTTCTTCTTACTTTCCTTTTTTCCACTCATTTTCAGTTCTCTACTTCTACTCGTGGCTCTTCAGTTTATCCTTCTTACTTCTCATTCACCTTTTTTTCATGATAATCTCCAACATTTTCCCTCTCCTTGTACAAATAATCCCCCTCCTCCTTTTCTTCCTCCTTAACCTAATTCTCCTTTTTTTTCTCTTTAATTCTCCTTTTGTCTCATTTCCTTCTTCTGCTTGCTTTTTTTCCTTGTTCTCTTCCTCCTTTATCTTCTCCTTTTCTGCATGAGGGGACGGAGAGGGGGGTCGCCGATTATTGAAGCGGCCTTACTGTGGATGTGCTGTGTCTTGCGACACTGCTTCTGACCCAGGGCAGTGGGAGAGATGCAGGGATGACCCATCCAGGAAATGCCAAGATAAGAGAGAGGGAAGAGGGTGGAAGGGAGTGGAGTATGATAAGAGATGGACTGTGTGGGAGTGGTTGTTATGCCTATGTTTTTTGGCTACCTCCCTTATAAGGGAGAAAAAGCCTTTGGTATATTATTACCCTCAGGCCCTTGTAATCCATCTTTCTTTTAGCCCTTCGTCTTATAAGAGCCAAAAAATAAAACACGAATTTTGAATTTTGGTATTGAAGATATTCTTCTCTCCATCAATTAATGCGCATGTGCACCTCAAACGGACTTCAGCGCATATCGTCACATATTCCTGATGTTCCTCAACCACGAAATATCGTCTCCTCTACTGCACTTCCGTATCACTCCTCCTCTAATACTTCTCAACCACCTAGGAGTCCGTCCCCGGCTTCCCTACTCCCACTTCCTCCTCCATGAAACTCTCCCGATCCGAGTGTTCTTGACTCCCAATTTCTCGTTCTCCCTGTCGGAGATCGTCCCACCTCCTCCTCCCTTCACTCGACGCCTCTCCGAACTCTTTCACTTCACATCCAACTCTCTACAAAACATATTTTTTCTCTTCCAGGTTCAACTCTTCTTAACTCCCAACACCTCATTTTCTTTGTCAGAACTCATAACTCATTTCAACTCTCATACCTCATCTGCACTTCTAACTCTCCACTCCACTTAAATCGTCATTTCTATTTATTTTTCCACATTACTCTCACGTATTCTTCTTTCGACTCCTTACCTACATCTTTACATCTCACACATCAAAAATTGTCTGCTATTTTACTAAGGAATTATATCACTTTTCCAGCGTTCTCTCTTACTATGTTTATTTAATATCTATTCAAAGCGTTTGATGAAATCAATGAGATCTTTGCATATTTCCTTTGATTCATTATGCCTTCCAGAAATCTATCTGACATTTCACTCTGGTTAGATGGAAAGGAA
>NC_134793.1:49596349-49608849 GCF_046742065.1 Oratosquilla oratoria
AGCATGCTACTTGGTTTTACTTCTTCGTTTGAGTAGAAACGACTTCGGTTACAATATTCCAGATTTCCGTTGTAAGAATACCTCAGCAACGTGTCTGACATTATAATTTGAACTTTAGTGCGTCACTCGGCTTCTTATATGACGTAAAAGTGAATTGATATTTGAACATTTGAAAAGAAAAATAACCGAAGTAGTTTCTACTCAAACGAAATAGCAAAAGCAAGTAGCATGCTAGCGAGAAAAACCTAATATGCTGCCACCTGTACTCAGACGGAATAGTACAGATTCCATTGTGCTCCTCATCATACACAAAATCTCTTATCGTCATATCATACCACTACGTTCTATACGAGCCAGATATTCTTCTTGTATCTGTCGACATATGTATACACTACAATCTTGCTTGCCTTCTTCCTTACCACAACGTTCTTTCCAGCTGTCAGAATCCTGTCACCTCATCCATGTAATTTCTGATGACCCACTACTTAGCTTGCCATCTAAGCTCTTCACCATCTTTATAATTTTGTTCTTCATTACGTTCATCACTTTCATCTCCTCTACTCCAAACATCTCAAGAGCTAAACTTTCCTGTAATATTTCCTTGCTATCTCCTTGTTATCTCCTATCAGGAAATAACATATAATCTGAAATTTATTTCTTCACTCCTTCCCACATATCCATATTATCAGGTATGCCTTCCTGGTAATTTCTTATATTTTAGCTATATCTCACTATATATTTGTATAAATATTTATGGCTAAATCTAACCGGTGCAGCAAGATCATATATGTCCGCTTTAACACCAATTCCATAGTGATCTATCATGTTTCCCTTATTCAGCTTTCCTAATAAATCTCCCTCTCATGTCATAGCTCTATTCTCATCTCAACACACGCCTATCAACCACAGCTTACGCCTTCTCTAAGTCTAAGCACTCTACATATAATTTCTTCCCTTCTTAATTGTGCTTCATTTGTTTCTGTGTGAACACCTTAACCACACGCTCCCATCACATCTTAAACATACATTGTTCTCTCCACATATGCCACTATGCATACCTTTTTAACTTTACTACCAAACTTCGGTACACTTTTACAGAAGCACTCAAGAAGTTTATTATTTTGTTATTTTTTTTGTCATTCTTTCTGTCGCTTTCTCCTTTTTTTGATGGGTGTATGGACTACTTGTGAGGAGGGTGAATGAGGCTAATGTTCGATGTACAGTGCCTAACTCTTGTGCATTAGTACTACAAGGATTTTTAGTACCGAAGCTCAAGATTCAATCCCCGTGACGGGTCTTACTGTTTACATTATAGAGAAAGCACTGTCCAATATCAAACTCTACAAATCTACGACATTCATTATTGCATCGGTTTATGTTTAGGAAAGCACTCAATCAAGAAGTGTTTAGTTAGTGAGGGGTCTTTCGACATTAGAATGTCCTGTATGAGTGTTAGAAGGCCGTCATGAATATCATGGCGCAAATGAGGATACAAAACACAGGGCTACGAAAGCCCTGCAAGTGATATTTCACTCTTTAGGCACAATTGGCTAGAGTTCCACGTGGCCAACCATATCATGTGTGGTTTGCATGTCAATAGCGCTTGTGCGGAAAGGGATATGCATGCAAAAACTGCTGAAAATGAGCACTAGCATTGTTCATTTCACATTCACAAGCCGACATAAACACACATACATTGGTGTCACATTATCCGAATTTCGCCGCCTGGTGGACAAAGTTGAAAGCTTGATAAGTGTACCTTTAATTCCCTTTTACATTTTTCAGAGTTCCTTTGTACCCATTCACGTTTGCCTCCTTCGCCACATTATTTCTTTCATTACCCGCCCCATTACCGGTGCCTTATCTATCTCTTTCAGCAGAGCCAGCGAATTCTTCTCTCTTATTCCAATCTTCCATTTCCTCTTTCCAACTTTCCTTTCTGCTTCTTTTGCACTCGGTTGTGTCCCTTCCACTCTTTTCACGTCTTTCCTTCTGGTAAGGTCTTAAACTAATTATTCTTTGTCATTGACTCTTCTCTCGCGATCACTTATCCTTTCCAATATCTTACTTTTATTTCCCTTTTGACCTTCGTCGTTTTTTTTTTTTTTTTTTTTTTTTTTTTTTTTTTTAAGGGTATGGACATCTCTTCCTCGCCTCTCACTAAGTCTTCTTCGTTTTTGCTTTGTCAATTTTGACTAACAATCCCCATTTGTTCATTGAATACTGCAAATATCTTGTCCCACCAATCTCTGCATCTTTCTTTCACCTTCAACGTCTTCGCTCCCACTATCTTATGCAGGATCATTAGAACGCTACTTTTGTAACCGTTCCAATTTTTCCATGTTTCATTTGCCCTTCCTTTCCTTTCAAGCCAGCTCTCTTTTTACCGTCACCATCCACTTTTTCTTTTCGTTATCTCTTCATTCATCCACCCTGCATTCTTAGTTTTGTTTCTATCATTAAATGACCGGACATTCAATTCCTTGACTTAGTAATGGGTTCATATCCCCCTCTCTTCTTGTATTTTGTCACCAGCATGCAATACATGAGTAGCTTCATGTATTCCCCTCCTTTTGATTAAATACAAAGACGGATAGGCGGTGGTAAGGAGCTTGCGCCAGGAGACGAGTAGCTACGACCGAAGCCGTCACCTTTACCCTATGCTCTTGGACTGCTGAGAATCAGAGAAGAGTGTGGGATTTGAACCCACAAATAAGTGATTACGAGGCCATCACGCTTCCGTTTAATCAATCAGTTTACGCTATAGCCCTATCCGGATAGAACTATCATCAATTGAGGGCAGACGCTAAAGAGCACGTCGCTTCACTCACACGCTTGCCCCTGTCCTCCCGGTCTGTCCAACCAAGCTCCCATGCAAACACCCTTCCCAGTCCAAACAATTCATACTATTAGCTGTCTCTCCCTACGTGTATCTGCCGCGTTCAATCTGTTGTGTACTTTGTTCCAGTCTATATTTGTCAAACAACTCGTTCACTAATTTGCTTCCAATGCTTGCATTAATGTCACCCTCCACCACCATCTTAACTTTTTCAACCAAATTTTCCACCAATCTATAAACATTGTCTAAAATATAAATAAATAAATAAATAAATATATAGATAAATAAATAAATAAATACATAAATAAATAAACAAACAAACAAACAAATAAATAAATAAATAAATAAATAAATAAATAAATAAATAAACAAATAAAAACAAACAAACAAAATAATATATAAATAAATGTATAAATAAAACATACACTTTTCCTTTCCTCAACCAAATCGATATAGCATTACTTTTTTTTTTTTTTCAAACTTCAAAGTGTCTTCCCACAAAATGGGTACATCAATCAGTTCTAATTATGAGTGGGCTCCTTAATCCGTGAAATAAAAAACAAAATGCAGGCACACTTTTCTTGCTGTATGTGGAGCTGGTAAGTCAAAAAAGAAAGAAAGGAAGAAGCGGAGAATGAAAAATGTTCTCAAATGATGACGAAACAGAGTCGATCAGTTTGATTGGTCGTTTTAATCTCTTATTTCAAGGAAATGAGCATGTGTTTCTTATCTCTTCCACGCGGGTGAATTACACCATCAAGAAAGTAGTTAATAACATAATCCTACTTTCCTGGAAATACCAAACATCATGCATTTGCTTATCGGATTTTGCGTGTTTTTTGGGGTGTTTTAATGTGCAAATTTCTGCAACACGAGGAAAATAATGTTTGGATGTATTCATGTCGTGATGAAAGGAATTTGCATTAGTTCTGCTATTGTTTCGAGGCAGCTGTTATGCTTGAGGGATTACGAGGGCTTACGACAATGTAAAAGCAGAGACATGGAGGCAAGTAATGCTCTAGTGCGGACATGCAGTATTCAGAATCGTCCTTTAAACAACCTCTTTTTGCAAACAGCATGTCCATGTTTGTTTGTTCACACACGTACATGAACGGACGCGCGCAACCACACACACACACACACACACACACACACACACACACACACACACACACACACACACACACACACACACACACACACACACACACACACACACACACACACACACACACACACACACACACACATACACACACACACATACGCAAACACACACACACACACACACACACACACACACACACACACACACACACACACACACACACACACACACACACACACAAGCACCTCGTGAAGCAGTGGTTAGATCTCCCGGCTGCCACTACGGTGGCCGGGCCAGGTTTGAATCCCGCCTAGGGCTGAAATAATTTCAGTATTGCTGCGCTGCGAGTTGTTACTCCAACTCTCGTGGGTGGTGGGTTGGAGGTGTGTGTGCGTGTAAGGTCAAAGTATTAATCATAGATAGGTCATATATAAGCTCTGAGCTCTCTTCTAGGAGGGAAAGAGCTGTCGATCACAAGTCCAACACGTGATCCTAGACCATGGTGAATCACACACACACACACACAAATTACAAAAAACATAAAGGCACACATATATACACACAAATATACCCAGACAAAAACGCATATTTATACGTATACAAATACATGAAGTTGAACCTAGGCATGATAAATTGGAAAGTAAGAGCATTGCTGCTTTCTTGCTTACTACAGTTTAGTATATACAATCAGGTAAAATCACATGCATAAACATACACAACACACACACACACACACACACGCACACACACACACACACACACGCACACACACACACACACACACACACACACACACACACACACACACACACACACACGCCGCACACACACACACACACACACACACACACACACACACACACACACACACACACACACACACACACGCATACATACATACATATATACACACGCATACACACACACATACACACACGCACAAACATACATACTCTCACTCATACACCCACACACAAAGACACACACACACACACACACAGAGTAGATAGTAGCGCCAGATATCAGTATACAGTCCCTCAAAGTTATAGATACGCAGAGCTCCCTTCCATATTCACCATAACACGGACTACTCCTACAACTCCAACTCCACAAACTATTCACTGAAACGCCAAGACTCTGTGAAACTCGAAGTCCTCAGACAGACAGGCAGAAAGACAGACAGACAGACACAGACAGAGGACCAGACAGTCACAGAGGCAGAAGAAGTCTGGAGGCTGTCACGGACACAAGCCGTGAGGACGAAGCCAAAAGAGGCTGAGGACAGAGGAGAGAGTGTTATGGGGAGGAGACGGGAGGCAGAGGATCTGATATCAAAGGGAAGGAATCAATAGACGCGAGGGGATTAGATTAATAGGAGAACGTTGGAAGGAAGAAATTCTTTTGTTCACGGTGTGTAGGATTTCTGGATGTAAATGTATAATACGGAAAGAAGATACAGATATATATAATTCCGTATATGTTTGTGTATATGTATAAATACTAACTGCATATGCGCATATGTAGGATTCCTGGATGTAAATGTATTACATGAACCGATAATACATATGTATGTAATTGAATAGATGTTTGTGTATGATTATTTTTAGTATATAAGTGTATATATGTGTAGATCAAATATCTACGTACACACGCACACAAACACACACACACACACACACACACACACACACACACACACACACACACACACACACACACACACACACACACGCACGCACACACGCACACACACACACACACACACACACACGCACGCACACACGCACATACACACACACACACACACACACACACACACACACACACACACACACACACACACACACACACACACACACACACACACACACACACACACGTCAATAAATTAGTTACTGTCTTGAGTTTCATTAAATGGAAAAGCCGCAGTCCTACAGTGGCTGGCAATGATCCTAGAAACGACCCATTGATCTCTGAAAAAGAAAAACTCCTATTGTCTGTGTTGTACCAGAATGGGATTGTTTCTATGAAATCGCCCGAAAGTTGTAAGGAGGGGAAAGCAGTCACTTGTTGTCATATGTCCGTGTAAAAAAAGGTTTAAGAAATACAGCTGAAACTGATTATAGAATTACTCAACTTGTAAAGTCTCATATTCAATTCTGAATTAGTATCGAGAGTATGTTTGTTGTAACTGGATTTAGGGTCGTGTCTGTCATAGAACTATGTTACAATTTAGTTTTTTACATTCCCTCTGTATCAATGTTAAGATCGCTGATATGGAGAAAAATTGGCTGCATATTGTATCTAACTCGTTCTAATTCTATGTCAATGTTAATCTAAACTAGTCTTTATATGTTTGCTTGTTTGGCCAACGGAACATTATGTGTACAATATTTGCAAGTAATGCTGTACCACTTACATTGTTAAGTAGGGTATTTTTGTAATAATGATACTCTTGATTGTATTAGTGTTCTTAATTGCTATATTGAAATTAAATTCATTAAATATAAGAGGGAATCTTACTGAATTGTAATGAATAGGAAGATTTTTTCTTTCATTGCTCTTCTTGAATTTTGTCATCGTAAGCTTTACTAGTCGTCTTTTCAGCCTTTTAAACAACATATTTAGGGTCTTTTATGTTGCTGCAATATGATAAATCTTTTTCGACACTTCATTTAAAAATGTCGCTCTACAAATCCTATAAGCCCTCAGAAACATGGA
The DNA here is from genome assembly GCF_046742065.1 of Oratosquilla oratoria. NCBI lineage: Eukaryota > Metazoa > Arthropoda > Malacostraca > Stomatopoda > Squillidae > Oratosquilla > Oratosquilla oratoria. Next base: position 49,603,018 of record NC_134793.1, read on the forward strand.
GGCAAATACAGAAATTTCCCTGCCCCGATAAAGAACAGTATGACTTCCATTTCTCTGCGTCTTTTTTTTAATATCTAGAAAAGGCAATATATCACCACACTCTACCTTCGGTTCAAACTTAAATGAAGATACTAGAAATGGTCTAAATCTAGCATACGAATAGATGAAGGATGTAACTGTATCTTTTGTACCTGATAGCCTACGAGAGAGACAAACTGTGTAAAACAGATATAGGGCAAGACTGTGTGGACGATGAGTGAGGAAAACGGAAGCCTACATATGAATCTACATGTTGGGTATTGTATTGTGCGTCAGGAACGGAGGGGGCTGGAGAGAGGTGCCCCACAGGGTTGGCCTTCGATTCCCCTGTCAGCTGTCGTGGCAAATCAGTTGAGGTAAAGAGATTTATTAAAGTGGGAGGAAATCGATTTGTGGAAGGGCATGAAACAAAAGAAGAAAATGACAGACAAACAGAAGGAGAGAAAATGCGAAAGTGCATTATGTGCATTGTAATAGAGAGAGACAGAGAGAGAGAGAGAGAGAGAGAGAGAGAGAGAGAGAGAGAGAGAGAGAGAGAGAGAGAGAGAGAGAGAGAGAGAGAGAGAGAGAGAGAGAGAGAGAGAGAGAGAGAGAGAGAGAGAGATAGTGGATGAATATAAAGTAAATGAGGGGCGGGCGAAACAATATGAATTGGATAAGGATATACTATTCATCTCGGGAAGTGGAACGTATAGAGGTGTGACAAAGAAGTGAAAGGATAAGAGATAGTGGAGAACTTTGGGGAGAAAAAGAAGAAGAACGATGCCCTCGTTCTGAGTGACACCGAAAGTGAATGTGAAAGGAGGCAGAGCAAAGATGAAGATGAAAAAATATATATACATTAACAGAACGAGTGATTAATGGAAAAAGGATACTGGGTGATTAGAAATAGTTTGTTGGAATACAAAGGAAATAAATGGGTATGTGGGTTGAATTATGGATAGGGTTGAAAATGGGTAAGGGCGATCTTGTGCCTTCTGATACGGATAAAGGAAAGGGATCAAGACTGGGGAAAAGAGAAAGTCTCAGCCTAAGGTCAATAAAGAAACGGGAAGGACAGACCAAGTGGTACCAGCCGAGGATATGAATGCGAAAATAGCCGGAAAAGTGGAGTGAATAGAAGATGAAAGAAAAAATGTATGGTGGATGACTTGCTGATGTGAGTTGTGCTGAGGGTGAGGGCTTATGTATATACATATGCATATATACATGTATACCTATATTATATATATGCATATATATATATATATATATATATATATATATATATATATATATATGTATATATGTATATATATATATATAATATGCACATATATACATAAGCAAGTGCTATATATACGAACGTATATATGATATATACATACGTGTACAGTATATATATATATATATATATATATATATATATATATATATATATATATATATATATATATATATATAGGACGAAAGCGCTTGGTCATCAGTTTTTCTTTTTCCTTGGTGGTTTTTCCGCATATATATATATATATATATATATATATTTATATATATATGTATATATATATATATGTATATATATATATAGTATAGACGCACGTATATATAGCATATGATTATGTATATATGTGGATATTACATATATATATATATGTATATATATATATATATATATATGTATGTATGTGTGTGTGTGTGTGTGTGTGTGTGTGTGTGTGTGTGTGTGTGTGTGTGTGTGTGTGTGTGTGTGTGTGTGTGTGTGTGTGTGTGCGTGTGTGTGTGTGTGTGTATGTGTGTGTGTATGTGTGTGTGTGTGTGTGTGTGTGTGTGTGTGTGTGTGTGTGTGTGTGTGTGTGTGTGTGTGTGTGTGTGTGTGTGTGTGTGTGTGTGTGTGTGTGTATGTGTATGTGTGTGTCATTGTGTACTATCAGGGCCAGCAGTCGCGAGCTTTGATCTCGGGTTCCTCTGAGCGTGAGACCCAAGTGTATATACATATGTACACGTATGTAGGTACAGAACCACACACGCCCACACACATAGGTCTGGATATACGCAGATATAAAATCTACATCATTAGACACATTCACGTATATACATAGATATAAAGTAAAACGTTTGCCAGATCTCGGTTTATCGGTTTGCCATGAGCGATTTGTCGAGTGGCTCCATCGCCCGAGAATTCGATGTTTAGTCAGGTTCAAATTCGGGGCGAGGAAGGGGCGTGTATGGAGTGGGGGAGGATGCCTCTGGGGGAATTGGATTGTTGACTTGATTCTTTATGGTGATAGAATTCTTTAAACATGATGTGATGTGTAGAGCCACCCCTTCAACGAGGTAAACACGTTTATAGGGTTTTATGTTGGTTAATATTTGTACAAGGAACCATTTTTTTTTTTCTGATAAAGCGTTTCAGTCGAAAATAAGTCTCGTCATTTCTCTGCTTTGGTCCTAAAGGATCTATTTTATCTTTTTTAGAGAATAATTTGTTGCAATGAAATAATGATAACACTACTCAATTAATACCCCAATAAAACTGACACGACACTTCCAGTAATGCGTGCTATATTTGTCCTCATTTATGGGGTTGAAAACGATAATTAACCTTACCTTACCTAACCTAACCAAACCTAACCATCCTTTTCTAAGCAATCCAAACCAAAATAGACCAAACCTAACCTAACCCAACCAAACGCATATATTTTATCCTAACATAACTTATCCAAGCCAAACCAAAATAGACCAAGTTTAACCTAATCTGATTAAACTAAACAAAATCTAACCTTACCAGCCCTAACCTAAACTAGCCTAAACTAATGTAACCAAAGCTAGCCAAAACAAACTAAACCAAAGCGTTTGTCATTGGCGTATTAATTTCATAATTCGAGAAATAGTATATTGTTTTAATTTATTTCATACGATTTTATACTGAAATTAATTTGATTGGAAATTAGTCTATTAGTGGAAAAGAGTTATGCAAGACTATGGACTCAATCTACAGAAGACGGAAGTAATGGTAGCAGACCATGGCATACAAATACTTGAGAGTTATGTGCGATGACAAAGGAACCCACGAAAGAGCATTACTATACAGAATTCAGAAGTGCATGGCAAATATTTATGATACTATCCTTCGGTCCATACTGACCTACGATTGTGAGGTATGGACGCTGACGACGAAAACGCCCTCCCGAGTGCAGGCAGCGGAGATACGAGTCCTGCGTATGGTCCTTGGAGTCACATGAAGGGACAGACTAAGAAATGAGACCATCAGGAGATAGCTGGATGTGGAAAGCATAATCAATTACGTTGAAAAGATCCAATTGCGGTGGTATGGACATATGAAGAGGATGGAAGAACATAGGACGCCGAGGAGGTGGTACCACTGAGTGCCCAACACAAGATGTCCCCAGGCAAGACCGAATAAGAGATGGGACCAAAATGTTGACGAAGCCCTCAGAAAGCGGGGAACATCGTTCGACGACGTCCGTAATCGGGACACGCTCCCTGACAAAAAAAAAAAAAAAAAAAAAAAAAAAAAAAAAAACGAAAAGAAAAGAATGCCATCTGAAAATAAGCAATGGGTGGGATACACTTTATTTAGAAAATCTACATAGTTGTTATTTTTCGTTATCAATAATTTCTAATTGGAGATAACTGTCTCAACATAACAGATTAAAATAAAAGTGAAGCTGATTACTGTTCGAAATTCTAAGACCATGTTTATTCTGGAACCATTCTCATTCAATATATCATCCAGTTCTAATGTTGTTTCTAATTATATCTGCTATACACTTACCTAGTTAGACAAAGATGACATCTTGGAACTTAGCAAATCAAATATACCATTTATTTTGGCGAGATACAGTCTCCCTTCTCTTCCAGAGATAAGAACAACGGTCCTACAGTGAGTTCTTATATCTAAATAACTTTTCTCATTAATTCATGGTATTTCACCCAATCACCTGAAATTCCGAGCTCGCTGGCTGAGCGGGTTAGGGCGTCGTTACTTGCGGCGAAGGTCGAGGGGATGGCGGTTCGAATCCTGCCACCGGCGAAGTTGAACCAAGGGCAAGGTTCATTAAATTCCACGCTATAAAGCCCTCTGTAAGAGGCACTGTCCTTGCTTTCCGATAAGGGGGAGTTTGTGACGTTAAACCATATCATCATCATCATCATCTGATTGGTCTTTGTTAATGAGAGCGCAACGGTTATTGGCCAACGCCTTTATGACGTCATTGTCCTGATTTGGACCCTGGATATTTACGTTGGGGTACGAAGTGCTTACGATATCGTATGTATGTCGTAAATAAACTCGAAATGACATTGGTAGTTGGTTACGACGCATGATGGACGATACGACTTTATTTCTTTCGTCTTACGTTTATTTTCCTATCCCTTTGCTACCAGGTGCGCTGGTGGCGTAGTCGGAAGCGTGCTGGTCTCGTACTTCTCTCTGATTTCCAGCAGTCACTACCACCTGCCTCAACAGTCTAAGCGCATTTTATTATTATTATTTTTTTTTTTTTTTGGGGGGGGCCAGTGTCAGCACTGTAAAGGTGACGGCACACCAGTCAATTCTTGCTAGCATGCTCCTTGCTTTTGATACTTCATTTGAATGGAAACAACTTCGGTTACGATATTTTGTTTTTCAAAAATCCAAATACACCAAATTACTCCTGTGTCATATGATAAGAAGATGAATGACGGACTAAGAGAATTCAAAGCTATATGAATGTTAGACACATTGCTGAGATGTCCTTAAAGAAGACTAGAATATTGTAACCGAAGTCGGTTTTCCTCAAACGAGGTAGTAAAAGCAGATAGCATGCTAGCCTAGTGTGCCGCCACCGTTAGCCTGTAACAAGATAGCTCTTCCATGTACTCACCCTTTTATCATGGCTGCCGTCATGCTATTTTAATCAGCTGTGCGTGGTTTCTCCCCTGCTTAATGTGCAACTAAATATCACTGTATAAATCAGAACTTCCGTTCGCGATTTTATTTCGTATCAAGAAGAACCAAAAATCATCCAAAGAAAATGTCACTTGTGTTGTTTATCTGTTGCTTTCGCGACGCAAAAGTGACGAAACCGCGTAAATAAGAATTACTGGAGCGTTTGCAAAGGAAGTGCGCTTTAAAACTCTGCCGCGAAAAGTTAGTTTTTTGCAATCCGTTTATGTATCAGTGATATTCAAGTGCCTCGAGGGAGGGGAAAGCTTTCAGACACAAATTACAAAGACAAGTGTGTTTGTATTCAGATGTACTCGAGCCCACGCTGCACCAACACATGTCAACGAAGAGGCTGGCACACAGACAGATCATCATTTAGACAGACAAACAACAGAGAGAGACAGATAACATATGAGAAAATATAGCCAAACAGACAGCCAAATATTCAGATAGACATGCATACATTAGCAAAGACAAACAATAGAGTGAAATCTATAACATATGGGAAGATACAACTAAACAGGCATTGAAACAGACATTCAGACAGAGATACAGATATAAGCACAGATAGACATTAGTGAGGGGCATATAACATACGGGAAGATACAGCTAAAAAGTCATTGAAACAGACATTTAGGGGGACGTACAGATATAAGCACAGACGGACATTAGAGAGGGATATATAACATACGGGAAGATACAGCCAAGTACACATTAAACATGCATTCAAACAGGCATACAGACATAAGCACAGACAGATATTAGTGAGGGACATATACCATACGTGAAGATACACCGAAACAGACAGTCAGATAGACGTACAGACATAAGCTAAAACGGATATTAGGGAGGGACATAACACATGG
>NC_134793.1:49618849-49621349 GCF_046742065.1 Oratosquilla oratoria
TCTCTCTCTCTCTCTCTCTCTCTCTCTCTCTCTCTGTATGTCTCTCTCTCTCTCTCTCTCTCTCTCTCTCTCTCTCTCTCTCTCTCTCTCTCTCTCTCTCTCTCTCTCTCTGTGCGTGCGTGTGTGTGTGTGTGTGTGTGTGTGTGTGTGTGTGTGTGTGTGTGTGTGTGTGTGTGTGTGTGTGTGTGTGTGTGTGTGTGTGTGTGTGTGTGTGTGTGTGTGTGTGTATGTGTGTGTGTGTGTGTGTGTATATATTTCGGAAGAAAGTCAAGCATATATGTTTCGGAAGAAAGTCAAGCATAAGTACACATGGGAGAGGGTGGTGGAGGGAAGGGTGGTAGATAGAGCGCTAATGGATTATGTAGTGGTAAATAGGATTATGATAGGAAGAGTTAAGGATGTACATGTACTAAGGGGAGAGGGTGGGGGAATATCAGATCATTTTTTGGTGGAAGGTAAGCTGAGAGTGGAGGATAGATGGAGAAAGAGGAAAGGGACAAAAGGTAGGGAGGTTCTTAGAGTGAACTCCTTGAATGAAAAGGAAAAGGAGAAGGAGTACGAAAAGAAGCTGAAGGAGGAGTGGGAGGGAGTAAAGGATGGAGCAGAGATGGGTGTGGAGGAGGAATGGGGATGGTTCAAGGAGGGAGTCTTAAAGTGTGCAAGGATGGTGTGTGGAACAAGAAGGACAGGGGGAAATAGAAGAAAGGGTAGTGAATGGTAGGATGAGGAACAAAGAAGGTTGTAGAAGAGAAGAAGCGAGCATTCACAGATTGGTTACAAAAGAGGACGGGGGAGTCATATGAGACGTACAAAGAAAAGAAAAGAGAAGTAAAGCAAAAGGTAAAGGAGGCAAAGAGTAGAGCAGATGTGAAATGGGGTAGGAGTATGACAGAAAATTTTGAAAGTAATAAAAAGATGTTTTGGAAAGAAATTAAGAGAGGAAAAGGAGGCGAATCAAGTAGGGAAGAAAAGGTAAAAGGTACAGATGGAGAGATGATAATTGAGGAGATGGCAGTAAGGGGAAGATGGGCAGAATATTTTAGGGAGTTGCTAAATGTGAAGGAGGATAGGGAAGGAAAGATAGCTGCAGTGGGAAATGCGAAGAAAATGAGAGTGATGAGTGAGGAGAATGGAGTAGAAATAAGGAAGGATGAGGTGAAGGTAGTTGTTAAGATGATGAAAACAGGTAAGGCACCTGGTCTAGATGAATGCCATGCAGAATGTCTGAAAAAGGGAGGTTCAGTGATGGTGGACTGGTTGGTGAGGTTATTTAATGTTTGCTGGAGAGAGGGTAGAGTACCGGAGGACTGGAGAAGTGCCTGTATAGTTCCTCTTTACAAGGGAAAAGGGGACAAGTGTGAATGTAGTAGTTTCAGAGGAATTAGCCTGTTAAGTGTAGTAGGGAAGGCTTATGGGAGGATCTTAATTGAGAGGGTTAGGAGAGGAACAGAAGGAGTAATTGGTAAGGAACAGTGTGGATTTAGGACAAGTAGAGGCTGTGTAGATCAGATCTTTGTGGTAAGACAGATATGTGAGAAAGCTATAGGAAAGGGGAAGGATGTTTTTTGGGCTTTTATGGATCTGGAAAAGGCTTATGATAGGGTAGACAGAAAGGCACTGTAGGAGGTTATGCAGATTTATGGGATAGGAGGAAAGCTTTTGGGAGCTGTCAAGAGTTTTTATGAGAGTAGTAGAGCTTGTGTCAGGATTAGAAATGGAGAGAGTGAGTGGTTTGAAGTAAAGGTGGGACTTCGTCAAGGATGCGTTATGTCGCCCTGGCTTTTCAACTTATACATGGATGGGGTGGTGCGAGAGGTGAATGCTAGGGTAGTGGGTCAGGGATTGGAGATGGTGAAAGAAAATGGAGAAAAGTGGGAGGTGAGCCAGCTGTTGTTTGCGGACGACACTGCGCTTGTGGCAGGGTCAGAGGAGGGATTGAGGAAGCTGGTGGCAGAGTTTGGGAGAGTATGTGATAGAAGAAAGCTAAAGATAAATGTGGGTAAAAGTAAGGTGATGAGATGTACAAGGGGTGAAAGTGGCAGTAGACTGGAAGTGAACATTAAGGGAGAGCGACTGGAGGAAGTGGATAGTTTTAGATACTTTGGTGCAAGTGTAGCAGGAAAAGGTGGAGTGAAGGTGGAGGTAGAATGTAGATTGAGAGAAGCGAGTAAATGCCTTGGTGGATTAAAGAGTGTAATGAGGAATAGACATTTGGGAATGGATGCGAAGAGGAGACTGTATGAAGGAGTGATTGTGCCAACAGCACTGTATGGGGCAGAAACGTGGAACATAAGAGAAGAAGAGAGAAGGAGTTTGAATGTGTTTGAGATGAGGTGTCTGAGAAGTATGGTGGGGGTTACTAGGCTGGATAGAGTGAGAAATGAGGAGGTGAGGAGGAGAACAGGGGTGAAAAAGGATTTGGGAGATAGGGTTGATGAAAGAATATTAGGATGGTTTGGACACATGGAAAGAATGAGTGAAGAAAGACTAGTAAAAGAGG
>NC_134793.1:49626349-49628849 GCF_046742065.1 Oratosquilla oratoria
GAGAATGCAGTAAGAGGAAGATGGGCAGAGGAATTTAGGGAGTAGCTAAATGTGAAGGAGGATAGGGAGGAAAATGTAGTTGCAGTGGGAAGTGCTAAGAAAATTACCATGATGAGTGAGGAAAATGGAGGAGATATGAGGAAGGATGAACTGAAGGCAGTTATTAAGATGATAAGAGCAGGTAAGGCACCTGGTCTGGATGGATGCCCTGCAGAATGTCAGAAAAGAAGGAGGTACAGTGATGATGGACTGGCTGGTGAGGTTATCTAATGTTTGTTTAAGAGAGGGTAGAGTGCCTGTATACTTCCACTTTACAAAGAAAAAGGGGACAAGTGTGAGTGTAGTGGTTTCAGAGGGATTAGCTTCTTAAGTGTAGTTTGGAAAGCTTATGGGAGGGTCTTGATTGAGAGGATTAGGAGAGGAACAGAGGAAATAATTGGTGAGGAACAGTGTGTTTAGGACAGATAGAGGTTGCGTAGATCAGATTTTTGTGGTAAGAGAGATATGTGAGAAAACTATAGAAAAAGGTAAGGATTTTTTGGGGGAATTTATGGATGTGGAAAAGGCTTATGACAGGGTAGACATGAAGGCACTGTGGGAAGTATTGCAAATACACGGGATAAGAGGAGAGCTTTTAGGAGTTGTCAAGAGTTTTTACGAGAGTAGTAGAGCGTGTGTAAGGATTAGAAATTGAGAAAATGAGTGGTTCGAGGTAAAGGTAGGTTTTCGTCAGGGATGTGTTATGTCGTCCTGGTTGTTCAATCTAAACGTGGATGGGGTGGTGCGAAAGGTAAATGCAAGGGTGGTGGGTCAAGGATGGAGATGGTTAAAGGAAATGAAGAAAAATGGGAGGTAAGCCAGCTGTTGAATGAGAACGACACTGTGCTTGTAGCAGGATCAAAGGAGGGATTGAGAAAGTTAGTTACAGAGTTTGGGAAAGTATGTGAAAGAAGGAAGTTGAAAATAAATGTGGGTAAAAGTAAATTAATGAGATGTACAAGGAGGGAAATTGGCAGCAGAATAGAAGTGAGTATAAGGGAGAGAGATTGGAGGAAGTGGATATTTTTAGATATTTGGGTGCGAATGTGGCAGGAAAAGGTGGAGTGAAAGTGGAGGTAGAATGTAGATTAAGAGAAGCGAGTAAATGCCTTGGTGGATTAAAAAGTGTGATGAGAAATAGACATTTGGGAATGGATGCTTAGAGGGGATTGTATGAAGGAGTGATTGTACCGACAGCACTGTATGGGGCAGAAACATGGAATATAATAGAAGAAGAGAGAAGGAGTTTGAATGTGTTTGAGATGAGGTTGTTAGGCTGGATAGAGTAAGAAATGAAGAGATGATGAGGAGAAAGGGGATGAAAAGGGAGTTGGGAGATAGGGTTGATGAAAGAGTATTGGGATGGTTTGGACACATGGAAAGAATGAGTGAAGAAAGACTAGTAAAAGAAGTGTGGAAGGCAGAGATGGAAGGAGTGAACATGAAGAGGCGACCTAGGATGAGATGGATGGATGGGGTAAAAGGGGCATTTGGGGAGAGGGGAATGTCTGTTGTGGAAGGACATGAGGGAGCAGAGGATCAGGGGTGAGTGAAGAATGGTTGTATATAGATGATGATGTGATGCATGAGGTGGAGTGGATGGGGAATGGGGGTTGAGGGAGTATGTGTGAGAAAAATTGGACGTAGCCCGAAGAGATTTCTCCCCGCCATTTTTTTTTTTTTTTTTTGCATGAGGGGACGGAGAGGGGGGGTTGCCGATTTAATGAAGCGGCCTTAATGTGTCTTGCGACACTGCTTCTGACCCAGGGCAGTGGACGGGATGCAGTGATGACCCGTCATCCAGGAGATACCAAGATGTGAGGGAGGGAAGAGGGGGGAGGAGAGTGGAGTGTGATAGGGATGGAATGAATGGGAATGGTTTTTATGCCTTTGTTTTTTGGCTACTTCCCTTATAAGGGGGGGGAAAGCCTTTGGCATATGTATGCATGTATGTATGTATGTATGTATGTATGTATGTATGTATGTATGTATGTATGTATGTATGTATGTATGTATGTATGTATGTATGTACGTATGTATGTATGTATTTATGTATGTATGTATGTATGTATGTACGTACGTACGTACGTATGTATGTATGTATGTATGTATGTATGTATGTATGTATGTATGTATGAATGTATGTATGTATGTAATTTCACTTTTCCTTTGGTAGATTCTTTCAGTTTATTCCCATTCCAGAGTGTAAGGAAACAAAATCCTCTTATCCATTCCCCTTATTTCATTAACATTCTTCAACTTCCTTCTCAGTCCTCTCATCCAACAGCGTGTAATCGAATAATGACCTTTTGCGACTACCACATTCATGTGGAACTCTTTTTTCCTTTACCAGAAATACTCTATAAACAGGTATAAAAAACATTACACTCATCCACACTGTTTATATTGGTGCTCTTTCTCCCCTAGGATGCGTTTTATATTCAGTTTATTGTTAAGGAAA
>NC_134793.1:49666349-49673849 GCF_046742065.1 Oratosquilla oratoria
TTAATATAAATATATGCACACTTGTATATATATATATATGTACATACATATATATATATATATATATATATATACATATATACATGTATATATATATATGTATATATATATATATATATATATAGATATGCACAAATTTCACAAGTCACACGTGAATCACAAATATGCAGAGTCCACTAGGAAAAGGAAAAACACACGGAGTCCGAGCGCTTTCGTGATATATTCACATTATCTGTACTCCTTCATAATGTGAATATATCACGAAAGCGCTCGGACTCCGTGTGTTTTTCCTTTTCCTAGTGGACTCTGCATGTATATATATATATATATATATATATATATATATATATATATATATTAATGTTTGTGTGTGTGTGTGTGTGTGTGTGTGTGTGTGTGTGTGTGTGTGTGTGTGTGTGTGTGTGTGTGTGTGTGTGTGTGTGTTTGTCTGTGTACGTGTGTGTGTGTGTGTGTGTGTGTGTGTGTGTGTCTGTGTGTGTATGTGTGTGTGTGTGTGTGTGTGTGTGTTTGCGGGTGTGAGTGTGTGTGTATGTATATGTTCGTGTATATATATATATATATATATATATATATATATACATATATATACATATATATATACATATATATGTATATATATATATATATATATATATATATATATATATATATATATATATATATATATTACATCTTCCGTGCAAAAAGTAGTTTTTGCACTAAAGATGTAATATACAAAAGTGCTCTGCTTCGTTAATTTCTTTTTTCAAGTGGTCTACTTTGCATATATATATATATATATATATATAAATATATATATATATATACACATATATATGTATATATATATACTTATATACATACATACATATATATATATATATATGTATATATATATATATATATATATGCTGAGACATTGTGACAATTTGAGGAAGGTGGAAAGTCACAAGTCTAGGCCCTAGTTGTGAACGTATTCCTGACCGGTTACGCTCTATGATTCTTCAGATGAACGGACTATGGACTATGGACTACCTATAGAAGACCATCCGCTCGCGCGAGATTGGTAGTTGTAGGAGGGAAAGAGATGTCTGTATGAAAATGAAAAATTAGTTGTGTATTAGAGTGCTATTGCCAACGTGTGACTTTTATGATTATTTATTGCGTGATGTCATGGCTCTGGAGGATTGGGCAGGAGACTTGAAGTTGGAGGCTGATATCAATATTTGTAACTATGAGGAGGTTTTTTGGGGTACTTATTCAATAAAACCTCAACCAACAGAATTTGAAAAGGAGTAGGAGGCTTAGTCGTAAGGACAGACAGAAAAATTGGAAAGACTTTTAGTGGTAGGTAAACTGATATGAGATGATACAGTAGGAGAGAATGTTAGAAATCAAATTAATTTCAGTAGAAGAAAAATCTTAGGTAGATGCTTCTGCGTGTAGTCGCATTTTTTGCCTTTATGCGGGTGTATATTTAACAGGATATATATGAGGGAAGTCATATTCTGGTTCCGGGCGATGAAACAGACTTCCTAAAGTAGCGGAGCTATTTTGCCAGCAAGAAGAGAACATTTAATTGTATATATATTCGGTTGATATGTGAATATATATTAAATATCCATATGAATATGTATACAAATATAAATAAAAGTAAGAATATAACCAGCGAGGACTGAACCCGTCCAGCCATAGCACGTCTATTGAGAATCTGCTACCTCTTCTCTCCCTTGCCGCTGGATATAGGCAGACTCATGTCCGTGATACTTAGTTAGACAGAACCCAGCACATTGCGGCATGTCTGATCACGATCAGTCAAAGCTGGTAAAAGGATACGTTGTAAATATGCGCACCTATACGTGACTCTGCGGGGAAACTGGCAGCATATATTGAAAAACAAGGTCGAGTTCCTTCCCAGGAGGTGGCGTTCACTGTTGTTTTGACCAAAGCATACAGCAACTTAAAATTTGAAACATGGTTACCACTTTTGTAAAAACCATAAATAATTCCAATGTGCGTAAAGTGTTTTCCGAAAATGTAAGTGTATCTGTAAAGATGAGAGAGTGGTGTAAAAATGTGTAAAATCCGAGAGACGTCACAAAATAATATAATTTACATAATAATAAAATAGTAATATATCAAAACAAAACAAAATAAAATAAAATGAAATTAAATCACTATAATAATTCAATTCAAAGTTATGCAACATCATGTCAGACATTACATCGTCTTATGTTATACAACATAACATATCTTAATTTATCTTAGCATGAGTGGAAGGGCGGTGAGTTAAACACTAAACACATAGAGCAGTTGGAGTTTTATTCACTGACGTTTTGTCCTTACCAGGACATTCTCAAAGTACTTTGAGAATGTCCTGGTAAGTACGAAATGTCACTAAATAAAACTCCAACTCTTCTCTGTGTTTAGCTCACCACCCTTCCACTCATTTGTCTTCCATACTTCAACTTATCATAGTATACCCAAAAAGATATTAATGATATTTTATATGATATAATGTAATATAGATAATGGAATGAGGCATAATGATATAAGATATCCAGAAAGCAACCGGCATCAAACCCCCAACTCAGGAAGTGTGGACAACTGGGTACCGGATAAAATCCCCCTCGCTAAGTAGACGCTGTTCTGATGTATACTTTTTTGTAAATTTCGCCCATTTTATGTCCCCTACTTTTATTTTATTTTATTATTAATGTTGGCATTGGTAGTTATGTATAAGACTTCAATCTTCTTCCTCTGTCCTTTTGTCAATTTTTTTCTCACTACCTCTGCCTGTTGCCAGTCGGGTAGATGCCCTTCTTGTTCCAAGTGACCCAACATCGCGTTTGAAAGGCGATACCGGTAGTATCTTAGGTCCACCTTATGTTCCCTCACCCTGGCTTGTAAACTACTCTGGCTCTCACTGTAATAAGACTTATCACAGTTGCCACATGGGATCTATATATGATGTTGAGGTCGTTTAGTGTTTTTTGACGTTGGCGTTATTAGTTGCTTGATTTTCTTCCTTGTGTCGTTCATTATTTTCAGCCCTAGTGGGCGTACAGCTTCCCCCATTGTATATGAGAATTCCAAGCCTGGTATGACCAGGTATTGTTTGTCTTACCTATTGTCTGGGTCTCTTCGTTGCCTGATGTTTCGTGCCTTTCGTAAGGAGGTGGATAGTAATCCCTCTGAATAGCCTAGCGACTTTAAGGTGTTTGTGACACGACGAATTTCTTCATCGAGGAACAACTTGCTACAGATCCTTATCGCTCTGAGGAAAAAATCGATTACCACCATTTCTTTGGTTCGTTCACCATGTGCACTGTAGCAATGTAATAAGTCGACTTTGTTGGTGAACTTCCAGTAAACTTTAAAGTGCTCTTTTTTTGTCTTATCTGATAATCTCCGTGTCAAGATAAGGCAGACGACCGAAAGAATCAATATTCATTTCACTGTGGAGATTGAGTCTCTCGGTCGCCTGCCACTTTTTGGATACAGAACACTCACGAACGCTCCCCTGAAGATAAACAACACAAACGTTTCATTGAAAGACCAAGCCTGTGTGCTGGGTAGCATACTGTATAGTGGCTTTACCTGGATCCCACATGTCCACAGAAAAGGAGCGAGAGCTAAGGCTGTGTTGAGAAGGCTAAAGCACCTCAAAACCGCAACACTGTCCATCAAACGTCGATCGTACCTAGCCCTAGTCAGACTGATTCTGTGCCAGTCTCCAGGATTGAGCCAGCTGATATGTTCCACTAACAACTATGACCATCAGAGGGTTCAGAATACCGCAGTCATGTTCATCATGGGGCCGCGATGGAGTGACTTCAGAATCGTTAACTCCCTGCACCGAGATTTCACCATCAGTCCATTCAACCAAAACGCACACAAACTTCACATGAGACACCTATAAAGACTACACGCCAAATACAAACATCTGATATGACACATATCACCTAGACCACACCGCACAGACTAATTGTCAGCTGCACCTCTCCCTCGGGTGGTATACACGAAAAACCGTGTATAGCCGCGCTTATATACAACGTATCCTTTTACCAGCTTTGATTGTTCATGATTAGATATGCCGTGATATGCCGGGGACTGTCTGACTAAGTACTACGAATATGAGTCCCTCTGTCACCAGTGGTAAACGGAGGAAAGGAAGCAGATTCTCAGTAGATGTACTATGGCTGGCCAGGTTCAGTCTTCGCTAGTTATACTTTTATTCTTATTTATATTTGCATAGATATTTATATATGCATTATATTATGAATTCACATCTCAATTGAATGTATATACAATTACCTGTTCTCCTTTTGCTGGTAAAAAGGGCCCGCTACTTCAGGAACCCTGTTTTGTCGGCTGAAACCAGAATATGACTTGCCCTTATATATCCCGTTGAATGTATAACCGCATAAAGGCAACAAGCCTCCATGCGTAGCATACACACACAAACACATTGCAAACAAATATACGACTACACGCAGAAGCATCTACCTAACATTTTTTCTCCTACTGAAATTAATTCAACTTCTAACTTTCTCTCCTACTGCATGTTCTCATTTCAGTTTACCCACCACTAAAAGTCTTTCCAATTTTTTATCTGTTCTCATGACTAAGCCTCCTACTTCTTTTCATACTTTGTTGGTTGAGTTTTTTTTTAATAAGTATCCCAAAAAGCCCCCTTACAATTACAGATACTGATATCATCCTCCAACTCCAAGTCTCCTGCCCATCCCTACAGAGCCACGACATCACGCATTAAGTATTCCTAAAAGTCACACGGTGGCAATAGCCCTCCTCTTTAATACACAACTGTCTTTTCATTTTCATACAGCCATCTTTTTCCCTCCGACATTTACCAATCCCGCGCAAGCAGGTGGTGTTTTCTAGGTAGTCCATATTCCATTCCACTGAAGAAGCGTAGAATGCAACCGGTCAGGAAGACATTCACAACTAGGAACTAGACCCGTGAGTTCTTTTTCCCATCTTCCTTATATATATATATATATATATATATATATATATATATATATATATATATATATATATATATATATATATACACATATATATATATATATATATATATATATATATATATATATATATATATAATGCATGTGTGCACCCAAATGTACCTTTTTCCATTATAAGGTCGGTAGCCAAGTTAAAGCACATTCCATGCATTAAAAACCCTTTCTATAGTCCACCCTTCTCAACAGCTCGTGAATGATGAGCCCTTCCTGTTGCCAGTCACTTCTTTGCTTTCAGAATAATGAATTGAGGCGTAAGGCTTTCGCAGTAGGTCCCGACAGCTGGATCTGGTACAACTTCACCGCTCTAACATGGGGTGACATCGCATTTTTCTTATCCATTCAAAATAACATGCGATGCATTTGAAAACATCTCGGACACCATCATTTATCCATTTGTAATCATCCTCCATCTACTCATATCCTTGCTCAATCTCTTCCCTACTCAACAGATATTTCTCTTGTGTCCAAGCCCCTTTGTTTCTATCCACCATTTTTATTTTTGGTTTTCCTCTCAAGTTCACTATCTCTGTTTCTGTTTTACACACTTACTTATTTGTTTATTTATTTATTTATTTACTTATTTATTTATTGATTTATTGATTTATTTATTCATTTATTTACATATTCAATTATGTATTTATTTATTTATTCATTTTTTTTACTTATTTATTTATTTATTCATTTATTTATTTATTTATTTATTTACCTATATATCGATTTATTTATTTATATTTTTTAAGGCTTTCCTTAATCTTATTTTTTTATAAGCCCAAATACCTCAGCACACTTTAGTATACATCTTTGATCTACGACTTTGGAATACACTGCCAGTGCTTTTTAGTATACTCGTACAAGTTAATTTCAGTTATAATGCACTGTTGTAGCGTGATTCTAATTTTATTTATTTTTTTCGTCATACTTCACTAAAAATAGTGAGTTTATTTTTCGATACTGTAACAAATTTTCAAAACCAGCTGGCGTGCCAAGGTCGACCCTGTCACGTGCCATTTTTGTCACGCATGACAGCACTTTCCTCACCCCATCTAGCCCAAGTCCCCTCTCCGTCCACTTTAATGGGTAATATCACTTCATACATCCTCCTGTTTCCGCTCATTCTTAAGTACCTATTTCTCATAACACTTTTCATTCTGCACTGACATTTCCTTCCTTCCTTTACTTTATAGTCCACCTCCACCTCCTCAATTGGCTGCCACAGGCGGCCCCAAAGAATTTCCTTTTCCTCCTGTCTCTCATACTTCACGCTTGCTTTCACCATATATATATATATATATATATATATATATATATATATATATATATATATATATATATATATATTATATATATATATGTATATATATATATACATATACATATACATATATATATATATATATATATATATATATATATATACTATAATAAAATAGAAGCCTCTGTCTGTCTGTCTATTTGTTTGTTCACGAACTCCTCCTAGGATTCTGATACCCTATCACTCCAGGTACTTGGATAACCATATTTCATTAAAAAATTGGTTAGGGTTAAGTGTTAAAGTTAAGTGGGGTATGGTTAGATTAGGGATTATTTAGGAACTCATCCTAGGTTTTTGCAGATAGACCTCTATAACCAAATATAATCCCTTGGTCAATAAGTAATGAGAAAATATCAGGTAGACATTAAATAGGATTTGATCAAAATACTACTTTATGGTGAAGTACACATACATATATTCTATAAAATAACTAACAGTCAACTTTCTCTATTTGTAGGTCTGAGTGCAGCAGTGAACGTGGTGGGACCAGTCTGATCCGGTTTGCCGATCTGTGAACACTTGTCAAGATGCAGGGAAACATGGAGCAACGTTACATCATCAAATTTTGTGTTAAACTTAAGAAAACCAAAGAAGCTATGGAATGTTAAAGGAGGCCTATGGGGATGAACAGATGAACCAAGCAAGTTTCTATCAGTGGTTTAACAGATTTTCTGAAGGAAATGAACAGGATGAGGATAAACCCAGATCTGGAGCACCGAAAATTGCACGCAAGGAGGAAAACATTGAGGAAGTGCAAAGGTTTAGTGATGCAAGACCGTGGAATACCTGTGAGGATATCTGAAGCTGTTGGTGTTAGTATTGGCACAGTAGAGACAGTTCTGACTGAAGATCTGAAGCTCCACAAAGTCTGTGCCAAGTTTGTGCCAAAGATCCTCTCCGACGACCAGAGTCAGTTTCGTGTGGAATGTTACACTGACATTCTCGAAATGATAGAGGCTGATCCAGGTTTCCTGAATAAGGTAATGACTTGCGACGAGAGTTGGGTGTTCACCTACGACCTTGAGATCAAGCGTCAGAGTGCTCAGTGGAAGCACGTGACCTTCCCAGACCCAAAAAGGCAAATATGAGCAGGTCGCAAGAGAAGGCCATGGTCATTCCTTTCTTTGACTCCCAGGG
>NC_134793.1:49693849-49698849 GCF_046742065.1 Oratosquilla oratoria
ATACTATGGAGAATATCTGAAAAAGGAGGTACAGTGATGATGGACTGGCTGTTGAGGTTACTTAATGTTTGTTTAAGAGAGGGTAGAGTGCCGGAGGGCTGGAGGAGTGCTTGTATAGTTCCACTTTACAAGGGAAAGGGGGACAAGTGTGAGTGTAGTAGTTTCAGAGGGATCAGTTTGTTAAGTGTAGTTCTGAAGGCTTATGGGAGGGTCTTGGCTGAGAGGATTAGGAGAGGAACAGAGGGAGTATTTGGTGAGGAACAGTGTGGTTTTAAGATAGGTAGGGGTTGTGTAGATCAGATTTTTGTGGTAAGACAGATATGTGAGAAAACTATAGGAAAAAGTAAGGATGTTTTTTGGGCTTTTATGAGTTTGGAAAAGGATTACGACGGCGTAGAGAGGAAGACACTATGGGAGGTATTGCAGATATATGAGATAGGAGAAAAGCTGTTAAGAGCAGTCAGGAATTTTCACGAGAGTAATAGAGTTTGTGTTAGGATTAGAAATGGAGAGAGTGAATGGTTTGAGGTAGAGGTGAGACTTCGTCAGGGATGTGTTACGTCGCCCTGGCTGTTCAATCTACACATGGATGGGGTGGTGCGAGAGGTGAATGCAAGGGTAGTGGGTCAGGGTTTGGAGATGGTTAAAGAAAATGAAGAAAATTAGGAAATAAGCCAGTTGTTGTTCGCTGGCGACACTGCGCTTTTAGGAGGATCAGAGGAGGGACTGAGGAAGTTAGTGACAGAGTTTGAGAAGGTGTGTGAAAGAAGGAAGCAGAAGATAAATGTGGGCAAAAGTAAGGTGATGAGACGTACAAGGGGAGAGAGTGGCAGTAGGCTGGAAGTGAGTATTATGGGAGAAAGACTGGAGGAAGTGGATAGTTTTAGATACTTGGGTGCGAATGTGGCAGGAAAGGGAGGAGTTGGAGTGGAGATAGAATGTAGATTAAGAGAAGCGAGTAAATGCCTTGGTGGATTAAAAAGTGTAATGAGAAATAGACACTTAGGAGTAATTGTATCGACAGCACTGTGTGGGGCAGAGACATGGAACATAAGAGAGAAAGAGAGAAGGAGTTTTAATGTTTTGTGATGAAATGTCTGAAAAGTATGATAGGAGTTACTAGGCTAGATAGAGTGAGAAATGAGGAGGTGAGGAGGAGAACAGGGGTGGAAAGGGAGTTGGGAGATAGGGTTGATGAAAGAGTATAGGATGGTTTGGACACATGGAAGGAATGAGTGAAGAAAGATCAGTAAAAGAGGTGTGGAAGGCAGAGGTGGAAGGGGTGAATATGAGGGGGCGTCCTAGGATGAGATGAATGGATGGGGTAAAACGGCCATTACGAAAGAGAGGAATCTCTCTTGAGGAAGGACGGAGAGGACAGAAGATAGGGGTGAATGGAGAAGGGTTGTGTATGGATGATGCTGTGATCCATGAGGGGGAGTGGGCGGGGGATGAGGGTTAGGGAGTATGTATGAGAAATAAATTGACGCAGCCCGAGGGGATTTCTCTCCGTCTTCTCCTTTTCTGCATGAGGGAACGGAGAGGGGGGGTCACCAAATTAATGAAGCGGCCTTGCTGTGGCTGTGCTGTGTCTTACGACTCTGCTTCTGACCAAGGGCAGTGGACAGGATGCAGGGATGACCCGTCATCCAGGAGGTGCCAAGATGTGAGGGAGGGAAGAGGGTGAAGGGGAGCGGAATATGTAGGGGATGGAAGGGGTGGGAATGGTTTTTATGCCTTTTTCTTTTTGGCTACCTCCCGTGTAAGGGGAAAAAACCTTTGGTATATGTATGTATGTATGTATGTATGTATGTATGTATGTATGTATGTATGTATGTATGTATGTATGTATGTATGTGTGTGTGTGTGTGTTTGTGTATGTAATTATATTCCTTCGCTTCCTATAAAGTATTATGCACATGGAAGAGAATAGATTATTGGTAGCCAGATTAGTAGAATGGAGGATGCTGCCATTCGGTGTGTACCGGGTTGACATCCGACAGCAACGCATAAAGGGAAGGGGATAATTGCCGCTAATATTTCAACACGTAACGCACCTGATTACGTGCTATTACCATAAATTCCTGGACATAAATGAGAAGACGCATTTAAGCTATAAGCTCGACCACCGCCTCGCGTGTGCAACAAATTCCGTGTATGAAATTTGCCTTTGTATAAAATATTCATGTCCTTGCTTGCAACCCAAAACACGCCTTCCACAACCCACGGCAACATCCCCGCGCCCCCAACCAAAGCACAAATCAAGATGAAACTGCAACAGACCTCAGAATAGCATCACGACCCCTCTTGCGTCTGAATATTCGATTAAGTCTTTGAAGTATCAGTTTCAGAGAAACCTGTACGCTTGGTTTCTTTTGCTCAATACTAACCTTCTACTGAACAAAGCTTCCTGGTATTAGGGAAAAGAATTATTTCTATAATGTTCAATACCTCCCACAAGTGAATAAAATCATCATGAATGAATAACAAAATACTTTGTAGTTTATATATTCTGAATTCATCAAAATAGTTTGGACATATTTAGCCTAATGGCTGCTCTGCAACTTTTTTCTCGTGCCAGCCAGAATGAAATATGTAAAGTGTGTCGCAGGAATGAGAGGTAAAGAGCAAGCCTTTGTATTTTCTTGAAAAAAATATGTACTACCAAAATTTTCAGGATATCCATACGGCCCAGATGCACACAGGATGGCTTTATAATCAGAGGTGAGACATCATTTAGAAACAGCCTCTCCCCTCCCCCCCAAAAATCACAATGACAACCTTTATTGTCAGTTTTTTTTTTTTTTTTTTTTTTTTTTACCGAGGCCATGAAATTTCACTGAACTGAAGAACGTGAGACCAAACAGAATACCCATACGGCCCAGATTCACACAGGATGACTTTTTAATCAGAGGTGAGACATCTTCCCCCCCCCAAAAAAAAAAAATCACAAAAACGACCTTTATTGTCAGTCCTTTTTTTTTTTTTTTTTTTTTTTTATTCAGGGTATGAAATTTCACTGAATTGAAGAACGTGAGACAAAACAGAACTTTTTCACCAGAACAAACTAAACAAAGAACGTCACAAGGCTGAGGGGGCTGATACATGACCTACAAATGGGATTATAAGTCCATCAAGGAGCGAAAAACGGAGTATGAACCATAGGAAAAAAAGGTCAAAGGATCGACAACAATTTTAGAGTTGATAGGAAATAGAGTGTAAATTGTTTATTTTCTTCATGCATATTTTGCTGCTACAGATGTCACTTGGCGATTTTTATTGTTAATGTGACAAGCAACGATCTCATATGAAAAGGTCCTCGATCGACTAAAAGCTCGCTAAGGTTTGGTCTGCAACTCATATCTATAATAAAATCAAAGAGAATTTTTTTAAAATAATAGTAATAATAATAAACTCAATAAATAAATAAATAGAAAAGTAAAATAAAACAAAATAAAATGAGGCAAAATAAAATAGAATAAAATGATAATAAGATGAGACAAATTTAGATAAAAGAATATCCATAAAAAGATAAAAAAGATATATAGAAAATAAACAGATAAACAAATAGATAAATAAATCGCCCGTCATTTCCAACTTCTTTTCTATTATCCTCGTTTACCTTTTCTATTAGTCTTCCTTTAGTCGCAATATTGTCCCCACTGATAGAAGCTGCGAAGTCCCCAAAGCATATAGGGCAAAGATGATGACTTTAGCTGCAGCTAGACGCCTCCTGGCGTAGGCACCTCCCTTTCTTCCTTCTCCCTGCTTCCTCCATATACTTAATGGCATTCTGGCCAGCAAAAGAGCGTTCTGTTAGTCAAGGCTTCTTTCTTGGTATTTCCTCACACGAGTTATGGCAAAGCCTTTCCCCTTGCCTTGATCTGAGAACTCTACCCATAGCGTGTAGTTCAGTCATTCTTTGGTGAGGAGCAACCTACACAGCTGTTGGCATTCGGCCACTTCCGGACAGAAAAATAGACGCAAACAAACATATTTGAATTCCATATTTTAATAAGGTCAATTGCAAACATAATTGGTTATATCGATAACAGGCAGCGTTCACATAATCTAATAATGCAAATAAGTATGCCAATCAAGCGTATGGACACCTATGAAAAAAAATTGTCCATCAGCCATGTTAGGGCATCGGTTCTGATAGATGTTTTACATAGTCACTCATTCTCTTCCCTCGAATGCAGTACGACAGTTTTCGTTAGGACAGAATTCTCTCTGGATGGTGATAGAAGGGGGCTGGGGGTGGAACAGGGGGTGTGGATGGAAGATGGGGTGGATGGAAGAGTGGGGTGGATGGAAGAGTGGGGTGGATGGAAGAGTGGGGTGGATGGAAGCGTAGGGTAGATGGTAGAAGTAGAGGGCATGTTAACGCGGGGGCGACTCAGGGTACATTAAGTCGATTTCTAGTATCTCTTACAGCTGACATTTAACTATCTAATCCAATTCAGATTGTGTTACCTTTCCAAAAGGACTGTAACCATTCCCATGAGCCTCTAAGAATCAATGACGCCCTTTATATATTTTGTTTTAATCAGCTCTAGGCGACTTTATTTATCCGAGGGAGGCGTCCCCATTTTCCAGGGAGCTATTGGCGCGTGATCACGGTGAGTGGCCGATGTTATGTTATACTACCCATTGGCACCGTTGCGGCTTGCTGTTGGCTATAGCAAAGTCTTCCTTAAGAGTCATGAGAGTGGAAAGTTTATGGTAGTAGTTTAACTGAAGGGGAGTTGTTATTTAAAGTTCTGACTATCGCCAGGTGATTTTATTACGCTAAGGGAACTTGCAGACATAATATGGCCGCATCCGACGCCACCGTATAGTGTGACACCGGCGTAATGGGAGGGTTTTAGAACGAATAGCAGCTCTACCTCGGCCCTGTTTGTTCTGTTTCGTTTGAAGGCCCACTAATTTCTAAATTCCAATTCTTTCAGCAGCATCAGCCAATGACTTGATGCATACGTGATATGTTGTGATTAATT
>NC_134793.1:49713849-49716349 GCF_046742065.1 Oratosquilla oratoria
GTGTGTGTGTGTGTGTGTGTGTGTGTGTGTGTGTGTGTGTGTGTGTGTGTGTGTGTGTGTGTGTGTGTGTGTGTGTGTGTGTGTGTGTGTGTGTGTGTGTGTGTGTGTGTGTGTGTGTGTGTGTGTGTGTGTGTGTGTGTGTGTGTGTGTGACAGAGAGAGAGAGAGAGAGAGAGAGAGAGAAGGGGGAGGGGGAGGCAGAAAGACGAGAACTGAAAGCAAAGAAGGTTGAAGAGGAAGAGAAGCAAGAGAGAGGGAAAACGAGGTCAGAAGTAGAAAAGTTAAGGACAAGAGTATCGGATGAACTTGTACCATGTCGGGGAACATGAGGAGGAGGAGGAGGAGAAGGGGGAGCAGGAGGAGGGGGAAGAGGGAGGACGAGGACATGGATGATGAAAAGGTGTAAAACGAATAAGTTGAAAAGAGAATGAGGAGGAGGAAGAAGAAAAATGAGGAAGATGTAGAAGTGGAGAAAGAGAAAAAGGAAAATGATGAATAGGAGGAGAAAGAAGAGGAATAAGAGGAGGAGTAATAGAAAAAAAGGGGAAGATGAAGAAGATGAGGATGAAGAGGAGTAAAAAGAGAAAGAAGATTAGGAGAAAAAAGAGGATGAAGATGAGGAGAAAGATAAAGAAGATGAGAAGGAAAAAGAGGAGGATAACAGAATGAGGAAGAAGATGGGAATGACGGACAGGAGTTATATAGAGTTATATGAACAAACGATCAGCAACAGACCTATTGGTTCTTAAAATATTGTTCTGGTACTTAACCTATATATATTTTTAAATCTACCTAGAAGTAAATGATTCTAGTCGGGAATTTGTAGCTAAGTGTTCAAGTAATTCTGTAAATCTTGCTGTTGTGTTATGGATATCATCCAAGAACTTTGATAATTAACATTTTATATTTTCATCCAGATTATTGATATATACCAGAAAGAACACAGGACCTAGCACTGAGCACTGAGGCACTCCACTTGATACACAATGCCAGCCTGAGCAGTTTCCATTCAGAACAATACATTTCTTACGACGAGACAAACATTTAGAAATCCATGGGTGAATATGACCTACAGTACCATAGGATTCTAGTTTACATAGGAAACCCCTATGGGGGACTTTATCGAAAGGTTTTTTGGAAGTCGAGATATATAACATCAACTTCTCTCCCTTCTCCGTATATCCCGTAAACATCATGCAAGAAATCGAGAAAGCTTGCCAGACATAAGCGCTTCTTGCGGAAACCATGTTGCAAATCTTTTATATTTTTTTTTTCTCCAAGAATTTCACATTTTTGTCTTTCGGGAGAAGAAAAATGAAGAAGAAAAGAAAAATGAGGAGAATAATGAAGAATTGAAGGAGCAAGAGGACAAGGAAGAAATGGAGGGTAATGAGGAGGAAAAGGGAGGAGGAGGATGTAGAGGTGAAGAAGAGAAGGAAAAGAGGTGGATGGGAATGAAGAGGGGAGAGGAGGAGGATGAAGAGGAAAAGAAAGAGGATGAAGAAAAGAATGAAAAGCAGGAAGAGGAAGAAAAGAAAAAATAAAGAGGGGGAAGAGAAGAAAGAGGAAGAGGAATAAGAGAAGGGGATTAATTGGATAGAAGGAAACAAAAATACGAATGGTAGAGGAAAAAACTATAGAATGTAAAGACAAAAATAATAAAATTAATAAAATGAAAAAGAGTTAGAATACGTTATAACAGCAGCAACAGCAATAACAGAAGAAGAAAAAAAGATAAAAATTATAAGAGAAAGAAGATGGAGACAAAGAACAAACAAAGAAGAAGATGGCAAAGAAGAAAAAGGGTATGAAAATGAAGAAATAGAAAAAGATGAAGGAGAGGAAGAAGAGAAAAAAAAAGAAGAAGGAAAAGATGGAGGAAAAGAGCAAAAGGAAGGATTAGGAGAAGAAAAAGAATAAAAAGAAAATAAATAAGAAGAAAAAGAAGTAGTAGAAGAAGAAGAAGAAGAAGAAGAAGAAGAAGGAGAAGAAGAAGAAGAAGAAGAAGAAGAAGAAGAAGAAGAAGAAGAAGAAGAAGAAGAAGAAGAAGAAGATAAAGAAGAAGATAAAGAAAAAGAAGTAAAAGAAGAAGAAGAAGAAGAAGAAGAAGAAGAAGAAGAAGAAGAGGAAGAAGAAGAAGAGGAAGAGGAGTAAGAAGAAGAAGAAGAAGAAGAGGAAGAAGAAGAAGAAGACGAAGAAGAGGAAGAGGAGTAAGAAGAAGAAGAAGAAGAAGAAGAGGAAGAAGAAGAAGAAGACGAAGAAGAACAAGAAGAAAAAGAAGAAGAAAAAGAAGAAGAAGAAAGAAAAATAAAACAAAAAGAGGACGAAAAAGAAGAAGAAAAAGAAACAAAAGAGAAAAATGTAAAAGGAAGAAAATCATAAGAATACAAACTTATAGACGTGGTCAATTTGTGGGATGCTGATGAAGAGTGAGAAGGAGAGGAGGGTGAGGGAGAGAAGAGGAAGAACAGAGGGTAATGAGAGGGAGGAGAAGGGCGCAA
>NC_134793.1:49726349-49731349 GCF_046742065.1 Oratosquilla oratoria
AAAACGCGAGAGTTGAACTTCGTTTTTTCGACTGAAAAGTAAAAGATGAGGAATTTATGTGGACGCGAAATGTGGACGACCTCTGCCACCAGGCATACCAACTGTTCGGAATGATTGTCCAGTCATAGCTAGTGTTTGCAACGATTAACTTGTACGTAAAGATGAGGAATTTATGTTGTTGTGAAATGTGGAGACACTGCGCTACCAGGGATACCAACTGTTTGGAATGATGCCCCGGCATAACAACTGTTCGGAATAATTGACCAGGCATACCAATTGTTGTAATTATTGACTTGTAACGAAATACAAAACTTATCACAATCATACACACAATCTGTTCGAAATAATGACGAAATATAGACACCTCTTGACGTTGAACATGCAACATCACATAATACAAGAACCTCTTGCGACCGTTTGTTACATGGAACTTGTTACAAAATACAGCCACTTTCCAACTTGGCATGATAAGCATTAATTTCTAATTCACTTCAGCAAATGAAAGGGATTTATGTACTTCCTGCACGAGCCAACATTTCGGATGCTTTCAAAAATATATTCAATACTTTGCGTTTAGCAAGTTGACATATCGGCGAAACAAAAAGAAATATAGACTAGTAGTTTGGAACAGAATCAAGAACGCTGTGGTAATCTAGAGTTTACACACAAAGAATACAAAATTGCCAATCCTACGAAACTTATTATCTATGTAGTTCTTTATAAATATGATATAGATATTTTTCCAGGGAACAGTGTAGGTAAATCTTTACAATTATCAACATACAAAAAAGGATTCTATTTGTTAATACGAGTGACTAGAAAATTTTGGTGGTCATTGTCTCTTTCTTTATTTTGGTTATTTATTTATTTCTCTATTTTAAGATCGTGATTTTTGTAACGCCACGTTCAACTGGTCCCCTGCGTACTGCGTACTGCGTACTGCGTTCTAGGGTTTGATTCCTCTGGCTATATCCGATGTCTCAAGTAACCATAGCAACCTAAAGAAAATGTCTCTTCCCAGACCCAAGCGAAGGATTTGTGAACGTGCTTATATGTATCTAAGAGTATGACTGCGACCATATGTATAAATGTATACGTATTTACACTCACACGCTCGAGTGTTTGAAAATGAAAGCGTTTACCCTTGTGAGTCTAGTGCAGGACCATCGGTCTATCCCCTCATGGACGAAACAGCCTCTGGACGTCACCATAGAGGCTTCATCAGGCGTCGTAAGGTTGCTTATAATGTCGAAATTGCATGTAAATATCGACTGTATTGGAATGGCTGTGCTTGTGAATGGAGCCTGAAACCAGTGTATACAGATGACATCACTAAAATCCTACACTGGTATACTGAACCTTTCTTGTCAGCAGTTGCAGAAAGGGGTTGAGAAGCCATGATTGTGAGACTTAGATTATAAACCCACTTCTCCCGGGGTTCGAACCTAAGCTCCCCAGGCTCGATGTAGGGAACCTATCCATTTCTCCGCGCTGGCTGTTGACCATATTAAGTTATACCTGTTTCATTGTATGAGCATATATACACAGTTAATAATACATTGCCTTTCTCAGTCCTTTCTACTTCATGCTCAGACTCCTTCACTGAATCTCTCTCTCTCTCTCTCTCTCTCTCTCTCTCTCTCTCTCTCTCTCTCTCTCTCTCTCTCTCTCTCTCTCTCTCTCTCTCTCTCTCTCTCTTTCTCCATTTCTATTTTTCATCCGTCTATCTAACTATCTCCTTCCCCTCTCTATCCCCCTCTTTCTCTCTCCATCTCTTTCTCTTCCCCCTCTCTCTATCTTTTTCTCTCTTTACCTCTCTTTCTCCTCCCCCCTCTCTCTCTCTCTCTCTATCTATCTATCTATCTATCTATCTATCTATCTCCTCTTTCTCTCTCTCCCTCCCTTTCTCTCTCTTAAATTCCAATTAAATAACAATTCAGTTTATCTTTGAACCTCTTTGTTCCTTCCTTCCATCTCTTTCGATCTTGACTTTTTTTACATTCATTTCACTCATATCCATTTTGCTGTACAGGCGATCCCTTTTCAATGTCACCCCTTCATCCCACGCGCACCACTCAGCTGAATTGAATCATCTGGTCTTCACGAGGATAGAATTAGGAAAACGTGTTATCAGATTGATTTGTACACGTCCGAAGATTAATCCTACGTTGAACGAAGACGTCTAGACTGGGTCATAATAAAGGCTCTCAAGTACGTCAACAGGAAGAGATGGAGGTGTACCATTTACAGAATTGTCTGAAAATTGACATATTATTTTCAGGAAAGCGTGCCCAGAAGACATAATGAGAGTTCTCAGATTACCCAGTTTGACTTGGTTCATATTCGTTTGATCCAGACTCCTTCAAGATGGCTTGGGTCACATGCACATTTCTTACTTTCTTGCAGCAGCTTTTGAAATCTGTATTACGTTGTCCGCAGTCGTTCCTATATTGCCTACATTGGACATTGTTACCCACATCTAATCTAATACATCAACCACATACTTTATGCCATCAGATGAATTCTAAGTTCACCGTAATCCTACAAGGATTTTTCATTCAAAATCTAATTTCATTATTTTTTTTTCATTTCAATTCAGCTTTTTCTATCTCTACTCAGCCCTGGGATTTTGTCCACCCCTCTGCCCTATTCCTCAACCAAACCATCTCTCTGATGTGGTGCCATCAGTTAATTAAGGTTACTAGGCGTTAGCTATAGGAATATAAACAGAGATTTCTTTAGTCCATTCCTTAAAGAATGTGCACATCATGTCTCTACTCCTATTTTCCATATATGTCATTTGTTAATTCATTCATATACTTACGTACTTATTTATCTTTTAATTTATTTATTCATTTATTTATTCATATTTTTTCTTATGCACTTACACATTCACTGATCAATAAATTAATTGATTTATTTATCTATTGATTTTTTCCTTGTCCCATTATTTAAAGACTTGTCTTTTTGATTACATATTAATTGATTTATATTTATAACTCTATTTAACCATTTATCTATAAATGTACTTATATATTTATTTATCTACTTGTTACTTTGTTTAATTACTAATGTATGTATATATATATACTAGACACAGTGATTGATCGATTAATTTATTACAGTATCTATCCATTCTAACAACCCCACAGAATAAAAAGAAAATACTTTGTTTTTGTTTCACGAAAACAAATAGAATCTGGAAGCTTTAAAAGAGTCTGGAAGCTGTCCTCCTTGCAGAGACGACTTGGCTTACGCTGAAGTGTGTCTTGCCTGTGACACGGACGGAGGTCGGGGGGCTTGGGGGGTCGACTTGCGAGGGTCGACTTGTGAGTGTCCGGTTTCTGACTGACGGTGGAAGCCGCATTGATTTTCCCGCGGAGGGCAAGACAAACTCGAAGTCTCACGCGTCTGGCACTCTGGCACATACTGGCTGTTTAGTGCCCATTAGCATTTTTCCTCATTATGCAATGTAAACACGCCCAGTTAATAGTCCCCCCACCTACCTCCAGCGCTCAGAGAAAGCAAGCTGTGGTCACGGGTAGATGTTGGAAATCGGATATAAAATTAAATTGAATATCATCGTTCACCTTTTGTTTGGTTTCATTTATCTAAAATATTTGTTTTATTTAGTTATTCATATACTTACGTTATCTAGTTATTTATTTGTTTATCAATATTCTTATTTATTTTTGTGTGAAATTGGATATGAAATGAAATTAAATATATTCACCTTTGTTTGTTTGTTATATTTTACTTTTCTAATCTAGATTATTTGTTTTATTTACTTATCTATATACTGACATATTTGTTTATTAGTCTGTTTACTTATTTCTTCATTTATTGATTTAGTAATTTACTTATCAATTAATTTATTTATCAATTTATTTCTTTTACTTATTTATTTATCTACATATTCATTAATTCATTCATAGTTATTTACCTATTTTCTGATTTATCTATCTATTTATCTATTCATTCTTTAGGTTATCCATTTATTTGTTTCCCTTAATTCACTTATTTAGTTATCCATTTACTTATGCATTTATTTGAGGGAACATAGGATTCTTTCCGGGTTTGACTGGAGAACGGATTTTCGTGGGTAAACGCTGGACTTCCTTTGTGCTTTGCGAATTTTGGAATTTCGGATTTCGAATTCTGACAAAAACAAATTCGGACAAACAACTTGAAGGTAAAATGCTGAGTTTAAATGTACAATCACGTCCACATGTTCATACATTTCATATAATGTCAAGTGGAGATATGGAGAATATTGAGCACAAAACCGTGTTTGTTTGTGTGTGTGTGTGTGTGTGTGTGTGTGTGTGTGTGTGTGTGTGTGTGTGTGTGTGTGTGTGTGTGTGTGTGTGTGTGTGTGTGTGTGTGTGTGTGTGTGTGTGTGTGTGTGTGTGTGCGTGTGTGTGCGTGCGCGCGCGCGCGCGCGTGTGTGTGTGTGTGTGTGTGTGTGTGTGTGTGTGTGTGTGTGTGTGTGTGTGTGTGTGTGTGTGTGTGTATGTGCATGCGTACGTGTGTGTGTGTTGTGTGTGCGTGCGTGCATGCATGTGTGTGCGTGCGTGCGTGTGTGTGTGTGTGTGTGTGTGTGTGTGTGTGTGTGTGTGTGTGTGTGTGTGTGTGTGTGTGTGCGTGTGTGTGTGCAGGTGCATGTACCTATGTACTTGTACATTTGTGCGTGTGTGTATGCGTGTACATATATGCGCACGTGTATAAACGCAAACACACAAGTTAGAATAAGGATCTGTGCTTCTCCGTTTAGCCTCCTACATGCACTCCACCCAAGACTACAAAGCAATGCCCTGTTTACATAATTTTGGCGAGCTCCTAGGCGACCCTTTGAGACATCAACATGTGGGACTTTGTCCCCCCGAATTCCCGTAAATGTGAGGGAAAGGCATATTTTCCTTCTGAATTCTCTAGAGGCCAGGGAAACCTTCAGAGCATCCAGGCATGGAAGAACTGTCGCTGTGGAGAGTTCGGTTTCG
>NC_134793.1:49748849-49753849 GCF_046742065.1 Oratosquilla oratoria
CAGCGGTGAATGGCGGGCTGAGTCCTAGGCGAAGGACGCCCGTGGCTCTACGCTCTAGCAGGTACTGGTGGAGCGGCTGTGCACTTGGGCCCCACAGACTTTGCAGCGTTCAAGAGTATCTCTTCCTGCGCGTAGCACTTGCCACCCACAGCGATATCCAAGGCGGATTCTATGGAATGTTGATTCCGCCCTTCTACCCGGCGGCACGTGGAATGCCTCGTACCTAATGACGAAGTAGTACCTCAACGCTGATTCCAAAATAGGAAATTGGCTGCTGTGGGTCGCCCTGGCCATTAATCTGGCCTTTTTTGATGGTGACGCCCTTGATCTGTGTGATCGTGAGTGCAAGGAGCAGTGTGATTTTGCTAAACCTCGTCGATGCTTTGGCAGCAGCATCTGCAATAGTGTTCCCTGAAATCCCGATGTGACTGATAGTGAAATATTATAAACCTTCCATGCTGCTTCAAAAGTTGCTGGATTAATCTCGTTGAGTAGACGTCAGCCATTGTCTTCGCGATCCGAATGACTTCAGTAGCACCCTTTGAATTTGTGTGGATGACGACTACCCGCTGCCCAGCAGAGAGATCGTGGCCCAGGGCCTTGGAGATGGCAGCAGCGTCGGTCAGAGCTTCCGTCACTCACTCTCTATAGCGCGGTCACTCCATCGGCGGTTGTAAAAGCAGCGCCAAACCTTCCCGTGAGGGCGTCTACAGAGCCGTACGTGTAGTACGAGCTCAGTGTGTGTGTGTGCATGTGTGTGTGTGGGAGGGGGAGTGATGGACCTTAGGGCATCAAGGATCATAGATATCAGCCGTGCATGGTCGTAGTCAGCTTTCCTTCCGTTGAGGTGGAAAAGCTGAGAGCTGGTGCAAACAGATCGCCACGGTGGAGAGCGGGGGCATAATCTGGACGACGGTGGCCTAGAGCACGTCGCCGACCCAATTCCTGGAGTTCAAAGGCGCGGATAGTATTCACCGCATGGGCCCTCCAGGAGTGACCGGTGAGGGAGGGCTTCATTTCACTCTCCCTTGGGCCGGTCAAAAATCGGACGAGAAGACATGAAGAAAGCCTCTCCGCCTGTAGGCGAAGGGAAAT
This sequence comes from Oratosquilla oratoria, assembly GCF_046742065.1. Classification (NCBI taxonomy): domain Eukaryota; kingdom Metazoa; phylum Arthropoda; class Malacostraca; order Stomatopoda; family Squillidae; genus Oratosquilla; species Oratosquilla oratoria. The sequence continues at coordinate 49,749,945 of NC_134793.1, forward strand.
AACTCCTTCCTCCCGTTTAAGAACCACCGCACTGGCCCATGGAGGGGCTGCAGTGACAATGCAGAGAGCCTGGTTTTGGAAGACTTCGAGTTTGTACCACGATCTGGCCCGGAGGAAGATGAGAGACACAGCAATATAATTCACCACCGAGCGTACCGCTTGAATTTAAATACATCCAGGGGAGTCTGCCTTGGACTTTTCTAGCAGACAAGGATGTAAGAATGGCAGAAGCACTTGCTAGCTCGTATGCTTTTTCCAGACCCAGAAACACCACAACTACAGGTTAACTACCGACCAATCCTGTTCTTGTTGCTATTCTTGTTGTTTTTATTCAGGTAGTGGTGGTAGAAGAAGTGATGGTAGAAGTAGCATTCTCACTCTTAAGATCAGCCCTCCTATGCCTGAGATGTACCAGGTCCCCACACCACACCCTAAATCACCGCACATGCAGAACCTCAATTTTGAACAGACTATAGTAGACAATAGGATAAATGAACTTGTGTTAGGCTTCATTAAAGGTAAATAATATAAAATATAAAAAGGTAGTCGAACACAGTCATTGGTCAGAGGGGGGTCAATGAACTGTGTCTGTGGGAGACAGATCCTGACTGCTTTCACCACATAGTTCCAAAAAGATGAAGGTCGTTAAAAAAACGTAACAGAAGTCGTAGTTGTAGAGGTGGTGGTAGTAGTAGTAGTAGTAGTAGTAGTAGTAGTAGTAGTAGTAGTAGTAGTAGTAGTAGTAGTAGTAGTAGTAGTAGTAGTAGTAGTAGTAGTAGTAGTAGTAGTAGTAGCAGTAGTAGTAGTAGTCGCAGTCGCACAGGTGGTGGTAGTAGTAGTAGTAGTAGTAGTAATAGTAGTAGTAGTAGTAGTAGTAGTAGTAGTAGTAGTAGTAGTAGTAGTAGTAGTAGTAGTAGTAGTAGTAGTAGTAGTAGTAGTAATAGCAGTAGTAGTAGTAGTAGTAGTAGTAGTAGTAGTAGTAGTAGCAGTAGTAGTAGTAGTAGTAGTAGTAGTAGTAGTAGTAGTAGTAGTAGTAGTAGTAGTAGTAGTAGTAGTAGTAGTAGTAGTAGTAGTAGTAGTAGTAATAACTAATCATGGAGGAAATTAGAGAAATTAGAAGAAACATTTCAAAGGGAAGGGAGGAGAGACAGAAGGAGGAACTTCAAGCACTTCTACCTCTGCTATCGAATTGTATAAAAAGAAAGATAACAATGGCGCAAGAAGTTGGGGCGTCCAATTGGCTGACAGCACTACCAATCAGGGCAAAGGGATTCACCTTAAACAAAAGAGAATTCACGGATGCCATTGCCCTGAGGTATGGATGGCCATTGGGAGGGCTGCCTAACAGATGTTCCTGTGGTGTACAATTTACTCCAGACCATGCGAATATGCAAGCAAGGTGGATTAATTTGCATGCGACACGATGAGGTAAGAGATCTCACTGCCCAAATGCTTCAGGAGGTGTGCAAGGATGTGACTATTGAACCAACATTACTCCCACTAGGAGGGGAGAACTTCAGATACCGCACGTCCAACACATCTGATGAAGCAAGAGTGGATGTCAGCGCAAGAGGTTTCTGGACACGGGGACAATTGGCTTTCTTTGACATGCGAATATTTGATCCAATGGCCCCCTGTTACAACAACCTAACTATTGAGGCATCCCACTCCCGGAACGAGTATGAGAAAATCAGGATGTACGAAGAGCGCATACAGAATGTAGACCAGGGCTCATTCATTCCTATAACATTTACGGCTTCAGGTGGGATGGGTCCTAGAGCAAAGGCATTCTACGCTCGGCTGGCTGAGGTAATGGCTGAAAAGTAACAACAACCAAAAAGCAGCATTGTTTCATGGATGAGATGTAGACCGTTCTTCTCACTCCTAAGATCAGCCCTCCTATGCCTAAGAGGTACCAGGTCCCCATCGCCCAAATCAACACATATACAAAACCTAGATTTTGAGCAGACGGTGGTTGACAGTAGGATAAATGAACTTTTGTACTAGGCATTATTAAAAATAAATAGATAAATAAATGGATAAATAAAAGGGTCGTCGACCACAGTCATTGGCGGGAGAGGGGCCAATGAACTGTGTCTGTGAAAGACAGACCCTGCTGCTTCCACCACACAGTTCCACTAGGATGGAGGTCGTAATTTTTCTTGAAAAAAATAGTAATAGTAGTAGTAGTAGTAGTAGTAGTAGTAGTAGTAGTAGTAGTAGTAGTAGTAGTAGTAGTAGTAGTAGTAGTAGTAGTAGTAGTAGTAGTAAAAGTAGTGGTAGTAGTAGTAGTAGTAGTAGTAGATTTTTCTGTGGTGTACAGTTTACTCCAGACCATGTAATGATATGCAAGCAAGGTGGATTAATTTGCATGCGATATGATGAGGTAAGGGATCTCGCTGTCCAAATGCTTCGGAAGGTGTGCAAGGATGTGAATATTGAACCAACATTACTCCCACAAGGAGGGGAGAACTTCAGATACCGTACGTCCAACACATCAGATGAGGCTAGAGTGGGTATCAGCGCAAGAGGTTTCTGGACACGGGGACAAATAGCTTTCTTTGACATGCGAATATTTGATACGATGGCCACCCTGTTACAACAACCTAACCATTGAGGCATCCCACTCCCGGAACGAGTATAAGAAAATCAGGATGTACGAAGAGCGTATACAGAATGTGGACAAGGGCTCATTCACTCCTATAACCTTTAAGATTTCAGGTGGAATGGGTCCTAGAGCAAAGGCATTCTACGCTCGGCTGGGAGAGGTGATGGCTGAAAAGAATCAACAACCAAAAAGCAGCATTGCTTCATGGATGAGATATACTCCTAGGATCAGCCCTCCTATGTTTGAGAGGTACCAGGTCCTCATCGTCCAAATCAGCACATATACAAAACCTTGATTTTGAGCAGACGGTGGTTGACAGTAGGACAAATTAACTTCTGTTTTACGATATTAAGATTAAAAGTAAAAGGATCGTCGACCTCAGTCATTGGCAGGAGTGAGGCCAATGAACTGTGTCTGTGGGAGACAGATCATGATTGCTTTCACCACACAGTTCCACGAGGATGGAGGTAGTTTTTCTTAAAAAAAAGAAAAAAAAATAGTAGTAGTAGTAATAGCAGTATTACTACTAGAAGTAGTAGTAGTAGTAGAAGTAGTAGTAGTAGTAGTAGTAGTAGTAGTAGTAGTAGTAGTAGTAGTAGTAGTAGTAGTAGTAGTAGTAGTAGCAACAGCAGTAGTAGCAGCAGCAGCAGCAGCAGCAGCAGCAGCAGTAGTAGTAGTAGTAGTAGTAGTAGTAGTAGTAGTAGTAGTAGTAGTAGTAGTAGTAGTAGTAGTAGTAGTAGTAGTAGTAGTAGTAGTAGTAGTAGTAGTAGTAGTAGTAATAGTAGTAGTTTTAGTAGTGTGTTGAGAAGAAGAATAGGAAAAGCCATCATGGAAGTCACGAAGGACGAGGTGCGAGAAGCGGCTGGCAACCTGCAGATGTGCGCGGGGCATTAGGCGAGTTTCGAGGCAGCAGTCCACTCCATGAGAAAGATATTCGTGGTATCAGACTACGAAGCAGTTCTATTAGTCGATACATCAACCGCATTCAACAACTTAAATAGAGAGGATACAATACACAACATCAAAATTAAATGGCCAATATTGGCCAGGTATGTCGAGAATACATATAGAGAACCTGCAAACCTATTTGTCACCAACAGGGTTGAGAAAAAAGAAACAAAAGTGGAGGCCATCAAATCCGCGGAAGGCACCACTCAGGGAGACCCGGTGGCCATGGCAATGAACGCGCTTGGTCTTATGCGCCTGCAGCAGAAGATACAATATGAGGACACCAGGGTCAAACAGGTAGCATATGCAGATGATCTCACGGGGACGGGAAAAGTAGCTGACTTAAAAA
>NC_134793.1:49788849-49796349 GCF_046742065.1 Oratosquilla oratoria
AGTAAAGCAAAAGGTAAAGGAGGCAAAGAGGAGAGCAGATGTAAAATGGGGTAAGAGTATGACCAAAATAATTGAAAGTAATAAAAAGATGTTTTGGAAGGAAATTAAGAGAGGAAGAGGTCTCGAATCAAATGAAAAAAAAAGTAAAAGGTACAGATGGAGAGATGATAATGGAAGAGAAGGCAGTAAGGGGAAGATGGGCAGAATATTTTAGGGAGTTGCTAAATGTGAAAGAGGATAGGGAGGAAAGATAGCTGCAGTGGGAAATGCTAAGAAAATGACCGTGATGAGTGAGGCAAATGGAGAAAAAATAAGGAATCGTTAAGATGATGAAAGCAGGTAAGGCACCTGGTCTGGATGGATGCCATGCAGAATGTCTGAAAAAGGGGGGTTACAGTCATGGTGGACTGGCTGGTGAGGTTATTTAATGTTTGCTGGAGAGAGGGTAGAGTGCCGGAGGACTGGAGGAGTGCCTGTATAGTTCCACTTTACAAGGGAAAAGGGGACAAGTGTGAATGTAGTAGTTTCAGAGGGATTAGCTTGTTAAGTGTAGTTGGGAAGGCTTATGGGAGGATCTTGATTGAGAGGATTAGGAGAGAAACAGAGGGAGTAATTGGTGAGGAACAGTGTGGATTTAGGACGGGTAGAGTTTGTGTAGATCAGATCTTTGTGGTAAGACAAATATGTGAGAAAGCTATAGTAAAGGGAAGGATGTTTTTTTGGCTTTTATGGATCTGGAAAAGGCTTACGATAGGGTAGACAGAAATGCACCGTGGGAGGTTATGCAGATATATGGGATAGGAGGAAAGCTTCTAGGAGCTGTCAAGAGTTTTTATGAGAGTAATAGAGCTTGTATCAGGATTAGAAATGGAGAGAGTGAGTGGTTCGAGGTAAAGGTGGGACTTCGTCAAGGATGCGTTATGTCGCCCTGGCTGTTCAACTTATACATGGATGGGGTAGTGCGAGAGGTAAATGCAAGGGTAGTGGGTCAGGGATTGGAGATGGTTAAAGAAAATGGAGAAAAGTGGGAGGTGAGCCAGCTGTTGTTTGCTGACGACACTGCGCTTGTGGTAGGATCGGAGGAGGGACTGAGGAAGTTGGTGACAGAGTTTGGGAGAGTATGTGATAGAAGAAAGTTGAAGATAAATGTGTGTGGGTAAAAGTAAGTTGATGAGATGTACAAGGGGTGAAAGTGGCAGTAGACTGGAAGTGAGCATTAAGGGAGAGCGACTGGAGTGCAAATGTGGCAGGAAAAGGTGGAGTGAAGGTGGAGGTAGAATGTAGATTGAGAGAAGCGAGTAAATGCCTTGGTGGACTGAAGAGTGTAATGAGGAATAGACATTTGGGAATGGATGCTAAGAGGAGACTGTATGAATGAGTGATTGTGCCAACAGCACTGTATGGGGCAGAAACATGGAACATAAGAGAGGAAGAGAGAAGGAGTTTAAATGTGTTTGAGATGAGGTGTCTGAGAAGTATGATGGGGGTTACTAGGCTAGATAGAGTGAGAAATGATGAGATGAGAAGAACGGGGGTGTTGGGAGATATGGTTGATGAAAGAGTATTAGGATGGTCTGGACACATGGAAAGAATGAGTGAAGAAAGACTAGTAAAAGAGGTATGAAAGGCAGATGTGGAGGGAGTGAACATGAGGGGACGTCCTAGGATGAGGTGAAGGGGGTTTTGGGGAAGAGGGGAATGTCTATTGAGGAAGGACGGGAGAGGACAAAAGACAGGGGTGAATGTAGAATGGTTGTATATGGATAATGTTGTGATGCATGAGGTGGAATGGGCGGTGGGATGGGGGGTGAGGTAGTATGTGTGAGCCAAATTTGACGCAGCCCGAAGGGATTTCTCCCCGTCTTCTCCTTTTATGCATGGGGGGACGGAGAGGGGGGATCGACGATTTAATGAAGCGGCCTTGCTGTTTGTGTGTGTATGTATTTGTGTGTGTGTGTGTGTGTGTGTGTGTGTGTGTGTGTGTGTGTGTGTGTGTGTGTGTGTGTGTGTGTGTGTGTGTGTGTGTGTATGTGTGTGTATGTGTGTGTATGTGTGTGTGTGTGTGTGTGTGTGTGTGTGTGTGTGTGTGTGTGTGTGTGTGTGTGTGTGTGTGTGTGTGTGTGTGTGTGTGTGTTTGTGTGCGTTTGTGTGTGTGTACATGTGTAAGTACAACAGGCTCAGACAGGACACGAGGCTAATGGCGCGCAAAACACAGCCTCGAAGAGGAAAGAGTAGAGAATATAGCACCTCATAATCATTTCCCAGATAATGGAATTATGAGACCTAAAGCAACACCTTTCATAAAGAGGTTATGATGGCCCATTGGGTAGCGAGTACGACTGTGTTCAGGTGGTCTTAAAAATCACCAGTACTATTAGAATTTAATATGCTTTTCTTCGTTCCCTCAAGTCTTTGGGGATCATGTTGCTCTGAAGAATTGGTGTTGATGATTAATTCTGTTTAATGTCGCGAACTCCCCCTATCGAGAGGGTAGGATAGTGCCCTTTATAGATGGCTCTGGAACATGGGGTTTAATGAACCATTCCCTTGGTCCAATTTACTGGTTGTAAGGTTCAGACTCCCGTCACCCCGAACTCCGCTTTATCCCACTTTGCCAGTGATCATTCATTAGAAAGCATTGGTAAGAAGAATTGGCTAAAATTTGCAAAAAAAAAAAAAGAAAAAAAATCTTAAGAAGAACTGGTAAAGAAGAGATTTAAGGAGGGCAGAAGAACGGAGATATAACAGAAGTCATGCGAGTCAGGGTTGTTTTCTTTGACTATGTCAACGATTTAATTTCTTTTTGAATTCCTTGTATCTCACACCTTCCTCGACATGAAAAAACATTGTTAAATCATCTGCAATTAAACCAATAAACAAGAGTACAGGTAAGTTCAAACGTTTCACGACAACATTGTGTTTCTCTCACATGCTCATAGATGGTGTGTTTATCATTTTCTTCATCTGAGCAGTCAATACTCGCAAAGCGAGGTTATCAGCTATGGGAGAGGCAGTTCCTCAATTCTTTTATTCTCACGCTCGTCTTACTATAACTCTCTCTTATAACAAGGATTACTCCACATCATCACTCTCAATGCATTACTGCCAGTTCATCCTCATTGGACCCCTTCTCACAGAAGAGGTCATTACCAAAGATTTTACGTTCTTCTCCAACTCTCTGTCAGTCGCGCACATGTTTTCTTCTTCGACATCCTGATCACGTGTTCTTATTTCCTCTTTCACCGCTTCCACCTACCCACGTTTCCCTTGATGGACCACTTGTTCTCCTTCCCAATGTACCTCATGATTATTACCATAGCTAAATACTACAAGAATAACAAAGAAAATGTTTAATGTCATCTGTTCTCCTTCCCAATGTACCTCATGATTATTACTATAGCTAAATACTACAAGAATAACAAGGAAAATGTTTAATGTCTTTCTATAAGAGATTAATGCATCATGAGGCTGTTGGCGAGACTTAGAACCTTAGTATACGTCAAAGGGGTCGGGGTGGGAGAATGTGGTGGTGTGGGTAGGCTCAGTCTTGGCCAAACGGGTGCAGCGGGAAACCTCATAAACATGGACAAGTTTTGTGCTCCTCCTTCTGGCACCACGTAATGGCCAATTAAGAACACGACATCTGTTATCCTCAGCTGGTATTGTACTCAGGACTAGGCGGAGTCGTGGTACAAAATTACCTTTCACTCTCTCTCTCTCTCTCTCTCTTTTTTTTTTTCTCCCCACTCTCTCTATTTTTCTCTATCTCCCCCTCTTTCTCTTTCTATCCTTTTATATTTTTTTCTCTCTCATTTTGTCTCTTTTCTCTCCTTTCCCTTTCCCTTCCGTTCCTCCTTTTTATCGAAATGTCTGTCTGTGTGTGTGCTTGTGTGTGTGTGTGTGTGTGTGTGTGTGTGTGTGTGTGTGTGTGTGTGTGTGTGTGTGTGTGTGTGTGTGTGTGTGTGTGTGTGTGTGTGTGTGTGTGTGTGTGTGCATATATGTGTGATTCTCTCGGTCCTAGACTAAATGTGATTACTCTTCCAGATGAGAGATCCATGACTCATATATCCCGATCTATGGGTAATATATGTGTGTATAGGTGTGTGTGCATGTGTGTGTGTATTTACCTAGTTGTATTTACCTAATTGTATTTTACGGGAAGAAAAGCTATGCTCGTGGTGACCCGTTTTTTTTTTTTTTTATCTCGCAAGATCAAATTTGTTCTTAAAGTATGGTGTTTGCACACACTACTTTTTTGTTCAATTTGTACCAGACATCTATCACTCTATGCGGGAAGCTATTCTTTTTCAGATCTCTTCTGTAGCTCTCCTTTTTGAGTTTCTTTGCATGTCCTCTTGTTTTTCCTCTGTCCCGATTCAATAAGTTCTCTTTCTCAAGGAGTTCCTTGCCTTTCATAATCCTGTAGATGGCCAGTAGGTCCCCTCGTTCTCTTCTTTATTCCAGAGTCGGCAATTCCAGTTCGGCCAATATTTCTTCATATGTCAGCTTTGCAAGTGTTGGGACTAACTTTGTCGTTACTCTTTGTAATCTTTCTAATTTTCTTGTATTCTTTTTTGTACTGGGTGATCATATCATCGCTGCATATTCCAGTTTTGACCTTATCGGTGTTAGTAATATTTTTTTTTTCATTTCCTTATGCAGGTATTTAAAAGCCACCTTTATTGATCTCAAGAAATTCTATTTTTCTCCGACTATTCTATTTACATGTTAATCTGAAGTCATATCTTTGGTGATAATTACTCATAGGTCCTTTTCAAAATTTACTTTCTTTACTTCTTTTTCGTCAATTTTATATTGTCCTGACATCCTATTCTTGCTTTTACTAAATTGAATTATACTGCATTTCTTGATGATGAATTCTTCTTCCCATTTCTTGCTTCATTCTGAGAATTTGTTCAGGTCACTCTGTAACAACTCACAGTCCTTTTCAAAACTTCTTTTTTTAATATCTTTGAGTCATCCAGAAAGAAATTAACGTAACATTCAATGATTTCGTCCATGTAATTTACATATATACCTAATATTATCGCAGCTAGAAATGACCCTTGTGGGGCGTCACTATTCATTTCTTCCCAATTTGAATATTAATCTTTGAGCACTACTGTCATTTTTCTTCCATGCAGGAAATCTTCCATCCAATTCAAGAGTTTTCCATGAATGCCTCCTACTATTTCCAGTTTATTTAGCAATTCTCTGTGTGGTACCTTATCAAATGCTTTTTGTAAGTCCAGGAAGGCACATGTGTGTGTGTGTGTGTGTGTGTGTGTGTGTGTGTGTGTGTGTGTGTGTGTGTGTGTGTGTGTGTGTGTGTGTGTGTGTGTGTGTGTGTGTGTGTGTGTGTGTGTGTGTGTGTGTGTGTGTGTGTGTGTGTGTGTGTGTGTGTGTGTGTGTGTGTATGTCTGTGTGCATTTACCTAGTTGTATCTACCTAGTTGCATTTTACAGGACGAGAGCCATGCCCGTAGCGACCCGTTTGCGCATCTCTCCACATCCAGTTTATTCTCAAAATCGTGTGTGTGTGTGTGTGTGTGTGTGTGTGTGTGTGTGTGTGTGTGTGTGTGTGTGTGTGTGTGTGTGTGTGTGTGTGTGTGTGTGTGTGTGTGTGTGTGTGTGTGTGTGTGTGTGTGTGTGTGTGTGTTAATAAAACACCAGGGCCTGACGGCTGGCATCCAAGAATCTTAAAGGAAATGAAAAATGAGATTGTTGTTCCATTAGAATATATTTTCAAGAAATCCATCATATCCGGAGATGTCCCAAGAGAATGGAAGCTAGCTAACGTTACTCCCATATTCAAAAAAGGTGACAAAAAGAAACCAAATAACTATAGGCCTATAAGTTTGACTTCAATCGTAGGAAAAATAATGGAAACTATCATCAGAGATGCTATCAAATATCATTTAGAAAGTAACCGTTTGATAAATGATAGCCAGTATGGTTTCAGACAGAAACGTTCTTGCGTGACTAACTTACTCGAATTCTACAACACAGTTATCTCGAATTATGACAAAAGAAACAATATAGATTTAATATATTTAGACTTTGCAAAAACTTTTGATACCGTCCCACACGAAAGACTACTTACTAAATTAGCTTTGCATGGAATAAGTGGTAGCCTATTAGGTTGGACTAGTAATTGGTTGAAAGGTCGAAAACAGAGAGTTGTTTTAAATGGAAAAACTTCTGGATGGAAAAGTGTTGCAAGTGGAGTTCCTCAGGGTTCCGTTCTTGGGCCACTTCTATTCATAGTATATATAAATGATATAGACCATGGACTAAAATCTACTGTTTCCAAATTTGCTGATGATACAAAACTGTGCGGAGTGGCAAATGATCACTCAAACCAATTAGATATTCAAGAAGATTCAGATCAATTACAGCAATGGTCTGAAAAGTGACTAATGAAATTTAACACAAGTAAATGCAAGGTAATGCACATAGGTAAAAATAACAGTAAGTACGATTACAACTTATTTGGAAATTCGTTAACAAAAGTGGATAGTGAAAAAGATCTCGGCGTAATTATCAGTTACGACCTCAAATCATCCAAGCAGTGTATTTCAGCCTCTGAGAAAGCAAATAAGATTCTGGGATTGATTGCGCGATCTTTTGATTTCAAAAGTCCATCACTCATTAACAAACTATATAAATCGTTAGTTCGTCCACATTTGGAATATGCTGTTTCCGTATGGTCACCGAATCTCATTAAAGACATTGACAGACTGGAAAAAGTACAACGGCGAGCCACAAAACTGATTCCAAATATCAAAAATAAATCATACGAAAATCTACTTAAGCACATGAATCTGTTTTCCCTAAAAAAGCGTAGACTCAGAGGTGACTTGATACAGGTCTTTAAGATTTTAAAGGGAATTGACAACATCAAAAGTGACAAAATTTTCACATTGAATGAGAATCAGACAAGAAACAATGGTCTCAAACTGTCCGGAAATAGATTCAATTTGGAAGTAGGTAGAAACAATTTTGCCAACCGTGTAGTTAATGAATGGAATAAACTTCCTGCACAGGTAGTGCAATGTAGTTCAGTTCGAAGCTTTAAGAATGATTTAGATAAATATCTAAGTAAGATGCTGTAATGTTTATAATTTATATTATATTATTTGTTTTTGTTTTGTTATCATTTGTCTGTCTGATTTTTATTCATTATTAGTTATATGTCAATTTATTATCATTTACTTTTTACCTGTTTGTTTGTTATTCAACTATACCTATGCATTTATTTATGTATTTTATTTGTTATTTACATTATTATAGTTTTAATTTATTATTAATATGATTTTTTTTTTTTTTTGCATCCGACCTAGATATGGATCAAAAGGTCTCCTGTCGGCATGCTCCGCCTTTGTAATCCTTTGTAATCCTTTTTGTGTGTGTGTGTGTGTGTGTGTGTGTGTGTGTGTGTGTGTGTGTGTGTGTGTGTGTGTGTGTGTGTGTGTGTGTGTGTGTGTGTGTGTATGTGTAC
>NC_134793.1:49806349-49808849 GCF_046742065.1 Oratosquilla oratoria
TCTCATGACAATTGCAATTAACTGTGTGAATAGGTAAATGAACGGACATTGTAATTGTTACAATATATGTCCATTGTAGCTGTCACGTCAACTCAGTTGTTTCAAAGGTCATGAACTCACTTCATCAATGGGTTAATCTAGCATCTCTATTTAATTTAATACAGAAAGTTATTTTAAATAGATTTACGTCCCATAAAAACCAGATAATTATATTATTATAATTTCTTTACGATCGCTCAGCACGATCTAGAGACAGTGATGGAGCTAGCTGGAAAAAGTGACGTCACTTGCTCGGGAGTCAGCGGCACCAATATATTTAGAAGGAATAAACTCACTACTTTCTGAGCCCAAGTGAAGTCCTCGGTCCCTAAGGACGCACATACACACACACAGACACACACACACACACACACACACACACACACACACACACACACACACACACACACACACACACACGCATATATGTATACGTATATACATATATATATATATATATATATATATATATATATACATATTAATATATATATATATATATATATACACACATATAAAAATTCGCTAGTGAACAGCGACATCAATCAGATTATTCTTATGACCGTCGCGCAGATGATTCGAAACTGCTGATTTAGGACCGAAGAGGCTCCATCGCCGCTCCCCTTAGACCACTTGACCACTGATGATTAAAACTGTGTGAACTCAGAACCTAACTGGTTTCCGAGATTGGGAAAGTCGCTAGCTGCAACCCATATATCCGTTTTCACCACGGAACGAATCACTTTCACGCTCATCGCCATTGTAACCATATGAAAAATTTGCAGCGACATCAATCAGATAATTTTTATGACCGTCGCGCAGAGGATTCGAACCTGCTGCTTTGGAATCGAAGAGGCTCCATCGCAGCTAGTGACTTTCCCAATCTCGGGAACCAGTTAGGTTCTGAGTTCATACATTTTTAATTATATCGAACAGGTTTTGTAAGAAAGATCACACAAAGAGCACCTCACACACACAATCGCAGGACCTACTGCTAACTGGCACATCACTGATGGTAAACAGGGAAATTCCTCATAAATATATAGGGTACCGTCATAATGACGGCGTCGACCATTGGGCACCCTATAGGTATAGGGCTTCACCGAATATAATGAATAAGATGACACGAGAGAAATATCTCACCAGAAACCAGTTGGCAGGGAGGTGAGATTACTACCAGAACCCCTTGATAGCAAAAATGAACATGAACAGTACAATCAAAACAACGCCGGACGTTCCTGTTGGATCATCATCTCCTAAATGTCCAACCGCATTGCCTCGTGTGATTACGGGAAGTGTACCACCGAATGTGAGTAAGTACTATCCAAGCAGATCCAAGTCTTGGACATTGAACAACATGAAGAAAATGAAGATCTATACTTACTACTTAAGATCTCTCTCGGTAGACCACAGGCTAGAGAGTTTAATGGAGGAACTAGACAACATCAAGTGGGACATCGTAGGACTGAGCGAAGTCCGAAGAACGGAAGAAAAGCTGATACAATTAAAAGATGGTCACCACCTGTTCTACTATAGAGGTAAGGACAAAGAAAGACCGAGAAGAGTAGGATTCTTGATAAACCGAGAAGTTGTTGGTAACGTAGTCAAGTTCAGCAGTTTATCAGACAGGGTAGCTTGGATTGTGATTTGACTGTGTAAAAGGTACACTCTAAAAATAGGTCAGGTTTATACACCAACTTCACAGAGTTCAGACGATGAAATTGAGTCCTATGATAATTTAAGTCAGGTAAATGATCAAGAAAAAAGTAAGTATACGTTTGTAATAGGCGACTTTATTGCTAAAGTGGGGAAGCAGATGAGAGACGAGTCGTGCATTGGGAAGTTTGGAGTAGGTGAAAAGAATGACAGAGGCAAAATGTTAGTTAATTTTGCAGAGAACTACAAAATAAGGCTAATGAACACTTTCTTCCAAAAGCGTGTAGGTCGCAAATGGACCTGAAGAAGTCCAAACGGAACATACAAAGAACGAAGTATACTACATATTAGGAGAGGAGAGCAAGAGTGTTAGCAATGTTTCGGTGGTAAATAAAGTCAACATAGGTAGTGACCATAGAATGGTAGGTTACACGGCTAAATTCAATTTCAGAGCCGAGAGAAATAAACTAGTTTTAAAAGATAAAATCAGACTTTCAACGGTTAAGGATAATAATAAGAAATTTCAGTTAGAATTAAAAAAATATTCGAAGTTCTAAAAACTAATGAGGACACCGTCGAAGATATGAATTTGAATTTAGCGAATACCATTAGGGAATATACAAAGAAAGTAGGATGTACAAAGAATAATAGAGAAAACAAATACTCGAAAGCTACAAATAATCTAATTAAAAGAAGAAGAACCATGCAGATTAAAAGCAGCAGACACGAAATAGAGAGAATAAAATTAAACAAGCTTATCAACAAAAGGCAGAGATAAAAAGAAAAAAAAAGAAAAGAAAAACAG
>NC_134793.1:49868849-49871349 GCF_046742065.1 Oratosquilla oratoria
TTATGTTTATTCTTATTTCTTCTATCTTTTCTACCTTGTAGTTTTTTTTCTTGATCATTTACTAATTCTTTTATCTCAATTTCATGAATGCATTTTTTCATTTTCCTTCTTTCTTTTTTCCATTTCTTCTTCTTCTTCCTCTTCCACTTTTTCCTCTTACTCTTCCACTTATTCTTCTTCTTGCTTTCCCTCTTCCATTTCTTCTTCTTCCCCTCTCCCTCTTCTTCCACCTCTTTTCCTTCTTCCTCTTCCACTTTTTTCTCTTACTCTTCCACTTCTTCTTCGACTTACTTCCCCTTTTCCATTTCTTCTTCTTCCCCTCTCCCTCTTCTTCCACCTCTTCCTCTTCATCTTCCACCTCTTCTTTTCATTCTTCCTTTTTCTCTTGCTCTTTCTCTTGCTGTCACTGTTTTGTTGTTGTTGTTGTTGTTGTACCTGTTATTGCTTCTTTTGCTGTTGCTGCTGTTGTAGCCTTAAATGTTGATGTTGCAATTGTTTTTTATATTGATGTTGCCTTTGACATGGGTGTCGTTTCTGTTATTGCTATTGTTGCCTTTGCTTTTATTGTTGTTATCGCCTCTGTTTTTTTTCTGTTTCTCCTTCTTCTTCTTCTTTGCCCCCTTCTCCTTCTCCTCCTTCTTTTTCTTCTTCTTCTTTGCCTTCTCCTCCTCCTTCTTCTTCCTCTTTAACTTTGGTCAACTACTAGGTCTGTCAGACATGTGGATATCAAAATGCTCTTCTGACCATTGTCAATTCCGCTCGGGAGTGACTCTTAACCTGACCTGACATTTTTGTATCCCTTTCGGAGAAGTCTGCAGAAGGTTCAAGTAAAGAACGTGAGTGATTTATAAGCCTTTTGTGTTTCATGTCATTTTTTTTTCTATTTATCATTGTCATTATTTTTATCATAATGATTTAATTTGACTCTATTTCACCTGTTCATATTTTTAGCTACTCATTTTTGGTAATGTTCGGTTTAATGCTAGTTAGGCAGGTTTCCTCCCAGTTGAATAGTCAGTTACAGGTGGAAAAAATAACAGAAGCAAGATGACATTCAATCTTCCAGAGCATTAATAGATGAGAACAATGAATACTTTGTTTCGAAATCAAGCAGGTCGTAAATAGAGTCAAAGGTCACATGGAACATAAAAAGAACGAATCAGGTTTCATACTAGAAGTTGAGAGAAGCTGAGTTAGCATCATTTCTGCAGAAGTAAATATAGTAATGGACATAAACGGGCAGGCTGCACTAGATTCAATTTCAGAACTAATAGTAATAAACTGGTCTTGGTGATAATATTAAGACTTGCAAAGGTGCAGGACAACGAAAAGGAAATTATTTTGTGAAATGAAAAAAGATATAAACAAGGACACGGTCGAGGCTTCGAATTTTAATCTATTGAGTGATAGATATAGACATAGATATACACATGGGCATAGATAGACGGATAGACAGACGGACACAGACACAGACACAGACAGAAAGAAGCGCACATACACACACACACACACACACACACACACACACACACACACACACACACACACACACACACACACACACACACACACACACACACACACACACACACACACACACACAAACACACATACATACATACATACATACACACACACACACACACACACACACACACACACACACACACACACACACACACATACTAAACTGAAAGAGAAAATAATGTAGAATCAATTACGATACAAGTTGAAAGCAAATATATGAAGGGTAGAAAACTTGTAGTGGTGTATGTGCCCCCCAAAACACAGTTCTGGACAGAAAGTGATCATTCTAAAATATCAGAAGAAGCAAAATACAAATTAACTAATATAATGAAGGACAGAGGAAATATAGTAATTATGGGTGATTTTAATTCAAAAGAAATATGTTGGGAGGAAATAACATTGAAGGGTGGAGAGGAACTCTGGGGCGATGTCTTGCTCGACATGGCCATGGAATACACAATGACTCAGTGGATAAGGGAAAATACCAGATACAGAGGTAGTGAAGAACCATCAAGGCTGGATTTGATACTTACGACAAAGCCTGAAATTGTCGACAAAATGTATTACAAAACTCCGATAGGAAAGAGTAACCATGTACTAATGTAATTTGAGTTTAAAGACCAAATGGATCAAAGCAGAAATGAAAAACATAGAATAGGAAGACTAATGTACAACAACAAAATTTTTGAGAAACTAAAAAAATTCTTTCGCAACGCGAACTGGGAAAAACTCCAAAATGAAGAAACAAGAATGAAAGAGAAATGGAATATACTAAAAGAAATTTGTAACGAGGGAGTGAATAAATACGCACATCAACAAAAAAGAAAAGAACATACATAAAAAGCTGGTACAACAAAAAATGTAGTGAGGCGAGGGATAAAAGAGACAAAGCTTGGAAGAAATGAAAAAAAAAGACAAGAAAACAAGCAAATGGCTATTGTACATCAAACTAAGAAATGATTATGTAAAAATG
>NC_134793.1:49881349-49901349 GCF_046742065.1 Oratosquilla oratoria
GGCATATCACTGCTTTCCCCATTTTTCGAAAATACCTTAATTATCATATTCAAAATAAGGTAAACTTAGTCTTGACATTGAATTATTGTTCCTAGGCCTCAAGTGAAGGAAAGATTGAATATAATTCTAAGTATCAGCAAGAGACTTAAGATAATCAACATTCATAACAATCGCCATCGTAAACATAAAATTACCATCTTCCAAAACCGGAGGATGAGGTCAAATAAAAGACTTTTGTGGTAACTCTTCAGAGGGGAATTCTTGCATCGTAGAGAATAATTGATAGAACACATAACCTTTAGATATAAACATACTGACACAAACGTTCTAATAAAAAGTCATCCCCCGAGGAATACAGATGGTGCAAACCGGGTAAAAACTGTAAAAAAATTTACACCTGTCAGTGAGGGAAAAACATTTGAAATAAGATCTCAGGACGTAATTATAATGGTAAGACTCACATTAGAATAGTGTGCTGTCTATTTAATCAAAAAGCTACACATGAACGCCACAACAACTGGGCTGGTTCCAAGATTAAAGCAAGCTCTAAAAACATATATGTTTTAAATATGTACACAACTAAATGAGAAAAAATGGTTCTTGCTAGACTCTGACACATACCTGTGGATATTTTAAACATAATAAGTTATTACCACAGTTACTTTTGAAATAACTCTGGCACTAATTTTATTTTAATTTATAATTCAATTTCACTTTTTCCATACTTTTATGTTTCATTTAACTTTATCTTATCTTACTTTTGGTACTGTGAATTTTTCTAACAGACCACACACTTATCATTTATTCATTCACGCACACCACTTCAGTATCATAATATTTAGCCATACCCTGTGACCACTTGCGTATACTTGACATTTCGTAGGTCGTAAATAGTGTTTCTATCCTTGAGGACAATATATCACCAAAGAGGAGGAGCCACAGAAGTGGTAAAGGAGGAATGTCAGGAAAGCAGAGGAGAGAAGGCGTAGCACAATTTAAAAGCTGCATTTATATGCAACAACATCTCTTTGAAGCCATTATCAAGCCAAGTGTGACACACGAAACTCTATGAAACAGACTCGGTAGACTTTTTTTTTCTCATTCAAAGTCACATTGTCCGATATAGATTAAATCGAGGTAGATTTGGTCTTTTGATGGGCAGAAAAGATCCTTTTGCACTGAATGAATATATATTAAGATTTTTATAGTTGAATAGAGAACTAAACCTTAGTTTTGTCAAAAAAACAAATTGGATGTCATAATAACAATATTCATAGTGTATATATATATATATATATATATATATATATATATACATACATATATATATATATATATATATACATACATATGTATATATATGTATATATAAATGTATATATATATACATATATATATATATATATATATATATATATATATATATATACATATATGATATACATATATATATTTCCTCTCCTCAATCTACTTTATCTTCTTTGTGTATCAATGTGAATATATATATTTTTTCTACCGAAGGGGTGATGTCTCAAGATAAATAGAATAACCTTCCATCATTCAGAATGATAATATTAGTAGGAGTTCCACAAGGTAGAACATGGGTTAAACATCGACAGTTACATGACATACCCTGGACTCAGCGACACTCACAACACAGAACCACTCCAACTCCCCATCCACACTCGTTCATGTCAACTCGTTTCCCATGTTCATATATTTTCCGACCCCTAACCGTATTCCTAGATACCATGTATTTCCACAAACTGACACATAACTGTTTTCTCATTTAGTCCGTCATACTCCTACTCCTTTTCCAAATCCAAGAAAGCCACAAGCAGCTCTTGTACTCGCGTATGTTTCGCTGAATTGCTTTAGCGTGAACACTTGCTTTACACAGTTTAGTTTCTCACTGCTTCTTCTTCTTCTACATGTTTCTCTGTCGCCTCTCTCACGATTTCAACACACTACCCTTCACCTTTTACCTGTCCTCTGAACAAACTTAGCCCTCTAGTTTATGGGCTCTCTCTTTGTTCCTTACCTTTGTAAAGGGATACCAAGCAGAACATTCCCCGTGAGTTGCTAG
Source organism: Oratosquilla oratoria (assembly GCF_046742065.1). Taxonomy (NCBI): domain Eukaryota; kingdom Metazoa; phylum Arthropoda; class Malacostraca; order Stomatopoda; family Squillidae; genus Oratosquilla; species Oratosquilla oratoria. Next base: position 49,883,436 of record NC_134793.1, read on the forward strand.
AAACCTTCTCCCCCTCTTCCCTTTTTGGAAGAGCCATTGTAACCAATCTGTCATAAATGACTCCTCCTCGACTTGCAAATCGCCCAATACTTCATACTCCTCTGCGCTCTACGTTTTTCGATTTCCTTCTTCACACTTTCTACCTCTCTTACATTCCACCAAGCTCCATATAACATCCCGTCCCTTCTCTCTTCCTTTTATTTTAGACATATTTGCTCTTCTTTCGTTATCATCAGCTAAAGTTTCTATGCGTCATACCTTCCACTTTTATTTCTCATTTCTATTTCCACTTCTACCTCTAAACTTTTTGTCCTCTTGGCTTCACATCAAAATTTTTATTCTTTGATACCTTTGAACTCTTTTATACCTCTGTCGTCAAACGGGGTTTTTCCTCCTCAACTTTTGCTATATGCTTCATCTCAGAATCCTTTCCACTCAAAATCCCAGCATCATCTTCTCTTCTTTCACACCTATACCTTTGATACAACATATTTTTTTTTTTGCCAGCACAGCATTGAATCTAAGCATTATTCACCGTTCGTGGGCAAGCATCTCATACCACATATCACCTTCTCAAATTTGAATATGTTTTCTATTAGTTTATGACACCAGCATTTCCACCCTATCGTCACCATACTCTCGGACACCTAGATCAAATGCCGCTTTTACCTCGAGGTCAACCCTGCATCACTTCATTCATTATGATTACCTTTACTTTTTCAATTCATTATAAATCACATTTTCTTTCAAATGAAACCTTCATGAAAAGCTGGATATAGGAAGATTTCGTTAACATTACAGCCGTGTAATATTCTGACTATGCACCACATAACACACTACACATTTATATACCATGTGAAACACTTCCTACTGCATTTCTGCGGCAACCTTACTTTAATAGACACCAAATATATATATATGCATATATAGATATATATATATATATATATATATATATATATATATGAACATATACATATATACGAGTGTATAGATACACACACACACACACACACACACACACACACACACACACACACACACACACACACACACACACACACACACACACAGACACACAGATAATATATATATATATATATATGTATATATATATAATATATATATAAAAATATATATATATATACATATATCATATTCTACATATGTAGAAATTAAATACTAAAATATATAAGAAACCTTAACAATTGTAAACCAATGAGAGTACTTACAATATTAAATGACTAACTTCGACAAGTCACTGGCCTCACCTTATTCATAGAATGTGGGCGGAGTTAGATTTTTCAGGTACAGAGGGAATTAAGAGAAAAGATTAAGTATTGACAAAATAAGAAATGATATTAAAATATGGAACTTCTCAGTGTAAAATGGAATAAGAACTTCAAATTATAATGAACATATAAAATTAATAGTTATTAAGAGACAATTTTCATTATATAACATTGTTCTGGATATTACTTTTGTGTATTCCATAAAAGCTATATCTAAATACTTATCTATATATAGATAAATGTATACATATATACATACACACGCACACACGTACACACACGTACACACACACAAACACACACACACACACACACACACACACACACACACACACACACACACACACACACACACACACACACACACATATATATATATATATATATATATATATATATATATATATATATATATATATATGCATGAGAAATCACATAAACTCGTGATTCTAAATATGCGGAAAAACCACCAAGGAAAAAGAAAAACTGATGACCAAGCGCTTTCGTCTATTCAGACATCCTATTCAGACATCCTCGTACCCTGAGGATGTCTGAATAGACAAAAGCGCTTGGTCATCAGTTTTTCTTTTTCCTTGTTGGTTTTTCCGCATATATATATATGTATATATATATATGGATATATATATATATACATATATGTATATATATATATATATGTATATGTATATGTATATATACATATTCATACGCGCACATGCACACACAAACACACGCACATACACACACACAAACACACACACACACACACACACACACACACACACACACACACACACACACACACACACACACACACACACACGCATACACACGCGCACACACACACACACACACACACACACACACACACACACACACACACACACACACACACACACACACACACACACATACATATATATATATATATATATATATATATATATGTGTGTGTGTGTGTGTGTGTGTGTGTGTGTATACATATATATATATATATACATATATATATATATGAATATACATATATATATGCATATACATATATTTATATAGATATTTATATATATATATGCATATACATATATTTATATAGATATTTATATATATATATACACATATATATATGTATATGTATATATATATGTATATATATATATATATACATTATATACAAGTGGGCTGAATTCATATTGAGAATGGTAAAATTCATGAATGATGATTGAAATTTATCATTATTAATTTTCCATTTTCAGTCTACTATTTGCTTCCCTTCATTCCAATGAAAATTAATGTGAAAAAGGAGAAAACTGGAGGTATTGGGGTGTTTAAACAACAGCTGTTAAGTCATCAGTTTCCTAGCGTTGGAAAATATAACTATGCCAATAAAAGTCCATGTGTTATGAGGAATTTTTAAGATCATGCTATTTGGATAAAATCAAGGCTATGAAATGCTAGAAACGTGGATTTTAGTGTTCTAACTTCTTCTAATTTATATTTTCATAAACCTTCTCAGTTGACCTGTAAGCTCAAATAATAGCCAGTGGAAATACTGGTTCGAATCCTTGACGGGCTTTCGTCGTTGTAGTACCTGAATGGAATCGCCATTGTCGTCGTATGTCAATCAAATAATTCCAACAGTGGCCCCAGGATTCGAACAGGGGCCTTGCGTGATACAAGGCTAAAGCTCTACCGACTAAGCTAAAGGAAATCTAAAAGTCTCCAACTTAGTGGTTGATCTAACTCCCGAAGAACTAAGTCGACTGCTAACTGCCGTCGAATTCTAGGGGACTGTCGGAATTTTTTGATTGACATGCGCAGTCAATGGCAATACAGATATTACAACGATAAAAGCCACAAACCCAGTCATGAGACATAACACCACAAAACCAAGTACCACGCAAAACAAAACAAACACAATCATACCACATTTCACAACATGAAGCCAAAGGCTTCCCCTAGCATGAATTATTTCATCAATGCCTAAGTTACCAGGTAACCTCTCCCAGTGGACCGGTAACCTCCTACAATGAAGAGCAGGTATGAAAACTTTAGTATGAAAAGTAATTTAATTACAATATTCACCGGAATAATTCATATCACGACATGATATAATATCCTCAAAACTATTGAAAAGGATCTTGAACCCGAAATCATAATATTTTGAATACAACCACCAAGAGAGAAATCATAAAACCAATTTCAAAACACCATAAGTCCTAAGTAAGGGTTATGGAAACAACATTTGAAAAAAATGCATATATGAGAAGATATTCAGCGCATATATACTATTAATACATATGTGTGTACAGTATATATTATATATTATATATATATATATATATACATACATATATATATGTACATATATATATATATTTATATATATATATTTATATATATACACACACGCACACTAACACACACAAACACACACACACGCACACACACACACTAACACACACTAACACACACACACACACACGCACACTAACACACACACACACACACACACACACACACACACACATATATATATATATATATATATATATATATAGATATATATATATGCATATATATGTATATAATATACTGCCTCCTACTCACTCCGCTGGATCCTGAATCTCAGGTAGATTTTACATACATATATATATATATATATATATATATATATATATATATATATATATATATATGTATATATCTATATAGATATATATAGATATATATATATATAGAAATATATAGATATATATATATATGTATATATATATATATCCATACATATACAAGGTGTGGACATAATAATATGAACATCATGCAAAATAGTATATCTTGATGCATGTTGGCAACACTGCTTCAGGGTCAATAATGCGCCGCGTATGTATTGCGTAGTTTACGTAGCAGCTCTCATAGGTTATATTTCAGCCTATTACACGCTTTGGTCTGCGACGGTTACAACAAGCGACCGGTTCAATGTGTGATCTCTCAGACTTCGAAAGAGGGCAAATCGTTGTCGTCCGGTTAGCGGGAGCGTCGGTGACGAAAACAACTAAACTGTTGAACATTTCAGGGGCAACAGTATCCCCGGTAATGACAGCATACACAAAACATGGGAAAACATCATCGACGAAGAGGAACAGTGGGTAAAACCCAATGTTACCCGACATAGGCCGACGAACATTAAAAAGGATTGTGGCCAGACAACATAAAACAACCGCGCCAAAAGTGACAGCAGAACTGAACACACACTTGAGGAATCCTGTGTCGACAAAAACAGTGAGGTAGGAGCTCCAAAAAGCTAACATTCATGGTAGGGCTGCAATTGCGAAACCCCTTATAACAGATGACAACGCTAAGCTGCGAAAGAAGTGGTGCCGCGAATATAAAACTTAGACACTTCATGATTGGAAGAATGTGGTATGGTCCGATGATTCAACCGCTCACTTTATTTCCTACGAACGGCAGGATTTATGTATGGAGAACCCCAAAAGAGGCCACGATCCTGTTATGACTTGGGCGCCTATATCGTGGTATTCAGCAGGTCCTCTCATTCACATCACAGGCCGGATGACTGCGAATGAATATCTCGACATCCTCAATGATGAGGTTCTTACTATGATGACAGTCTTGCTGCCAGACACAGTCATAATTCAAGACAATAATGCGCCCTTATACACAGCCAAAAATGATCAGTCTTTGTTCGTAGACCATTAGAATATCGTCAAACATCTTCCCTGGCCTACACAATCGCCAGACCTCAACATAATTGAACCGTTATGAGGAGTTTTAGAGCGGAGAGTGAGGAGTAGATTTCCATTTCCATCACCGTTGCAGCAATTGGGGAATGTTTTGGGACAAGAATGGGATAACATATATACCGCGAAAAATTGCAGCTGTTTACTTTCTAATGGTGGCCCAACACCGTATTAACAAATAAATATTACGTATTTGACAGGTGTTCATATCATTTTGTCCAAGCCCTGTATATATATATATATATATATATATGTATATATACATATATATACATATATATATGTATATTATATATATATATACGTATATACATATATATATATATATATATATACTGTATATATATATGTATATATATATATATATATATATATATATATATATAGGGCGGTGGGCAGGGTACAGGGATGAACCGTCATTCAGGAGGTGCTCAGATGAGAGGAAGGGTGGGAGGGGTGTGGAGTGTATTTGGGGATGGAATGGGTGGGAGTGTTTTTGTGCCTTTCCCTTTTTGGCTACCTCCCTTGGAAGGGGGAAAAAGCCTTGGTATATGTATGTATGTATGTATATATATATATATATATATATATATATATATATATGTATATGTATATATGTGTGTGTGTGTGTCTGCATCTGTGTGAATGCGTCTGTCTGTGTGCATGCATATATATATATATATATATATATATATATATATATATATTTCTTGAGGCATTGTGACAGGTTGGTGACGGTGGGTGAGGACGACATAAATCAGAATTCAAGTGTATTTCTGACTAGTTTAGAACAGACAAACATCTTCAGAGAATGAGCCTATTTGTGCGGAACTAGTCAGAAATAAACTTGGATTCTGATTTATGTCCTCCTCACCAACCTTCATCATATATATATATACTTTACTTTTTTATGAGTGTCCCCTGTGGGGCTACAAGGAGAAGGATGCCTAGTCCCAATCCCCGTCCCTTTCTTCTCGCCTCTTTCGATCTAAATGGATATATATATGTATATATATATATATATATATATATATATATATATATACATGTATATATATATATATATATATATATATATATACATATATATATATATATATATATATATATATATATATATATATACATGTATATATATGTATATATATATATATATATATATGTGTGTGTGTGTGTGTGTGTGTGTGTGTGTGTGTGTGTGTGTGTGTGTGTGTGTGTGTGTGTGTGTGTGTGTGTGTGTGTGTGTGTGTATGTGCAGTAAAAACACTAGGAACGTGTGTTCACAAATGTGAAAATAACCACTATCGAAGAATCGATTGGTCTTACCGGGTGATTTGGTTTATGTCTTAATTAATCCATATATATAAGGCAAAGTAGGGCTAATAGAAATAAACTTTTTGATGAGTTCACTATTATCACTTAACAATTCTTTTATCTTCTTATTGAAATGGCTATTAAAGAATTCTACTGAATCAGCTTACAATTGACACTGCTTACAATTGTGCTAAAAGGACATTTCATAGCCTTAGGTCAACTCAAACTTTTAATATGAATAACTTGCTAATTCTACCGCACCAAGAGAACCTACAAAACACTCCAAATATATAACGTAAATTCAACATTAATGTAGTTTTTAACAATAAGAACACTTTAAGACAATTGCTCATACATAATTCTGTCGATAGTGATAAAGGGTGTGTGTAAAAAGACCTTGTAAATCATGAAATCAGTTTTATGTTGGTCAGACTGCTAAACACTCAAGGCACCAATCAATCAACACAAGAAATACGTTAGAGAGGGAAACCAGTCTAGTGTCATATTCAACCACATGAACCATTTCAACCACCCAGTTGACTGGGATAACGTTAAAGTCATTACATACAACAACAACATCACAGAAAGAAATTTAATTGAATGCAGTTTGATAAAATCTAGTAAGGGAATAAATGTTAACCTCCAAGGGTTTGTACAAATTAGATAGTTATATTTGCCATGAAATTTCAAAATTATTTAAATTGTAATATAAGTTATGAGCAATTGTCCCATACTTGTTGGTTACCAGGACGGTATCTAACGTCACGTGTATTTCTCCCACTACCTCTCCGAATGCCCTCCTCACCATGTCTCACTCAGTCATATACTCTGTACCTTGTTTCTTTATTTTATAATTTATTCTTTGTATCTGCACCGAAGATGTAATCATACGAAAGCGCTCTGCTTTGTTAGTTTACTTTTCCTAGTGGTTACTTATGCACACACACACACACACACACACACACACACACACACACACACACACACACACACACACACACACACACACACACACACACACACACACACACACACATATATATATATATATATATATATATATATATATATATATATATATATATACATATATCTATATATATTATATTATATATACATATATATATCATATTATATATACACACATTATATATATATATATATATATATATATATATATGTATATATATTTATATATATATATATATATATATATATATATATATATATATATACATATGCAGGAAAAACACTGGAAGCGTGTGTTCTTGAAAATGCAAGGTTGACCACGAAGAAAAACTATTAAAGCAGAGCGCTTTCGTGTATTCACATCTTCAGTGCAAATAATACATAGTGAAAGATACAAAGGTGCAGAATATATAGGTGGGAAACAAAGGGAACGTGGAGACATCCTGGTGAGAGAGGAGAGGTAGTACCCATGGACTAACTGTCCGTCCGCGTTTGCAGTGGGTGCGGAAATGTCCTACATGTTTACAATTTATACATTCTATCATTTTTTTGCATCTTTTACTATGTATTATTTGCACTGAAGATATGAATACACGAAAGCGCTATGCTTTAATAGATTTTTCTTCGTAGTCAACCTTGCATATATACATACATACATACATATATATATATATATATATATATATATATATATATATATATATATATACATGTATATATATATTTATATATATATGTATATATGTATACATTTATATATATGTATATATATATACATATATGTATGTATATATGTTTATATATACATATATATATATATTATATATATATAAATACATATATGTATGTATATACGTTTGTTATACACACACACACACACACACACACACACACACATATATATATATATATATATATATATATATATATATATATATATGTATATGTGTATATATATGTATATGTGTATATATTATATATATATATATATATATATATATATATATATATATATATATAAATGTTGATGCAATCATTGGTGTTTATGTATATTGCTTTTAATTTTTTTCTTTGTGGTCTCCTTAGATTTTCATGTTAAATGCTTGCTTGGTTCTACCGAGGTAAATGCTGTTTTGTTTTGTTTTGTTTTGTTTTGTTTTGTTTTGCGGTGGTGACAGACATCAGCTCTGTGTTCCTACAGATGTTTCTTTAGTCCCCTGTAGGTTTCACCATAGTAAGCAAGGTTGCACTCCGAGTATGGGGATTTTGTTCAGGATACTGTTAGGTTTGGGGGAGTGTTGTGTTTTGTTATTTGTGATGTCGCGTATTTTTCATCCTTTATCTGCTATTACCGTGATGCCTATTGTTATACCTTGGTTAGTAGGTGAGTTAAGGCTGATGATGGTGCTGTGAGGAGGATATTTTCATTCATGATTAGTGGTTCTAAGATGTTTCTTTGTTTAATTTCCTTAGCTTTTTGACCTTGGGTGAAGATACCAATTGGGAAGTGAAGTATTTTAAATGTAGAATCTGTGATTTATTTTGTTTTGTAGTCTTCGTTGTTTGTGGGTTTTCTGTAAACTTTAACTTTTGCTGTATTATCTTTTTCTAATGATTAAATTGTCAAGGTATGGGAGAGAGGCTTTGTTTTCTTACTCTATTGCTGATTTTCTTTACTGATGTGATTGGTTTAAAATTCAACAATGGAACCAATACCAAGCAGCTCTCACAATATCTGGAGAAAAATTACAGATGGAGAACTAACGACATTGACAATGGCCACATTCAAGGCATCTTACTTTGCCGCACAATCGCCGCAAAAGACCAACACCCAGAAATTCCTAAAAGATTCATTACGGCATTAGACGAACTTCGGAGAAATGAAAACATCATTATCACCACTGCAGACAAAAGAGGAGGAATCATCATAATGAATAGAGCAGATTATGCCAAGAAAAAGGAAGACCTCCTCTCAAGCACAAGCACCTACAGCCTACAATCATAACAACAAACCAACGAAGATACTCGTAGATTCAACAGTGATGTTAGTTGAATCCTTGAACGCACCAACAAAGGAAGACACCTGCTTCATCTCCTAGAAGATCCCAAAACTCCAACGATATGTAGGATTCCCAAAATCCACAAACCAAGAATCCCTAAGAGACCCATCACCAACGAAATTGGCAGCGCACCCACCCCCCCGCCCACAAGCTAGCCAAAATATTAGCCAAACCCCTTGCCTCGGAACAATCACCGACACACACATAAAAAACTTTACTGATGTCATTCAAAAACTCAACACCATAGATTTTATAAACAAAAAACTAATCAGCCTGGACGTTATCGCCTTATACCCCCACACATCACTTCAAGATGCCATTTCAGCCATCAACAAAGTCATAAATAGTATCGACGAAAATATCATCCCAATTAACAAAAGTGACTCAAACAATTAGTAGAAAAAATCCTTAAATGCGCTTTCTGTACATTCAATGGCAAAACCTATCAGCAACACGACGCCCTACCAATGGGATCATACATCAGAGCCATAACCGCATGCTTAGGAATAGAAGTTTTAGAACAAAACCAAGAATGCCATACTGATATGTGTCTTCCTAGGAGTACTACGAATCTGTATCCCAGAATACCTTCAAGACGGAATAGATCACATCATCACTACATTTAAAACACTTCGCTTCCCAACTGGTATCATCACCCGAGCTCTAAAGAAATTAAACAAAGAAGCATCTCAGTACCATAAACCAGGAAAGGAAATATTTTCCTCATAGCGCCATCATCAGGCTTAACTCACCTACTAACCAAGAAATTAAAACTCATAGACATCACAGTAGTATCAGATAAAGGACGAAAAATACACAACACAACAAATAACAAAAGACACAATTACCCCCTCCCAACCCAACAGTATACCGTATGGAATTTTGTTCTATTCATCGTCACCTGTGTTAATAGAGTATTCACTTATTATTGCTGCGTGCGTCAGCTTTAATCTGATGCCTGGATGTGGAAGGATCACTGGACCCGCCTAGATTGTGTAAAGGATTGTCTGCGCGATAGCCAGCCATCACCACGCTGCCTCTTGAAAAAAACAACTAGTTATGTTAGATTGATGATTGGCAACCTTGTGACTATATTATAATTTTCTATTACAGTAAATGTGCATGTAAAAATCTTTTATGGCATATTGTGAATTGTATTTTTTTTTATATATAATTCACAACGAATCTCGAGCCACGTCATACGCCTACGTCATAGGCGGCCATATTTGTTTACGTCGTATTTTCGGCCACCTTTCTTTCACTTTGTTATCATATATTCACCCTTGCGGTGCTGTTTTGATTAGCCATTCTTTTATAGAAATTTGGTGTTATTGTTTACTTTTACTTTCTAGGTAAGGTTACGATCGCCAGCCCATGGGTTTCTTCTTTTATTTCTGGGGAACGTATTTTTGTAAGCGGTTGCAATAGTTAATGTATGTATTAAGAATTTTTTGTTGTTTTATGCGTTAATGCTACTTAGGAGTGGATTTCTGTTACCTTTAAATATGTCTACTAAACCCATGTTACCTTCAATTATTAGTAACCAAACTCCATCTCAGACGATGGCTAATACTACATTTACACTTTTACACCAGAATCCTTTCATAGATAAATTCTCAGCTCAGGATCTCCATTACACAGCAGCTGTTTTTATCCAACAATGCGAGGACAGCATAGTTAATACAAAAGTCATTTGTGGGTCTGAGAAAATCGAATTCGTGAGAGTTCAACCTGTTCCTAACTCATTAGTAGCTAAAATAATGGCAGCCTCATGTCATAACCCCAAAACATTAAACTATAATTATGATACATTTAGACCTAATTTCCTTATTTTTTCTTGATATTCCTGTAGGTGCTATTTTTAATGGTATTTTCAATTAGTCGATGTGCTTACGTCCCATTTGGGCACATTTAACTATATGCGGACTCAGGCCAAGGCCAGCAAGATTGGGTAGATAGAGATGCTATTCCTTTGGATAGGTTCGACCGTATTTTGAAATTTCTTTTTTATATACTATTACTGGTGCTTTTTGAGAGAAGAACAGCATCTTCATTTAACCATAAGGCAGATGAGTCGCTATTGTCTTTTGCAACAAAGGTTTTAAGTAAACTCAAGGAAGTGTCTTATGGGGCTTTGTGCATTAGCAATGCACAACATACCGACGTTCCTAGTTTTCCTCCTCCTTAGACATTAGTACCTACTCAAAGCACTCCTTCGACTACATTAACACCACCTATACTTACATGTACCTATTGTAACAAGTCAGGTCCCTCGAGTGCTTTCTGCTTTCACCGTAAGCGTCACGAGCAGAAATCAAAGCAGTTCCCTGTCCGTAAGAATTTCTCTGATGTCTCTTCTAACATGATACATGACCTCTCTAGAGTAACGCTTCAAGATAAATTTAGCTCTTATTAACTTAGGCAAACTCAGCCCCATTTTCACTAGCACCCATATCACAAACCAAGAGGTTAACCAGTAGTACCCGGTCTCAGATCATGCCTCTGGTGGCCGTTGAGTCTTCTCAATTACAAACTCTCCATATTTTTTTAACAGAGAAAACACCTATCTCCGCCACAGTAGATACTGGAGCAGAATGTAGTCTGATAGGAAAAAGAGCATATTATGTTCTCAGGAATTTATATGGTCTCCCCTTCTTTTCTTTTTTTTTTTTTTTTTTTTTTCCAGCTCTGACTTATTCTTGGATCTGTTAGCATTCCCTTAAGATTTTCTTCCCATGCTACCGTTTTCCATGTTACTATTGTTGTTTCTGGAAATGCTCTCACGTGTGCCATGGATATATCTACTAGGGGTCGTGTAGTGACTTTTCACAATTCTGTTATTCCTGCAACGGATAGGCCAGTTCAATATATAGCTCACTTTCTGTGCATGATCAGACCATAGAGTTGTCTTAAAAATTTCTAATCACTTACACTCCGTTATTCTTTCTTGTGCTGCTGTTGCTGTAGGTGAGCATTATATTGGACCTCCATGTTCAGTTTGAGTTCCGATGCGCATTTCAGGAGCTCTATTTTGTTCTGATGCCTTATCTCAGCCTGACTGTTCGTGCTCGTTTTCTAGCATTGCATTGGAAGGAACTCTCCCCACTATTCGTGAGGATCATGTTACCACAGCTATGGTAACCAACGTGATTGGTGTTCCCATCACCTTCTCTCCTGGCAGTCATTTAGGTTCCTTTGATGTAGCTGAAGTTGACACTGTCCAGGATTTGCTTCTTATCATAGCAGCTTTGGTGTTACTGGCTCTACAAGCAAGTAGCACAGCTCATTTGTCCTCTCATTATACAACGTTTATGGGCGATACTGGCTTTCCAGGGGTGACACCTCGTCTCATTGATCTGTCGGTGACCCGCCGTCAGGCTTTGGCTTTACATGGTAATCCATTAGGAGTCAAATCGTGTTATTAATAGCAATAATCTTCAGACATGCGTTCGATCTGTTTACGTACCCTCTTACAGGTTGTCTTACTCTCGTCGGCTTGTAGCAGTCTTTGGTTGACGAAATTATTACGTGATTGCGTTGTAGAAGAGTCTCACTTAGATTGGAATTCACCGCTCCTCCTGACGCCTAAGAAAGATGAATTTTTTCGTCCTGTTATTGATTATAGGCGAGTCGGTGTGGTCACAATCCTAGACCATTACTCTGTGGCTGTGTTAAGTGATCTTCAGTCCACTGAAACAGGTAATATGGTGTTAATCACCTTAGACTTATAAGCGGACTTTTGGCAGATTCCCTTGGAGAAGTTTCGAAAGATCACGGCCTTCTGGACACAAACAGGGCATTATGAATGGCTTAATTGCCCCATGAGGTTACGGAATGATCCCTTGATATGCCAGCGCTTGATTAACTCAATTTTTATGGCCTGGTGGGGAACGAATATTTTGTTTAACTGGACGACTTAATCTTAGTCTCCAAAGATATGAAAAGCCCCTTCAATAAGTTGTCCATTGTCTTGCAATGTTTTTCTGAAGCTGGATCAAAACTCAATTTGCCCAAGTGTTCTTTTTTAAGTCTAACACCCAATTCCTAGGTCATGTTGTACACAAACATGATGTTCACACCACAGATGATAAGGTCAAAGCAGTTAGAAACTTCACTACACCTAGGTCAATTGAACATGTATGTTTCTTCTTTGGACTGTCAGGATACTATCGTCCATTTATTAGGAAATTTGCTTCAATTGCATCTCTCCTTACACGACTCCTCAAGAAGGATACTTCCTTCCAGTTGCGTGATGTTCAACAGGAAAGTTTTGATTCATTGAAGCATACACTTACTGAAGTACCTGTGTTGGAAATCCCATCTTCCTCTTATTATTTGTACAGATGCTTCTGGTACAGATATTGGAGTTGTACTTATGCAGCAAGTAGATGGATATACTGTAGGACCCATGTTATTGCATATTATAGTAACATTCTTAACGAGCCTGAGTCTCGTTACTCTGTCACACATTTAGAGGCACTGGCAGTGGTATGGGCTTTAAAGCATTTTCCAGGGCAAAAATCTTTTAGGCCGCCTAGCCAGATGTCTGCTTACAATTGAAAAATCTGACCCGATCCTTAATCACATTCTAAGACGTGCAAACAACGTTCCTGATGCACTTTCACGTAATATACCGGTAGCTTCAGTAACATTGATTGACAATTTCTCCCTGCAGGATCTGGACAAAGCTCAGCGTGAGGACCCTGTTTGATCTGCTATCATTTATGGTCTGGAATCTGGTGATGATCCAATCTTACCATATTTACCTGTACCCACGTCTTAATTTTCTCTACAGGACAATGTTTTCATTCGTAATGTGGAAGTGTGTGAGCAGAGTGAAGTACATTTAGTGATCCCTGAGTCTGTAGTCCTTGTTGTTCTGTCTCTTAAACATGATGCCCCTCAGGCTGGTCACCTACGTCATGACAAAACTCTGGCTATGACTTGCAAGAAATATTATTGGCCTATAATGCGACTGGACATTACCACTGATCTAGCTTAGTGTAGTTCTTGTGTCAGAACAAAGGTTCTATGCACACTGCTCCTATCCTTGAGTATCCTGCTCCTTCTCGTCCTTTTCAAACTATGGCTATAGATCTTTTACAGTTGCCTTGTAGTACTCAAGGTTCTGTGTATGTCCTTGTGTGTGTGGACCACTTAGTCGCTTTGTAATATTGGCTTCCTTACGTAGCAAGTCTGCTGCAGTATTTGCCCATGCTTTAGTTTTTCGTGTTTTTGTGACTGAAAAGTTTCATCCTAATAAGTTCATGGTCTTTGATCCTTCCCAGGGACTGAGTGAAGTATTGCACGTAGACAGGCTTTGGGAACAAAAGTGCTTATCCCTGCCTTTACTCGGCTCCCCCAAGCCCACTGTCCAAACTATGCCTTATAATCCCCGTTCAAGGGGTCCAATACCTTAACATCTGTATGTGTGTATTGCTTATGTTGTTCTCCATGATTGTCTTGTTCTGTATTATGTAATTTTAAGCTATTAAGTGTATTGTCTTCATCTTTATGATGTGTATATTTTGTTTAGCTATTCAGTGTCATATCCCGGATGTCCGGCTATTGTTACCTTTTATCTTTACTGGCGCAGGTACTTGTATATATATTCTTTTACTGTTTCGTTTATGTATACATGTATATTCCATATGTATCACGTATTTTTGTATGTTCATGTAATGTTTTCCATATCTTTGTACGTCTGCTATATAAAATATGGTGTGTGTGGAGTATGCCATCTTTGTTTAGAGTTTGTCTTTCCTCGGTTATTCATTATTCCCCTGTTAGCTCGGAGGTGTCACCAAGTGGTGGTGGTCGAGCGATGTGATGGTGTTTTGTATTATACTTACGTATTGCTCAAGTAGTAGTTGAATATTTTTACCATTGTATTATTAAATAGTATGAGTATTGTTCGACATTAGTTTTATTACTATAAAGAATGTAACTTCCTGCAGAGGCAGTGCAATGCAGTTAAATTCGAAGCTTTAAGATTCGTTTAAATAAACACCTAAGCAAGATGCTGTAATGCCTGCCATTTATTCTATATTATTTGTTTGTTATTGTCTGTTTGTTTATTATTTACAATTTACCTGTTTATTATTTAAGTGTACATATGCATTTATTTATTCTATTTGTTATTATTTATATTATTATAATATTTACTTATCTATTAATTTATTTATTTATTTTATTTATCATTATTATATATATTTTTTTTCGCATCCGACCTAGCTATGGACCAAAACGTCTCTTGTCGGCATGCTCAGCCTTTGTAAATTAGTTTGAGATGGAATAGGAGAATTGTCGTTTGCTATTCCTGGGCATCATGGTAACGAGAAACGGTGCCGCTTTGATAACAAGTGTTTACAGGAAGGGTATTCACTCAGACCGGCTGATAGATTTTAACATTTTAACAGTATGATAAAGATTTTGTGCTCTAGGGCAGAAAAGACGTGTTCTACGGTTGACAGCAGGTGGGAGGAGAGGTGATACCTTAGGGCAGTTTTCGTGTACAACGGTTACCAAAATTCGGTGGTGAAAAGATAGACAGCGCAACAGTCAAACGATGAAGTGGGCGAGAGTCGACTAGAAGCACCGCGGGTTACTGTCCCTTATGTGAAAGGAGTGTCCGAGATAACAGTCAGATTATAGAGGGAGCACGGGATAGAAGTAGCCCACAAGCCTAGAAACACGTTGCATAGAGCGCTAACGAAAGTAAAAGATACAGAGAGCCAAGTCGACCAAATAATCGTGATATACGACGTTTAGATAAACATATAATCAAGATGCTGTAATGACTGCCATTTATTTTATATTATTTGTTCATTTGTTTTTTATTGTCTGTTTGTTAATTATTTGCGTGATTTTCATTTATTATTATTTATCTGTAAATTTATTATTATTTACTATTTACCTGTTTGTCTATTATTTAACTATACCTATGCATTTATTTATTTTATCTATTACTATTCATATTATTATATATTTTTTATTCTATCATTATATTCTTTTCGCATCCGACCTAGTTATGGACCAAAAGATCTTCTGCCGGCATGCTCCGCCTTTGTAATCCTTTGCAATCCTATGAACTGTGATGCACATTATGTAGGGGAGGTGGGAAAGGAATTGGACACTAGATTGCTGTAGCATCAGAGGGCTATCGGCAGAAGGAACTTAAGTTCAGCTATTCTAAGGCATTGCAAAGATCGCTTCATTAAGTCGGCGACCCCCTCTCCGTTCCCTCATGCAGAAAAAGAAAAGACGAGGAGAAATCCCTTCGAGCCCCTTAAAAATATAATTTGGATGTACTCCCTCACGCTCCCTCATCCCCCTCCCACTCCCTTTCATGTATCATAGCATCATACATAACCATTCTCCACTCATCCCTGTCTTCTGTCTTCTGTCTTCTCTCTTCCTTCCTCAATAGATAATCCCCTCTTTCCCAATGACCCTTTTACCCCATCCATTCATCTTATCCTTGGTCGCCCCTTCATGTTAACTCCCTCCACCTCTGCCATCTACATTTAACTTGCTAACCTTTCTTCACTCATTCTTTCCATGTGTCCAAACCATCCCAATACTCTTTCAGCAACACTATCTCCCAACTCCCTTTTCACACACGCTCTCCTCCTCACCTCCTCATTTCTCACTCTATCCAGCCTAGTAAGCCCGATCATACTTCTCAGGCATTTTATCTTAAAAATATTTAAAACTTTCCTCCTACTCTCTTATATTCCATGTTTATGCCTCATACATTGCTGTCGGCACAATCACCCGTTCACACAATAATCTTTTTGATGCATTCCTAAATGTCTATCTCTCATTGCACTTTTTAATGCCCTAAGTATTTACTTTCTTCTCTCAATATATTCTAACTCCACCTCCACTCTTCCATTTTTCACCACATTTGCCACCAATTATTGAAAACTATTCCCTTCCTCCAGTCTTTCTTCCTTAATATTACTTCCAAATTGCTGCTATCCACTCCCCTTGTGCATCTAATCATCTTAATTTTACCCACATTTCGCATCAACTTTCTTCTTTCGCACATCTTAAAAAAACTCTGTCAATAACTTTCTTAATTCCTCCATCGACCCTGCTACAAACGCAGCGTCATCAGGAAACAACAACTGGCTTATCTCCCATTTTGCAAAATTTTCTTTCACCATTCCAAATCCCCACCCATTATCCTTGCATTTACCTCTAGCACCACCCTATCCATATACAAATTCAAAAGCTAAGGTACTATGACAAATATTTAGCAAAGTCACAGTTTTACATCATACCACTCCCTCTCTTCATTTATAACATAGGCTCTACTAATCTCGTAAAAACTCTAGACTAATATATATATACATATTATATATATATATATATATATACATGTATATGTATATACATATGTATATGTATATATATATATATATATATATATATATATATATAGAGTATATATATATATATACATATATGTATCAGGGGAAAAAGACTTTTTTCAGAGCCATGTCATTTTTTTTTT